>NC_091961.1:34084135-34409135 GCF_031021105.1 Erythrolamprus reginae | reverse complement strand
GAAGTCAACTATCAACTATCACAATTCATGTGGCAATTATTCTCCTCCGTCAGTTAATCCTGCTCTCTTAGACCCCTTGGCTGCCTTCCAAGGCTCTGTCAGGTCTTAGGAGGGGGTCCCACCACCCACTGCCGCCAAGTGACCCTCTGCAGGAAGAATATCCAAAGCAGCTGGAGGCCGTGGGGGCTTGTGCATTATTGCAAGAGCTGTAGGTTTAAAAATGTGTCAGGTATTAATGCGCTAAGTGTGCATGTGTGGAAAGCTAGCTGGAAGACCTGTTGTCCGAGAGATTGCGGCCACCAGTTTTCTTCATTAGTAATGAAAGTAGCCCCTCCCCCCTTAGCATATTGTTTGTGAAATTCAGCAGAAAACCCCCTCCCCTCCTGTCCGTCTCCAGGCAGCCAAGCCCCCTGACTTGAATCCTGAGACCGAAGAAAGCCTCCCCTCTCAGAGTTCTCCCAAAGGCCCCGACCCCCCTGTACTCACAGAGGTCGGCAAGCAGGAGGAACAGCCCCCCCTCGACCTCGAAGGCGTGAAAAGGAAGATGGACCACGGAGCCTACGCTTCGGTGGTAGGTCTGGGCTCACTGTCGGCACGTCTGCTGGGCTGGGTAGGAAATGGAAGCAGAGCCCAAATAGGCTGTGGCCTGGCCCTGAAAGGCCGCGATCCGGTTGCCCCTTCTTGCATGGTGGTTGCCCTGCCCCCCCCCCCCCCGAATGAAAAGGAGGGCACCTGTTTGACTCTGGCTGGGCCGGGGGGCTGCCGGACGAAAATGCCGTAAGAATCTCCAGCTCCTGAGGGTGGTGAGGGGGGCCTTGAGGACCCTAACCAGGGGGCGCTTGTTATTCCCCACCTAGTTGGACTTCAGCGACGATCTTGTTAAGATAATCCAAGCAGCCATCAACGCAGATGGGGGGCAGCCAGAACTGAAGAAGGCCAACAGTGTGGCCAAGTCCTTCTTCGTGAGGGTGAGCGGTCTTTGCCCTTGGCTTGAGGAAAGTGGGTGTTGCCCTTGTGCCCAGAGCAGCTCCGATTCTCCAAAGAAACCGTTTTTAGACCTGTCATAAGTTCATTGTTCTGATAAATGGGCCAAGCTCTGGGGCAGTTTTCTTAAAAGGTCAGTGCCAAATACTTAAAATTGTGGCTTTCCTCTTTAGCAAATGGAACGGGTTTTTCCATGGTTCAATGTAAAGAAGTCAAGATTTTGGGAGCCAAACAAAGTCACGGCAAAGTAAGTAATAGTTCTGCTTCCCGAAGACACTTCCTGTCATCCGGGAAAGGTGGCACCGCAGTCCCTTGGAAGTCCCGTGGGCCTCCGAACGGTCCCTGGGGTCGAATGCCAGACTACGAAGAGCGCGGAGGGGCAAGCTGGAGGGTTTGGGAAGCGGAGAGCTGCCTTTGACTCGTGGCCACCTCTCTTCCTGTCTTTCAGCAGTGGAATGCTGCCTAACGCTGTCCTGCCCCCTTCCCTTGACCATAACTATGCCCAGTGGCAGGAGCGCGAAGAAAGCCGCTCTGGTCAGCAGCAGCAGCCCCCTCTGATGAAGAAAATAATCCCAGCTCCAAAACCCCGAGGGCCAGGAGAGCCAAACTCCCCCACGCCTCTGCATCTTCCGGCCTCGCCCTTGTGCAGTGAGATATTTTCTTCCGCCTCCTTTTCTCCCTCTCTCTGCAGGGAGGTCTCCTGGGAGGGGGGCATCCCCTTCTCCGCCCCCACCCCCTTCAGATCAGGGGAGGTCCTGCTGCTCTTGCCTCTGCAGTTGGGTCGATGTGGCTCCCGTAGTTCATCCCGCTCCACGCTTCCTCTTCCCCGTGTTCTTCGTTGGGAGTTAAACCCTTTCCATTTGCCTCGAGGTCCCGACAGGAGCCAGGACGACAGCCCGGAACTTTCCCCTCCTCCGGATGTGGAAGACAACCGGCAGTGCTCGCTGTGCCTGAAGTACGGTGATGACGGAGGCAACGTAAGTAGCGCCGGGCCCCGGTTTTCATTCCGTTGTGCTGCTCCCGTGTGCTCCGTCTGGTCACCTCAGACTCTGGAGTGACCTCATTTGTCAGTTAAAAACATTTGATTAAATCCTTCTCGGCCTTTGGTGAGCCAGTGCACTCAGCAGGTAATGCTTTCGAAGGGACGGTTGCTTTTTTATCCCACTTAAAAAATTAGTCAACTCAAAGCAGCAACCGTATCCAACACACCTGGGCAGCAATCCTGTAATGGGGGCTTGGCTAAGAGAGGGAGAGGCCCCAAGGTCAGCTCTCAGGCCTAGAATTCAGTGCCTGGTTTTCAAGACGCATTTGGGGAGGGGGGGGGGGAAAGAACTAGAAAAATATTAGTGACTAAAGGATTCTTTCCATTCTTTACAGATGGCTCAGAGCTAGGAAAGATTGGTTAAGATCTCAGCATAAATTCAGTTATTTTGTTATAACAGAAACAGATGCAAAAGCATGCGTTAGGGAAAATAACAGGGTAAAATAAAAATTGAATGGGCATAAACTGAGGATAGAGACCACCTGGCCTAGCAGTTACATACAGGGCCACAATCTGAAGGGGCCTTAGCAGCATTCACAGAAGACCAAGGCGCCTTTGAGTCGGGGCCTCTCCCGAGCATCCTGCCAGCAGCACTGCCTGCCCGTGAGCACCTCTGGTGGGCTGTCTCCTTCTCTACAGGATGCGGGGCGTCTCCTTTATATCGGTCAGAATGAGTGGACCCACGTGAACTGTGCCCTGTGGTCAGCTGAGGTGTTTGAGGAGGAGGACGGCGCCCTGAAGAACGTGCACGTGGCTGTGATCCGTGGGAAGCAGCTGGTGGGTAGCCTGCGTCCCCTTCCGTGCTCCCCTCCGTGGCCAGGCGCCCTGGCCCTCTCAGTGGCAGGGTTTCCAGAGGAGGAAAAAGGTTTCCCCTGAAGGGAGGCCGGAGCTCAACGCTGCCATTTCATTCCAGTGGGGCTAAGAACCGGGGGAGAGAGAGGAGACGGCCGAGTGTGGAATGGCCAGGCTGGGGCATAAAAGGGCGGGAGTTGCCCCAAAGGGTTGGTCTGGGGCTCCCTCCCGTCCTAAAGTGACCCTACCTTCAGATTGCTTCAGGGGGCCCGGGGGTCTTTCTCAGCTGCTTTGTTAAGGAAATAGGTTTGCTTAAATGAGTGAAATACAATATTGTAACCCTAAGTACATGCTTAATTTGTGAACCCCCCTCCCCAAAATAACCACGAGCTTTGCTTGCTTACAGCTAGGGGCAGGAAAGACGGACCCCTTAGGTGGTCTCTTGTATAGTCATATTCATCAGATATGTAACATTCATTTTAACCGCCTAGTCTTTGTACAGTTTGACAATCCGAGTAACATGCCCATCTTGCAGCGATGTGAGTTCTGCCAGAAGTCGGGGGCCACAGTCGGCTGCTGCCTGGCCACGTGCACCAGTAACTACCATTTTATGTGTTCTCGGGCCAAAAACTGCCTCTTCTTGGAGGATAAGAAGGTGTACTGCCCACGACACAAGGACCTGGTCAAAGGGGAGGTAGGTCCTGTGCCGCTCGCCTCTTTCCTCGTCCCTGGCTTCCTGTGGCCCAGGTGACTTATTCTGCCGTGCGTCTGTTTGCAGACAGTGGCCGAAAGTGGCTTTGAGGTCTTGAGAAGAGTCTTTGTGGACTTTGAAGGAGTCAGCTTGAGGCGGAGGTTCCTGAACGGCTTGGAACCAGAGAACATCCACGTGATGATTGGTAAGCCCATGTGTGAAGTGGGGTCAGACTATAGGTCAGGGCTCTGCAACCTGTGGCTCCCTGGCGCCCTGTCGTGGCGGTGGCCCTGCCGGAGCTCTAGTCCGGGAGTGAAGCGCCCCACAGCATCCCACTGCCCTTGTTGTGCCAGCCCAGATGGCTGGGGGAGAACAGAGGGGGCAGATCTTGCGGGCGGGGGGGGGGCACCCTCCAAGGCCGGCCTTCCTCCTCCCTCGTTGGTGGGGCCAAGAGGAGGGAGGGAGGGAGACAGAAGGAGATAAAACAAAACACAGGGAGCCATAAAACATGGGTGGGTGTGGCTGGGGGTGGGTGTGTCATGTGACTAGGTGGGAGGGAGTGATGTTGAGTTGGTCCTGCCCACCCAGGTTTTGTGGCTCCCGGTGTTTTGTTTTCTGTGGGAACCCGGCCCACGTGGGTGTTTAAGGCTGCAGACCCTGGTCCTTGGTGGTCTCTTGTGCCCCTGCTGTGCTTGTGCCTCAGCCTTTCTTCTACTTCCCTGCAGGGTCAATGAGCATCGACTGTCTGGGCATCCTGAGTGACCTTTCCGACTGCGAAGACAAGCTCTTTCCCGTGGGATATCAGTAAGTGGGAGCTTAGCTTCTAAACGCAAGGGTGGGTGGTAAAGGTAGCTTCTCATTGCCCTCATCATTTCAAATGGTTGTCAACAAAGCAGTTGCTAAGTGAGGACAGCTTGAACCTCCCTTTAGAATGAATGCTGTTCAGGTAGGGCACCCATGTGCTAAGCCCCTTCCCCCCCACACACACAACAGAACAGAACGGAATAGAAATGGAATTGAACAGAACAGAATCTCTTTATTGGCCAAGTGGGATTGGACACACAAGGAATTTGTCTTGGTGCAGATGCTCTCAGGGTACATAAAAGAAAATATTCATTTGTCAACAGTCATGAGGTACAAGACTTAATGGTTGTCATAGGGGTCAAATAAGCAATCAGGAAACAATATTAATAAAAATCTTAAGGATACAAGCAACAAGTCACAGTCATGCAGTCTTAAGTGGGAAGAAATAGGCGATAGGAGTGATGGAAAAAACCAATAGTAATAGTAGTGCAGACTTAGTGAATAGTTTGCCAGTGTTGAGGGAATTCTTTGTTTAGCAGAGTGAGGGAGTTTGAGAAAAAACTGTTCTTGTATCTAGTTGTTTTGGTGTGCACTGCTCTATAGCGACATTTTGAGGGTAGGAGTTGAAACAGTTTGTGTCCAGGATGCGAGGGGTCAGTCAATATTTTCCTGGCCCTCTTTTTGACTCGTGACAGGTCCTCAATGGAAGACAGGTGGGCAGCAAGTCCTGAATCTTCAGAGAGGGGCCGCATACAAATCAAATAAATAGATGAACAAATAAATGGTCTTTCTGCAGTTCTGATTCTCCTCTGAGGTCTGTGTCGGTCTTGTTGGGTTGCAGAACCGAACCAGGCAGTGATAGAGGTGCAGATGACAGACTCAGTGATTCCTCGGTAGAACTGGGTCAGCAGCTCCTGGGGCAGTTGGAGCTTCCTGAGCTGGCGCAGAAAGAACACTCTTTGTGGTGCTTTTTTGATGATGATGTTGTTGATGTTAGGTGACCATTTTAGGGTCTTCCCTACAGGTTCCTATGTTGTGAGCAAGCGGCAGTTGCAAAAGCCAGGTGGGCAAGAACTGTCCAAAATACTCAGCTGGACACTTCTTGTCATCCTCTGCTTGAGATTCCAGCCCCCGGAACCCAACAACTTAAAAGAGCAGAGGAAATCATCACATAGTAATTTAAAAATAAGGAGCTTATTCTATTTTATTAACATTACTTATTTTTATAGCCAATATAAATTAAATGAATTCATGTTGTGGAAAATTAAACTTGATATAGGATAATTTAAAATTATTTTGGTTTTTTTTCCTTTTTCCAAAATGTTCAACATTTTTCTGTGGCTTCAAAATTTCCAGAAAAATTTGGTCATTGTCCCAACACTTATCCAATATATATATATATGCTGTTTGTCCAGGTGCTCTCGGGTTTACTGGAGCACAACTGATGCTCGAAAACGTTGTGTCTACACGTGCAAGATCATGGAATGCCGCCCTCCTCTCCTGGACTCTGACCTCAACAGCACCATGGAACACGACCACAACCGGACCATCGTCCACAGTCCAGTGTCACTTTCAGGTGTGGGACAACAGAAGAGGCTGCCAGGGTCCTGAGCTCTAGAAGTGGGCATTTGAAGCAGGCCTCCTTTCAGGATCGAGCCCCTTTTGCCTAGCGGGCAGCGACACGCACCGTTCTCACCTCCAGCGGTGGAAGGAGAAGGAATTGGGGGGAAACGACTCCTTCTGAATTCCCCCCCCCCCTGAAACCGTTCAGATGCGTCTTGATTTTAATTTAGATTGGGTGATGGGCCTGGTTTTCTCCTTCAGCAGAAATCCCACCCAGAGATGGCCGTGCAGCACCCGCGGACCCCAACCCTCCCTCGGCAGACTTTCCTCCACACCCTCAGAACTTCAAGGCTCTGCGGGTCAGAACGGCCAGTTTTGCTCCTTCCCAGAGGACGCCGGGTTCGAGGCCATTGCCTTCTGCAGGTCTGGCTCACAAACCCTTTCCCGTGGTGGCTTTTGGCTTAACTGTATTCAGATATTTATTTATTTAATTAATTTAAATACCTGCCAGGTAAGACTAAACTAGCCCCATTGTAATTTAAAGCCAGGGAGAAACTTTGCTCCCTTGGCTTTGCTAGTCCTGGTGTGTTATTTTGAGTCAGAGTGCCATCATTGTACCTTCTGAAGCCCCCCAGCCATAATGGATTTGCCCGGGGTGGGGACAAGGAGAATCTAGGGGCTGGGTGGCAGGCAATTGGAAATGAATGAACAAATGCTTGACCCGGGGGGGGGGGGGGTCAGGTTGCCTTGAAGTTTCTGGTATATTCAATTTTCTCCTTTAAAAATTTGTCTCTCCCCAGGAAGCCCCACCCCTGTGACGCATGAGATCGTGACTGTGGGAGACCCTCTGCTATCCCCTGGACTTCGGAGCATTGGCTCCCGGAGGCCCAGCGCATCTCTCTTTCCACAGCCACTGAGGTCTTGGATGCTGCCTCCCACCAGAGTGGCGGCCGCTCATGCTCATGCTCAGCACGGCCCCACCTCCTCTTCAGGGCCCAGCCGGAGTCCCGTCCCAGAGCACAGCAGGAGCATCCCACACACCGAACGCTCTGTGGGACCAGCCGCCTTGCACGTTGCTCTCCAGGACACGCCTGCCCCTCCCAGCCCGGCCACCCTAGGCGGCGTCAGAGGAGCCCCTCCTCAGGAGGGGGCCCTCTCCTCCGAAGCCTCTGCAGGGCCCCTCCCTGCCCCATTAGAGAAGGGGAGGCTGCTGAGCCCCAAAGACCCGAGTCCTCCCTGTGGGAAGGTGAAAGCGGGCTGCCCCGGACAAGGCCCCTGTGGCCCAGAGGGGAACCCAAGCAAGGGAGGGAGGTTCCTGGAGCCCTCTCCTGGGCTGTTTTCTTCCAAAGAGTCCATAGTTGCTGCGTTGTTGCATCAGAACCTCCCAAAGAAGGAGCAAGACCAGCATCTGACACAGACAGACAAAACCCCCTGTCATGAAGCCCCAGAGGCAAAGGCCCCCTCGCCCTTTTCAAGGAATCGACCTCCGGGCACAAACGACCCCGTATCTTCTGTGGGGAGAGAGAGGAGGCCAAAAGGGAAGAAGGGGACGAAAGAGAGACATTCCAGTAAACTCGTTAGAGGTTCAAGTGTCCTGCCAAGTAGCCACAAGGAATACACAGGGACAGGACTCGTTCCTCGGGCAGTGACCTCTGGGCAGCTTCCTCAGCAGCAGTATAACAGCACTGCTGTTGAGAAACCCATGGACAACGACCTGCTTGGCCAGGAGACGCCCAGAGCTGCTTCCCAGAGCGACGTGGCCACCTCCAAGGAGTTGCAGAACTCCCAGAAGCGCACGGTCAAAGTCACCCTGACTCCGCTCAGGATGGAGGGCGAGGCCCAGTCCAGAAATGTTCCCAGAGAACACAACGCGGATTCCCAGCCAGGGGTTTGCACCCCAGAGCACTCAGGAAATGACGGTGTGGCCCCAGAAACTCAAAGCGCTGCCTCCTCCTCAGTGGCCCCGAGCGACCCCCCTTACCCAACTCTGCCGGTCCAAGACAGCGGCCTGATGATCCAGGATGGAGCCAAAGAACAGGAAGAGGGGTCCTACAAGCGCCGATACCCTCGGCGCAGTGCGCGTGCCAGGTCCAACATGTTTTTCGGCCTGACCCCTCTGTATGGCGTGAGGTCCTATGGTGAGGAAGACCTTCCCTTCTACAGCAACTCCACCGGCAAGAAGAGAGGCCGGCGGTCTGCGGAAGGCCAAGTAGACGGTGCCGATGACCTCAGCACCTCAGATGAAGAGGACCTGTATTACTACAACTTCACCCGGACGGTGGTCTCGAGCGCGGAGGAGCACATGGCTCCCCACAGTTTATTCCGTGAAGAGGAGCAAGTCAATCTCCCCAAAATCCCTCAGCTGGACGGTGTGGATGATGGGACAGAAAGTGATGCAAGCATCACAGTGACCACGAGGAAGGTCAATTCCGGGAACAAGAGGGGCGGCAAAGAAAACGGGACAGAAAGCTTGAAGCTGGAAGAGGGCGGAGAGAAAATGCAGGTGACCAAGAGCTCAGTGGGCCACAAGGCAGCTGACCCCAAAATGGACAACTGCCGGGTCAAAACTCAAGACCCTTTGGAGGCTCAGCTGAGCTCCCTGGAAGCCGCCGGCCGCCGTCCTCGTCCCAACACGGATCCCTCCGAGAAGAACCTGCTGGACACGTTCAGCACAGAACTGCTGAAGTCCGACTCCGACAACAACAACAGCGACGACTGTGGGAACATCCTCCCTTCGGACATCATGGACTTTGTGCTGAAGAACACCCCCTCGATGCAGGCCCTGGGGGAGAGCCCCGAGTCCTCGTCCTCGGAGCTGCTGACCCTGGGGGACGGGCTGGGCCTGGACAGCAACCGAGGCAAGGACATGGCTCTCTTCGAGGTCTTCTCTCAGCAGCTGCCCACGGCCGAGCCCGTCGACAGCAGCGTCTCCTCCTCCATCTCGGCAGAGGAGCCCTTCGAGCTGCCCTTGGAGCTGCCTTCGGACCTCTCGGTCTTGACCACCCGCAGCCCCGCCGTCCCCGGCCAGAACCACAGCAGGCTGGCAGTTATTCCGGACCCTTCCCTTGCCACCTCAGGCCCGGAGAGAGCGATGTTGACTCTCCCTCCCTCCGATGCTGCCGAGAAGAGAGTGACCGTCACAGAAAAGGCTCCCTCCGGGGAAGCAGAGCCGACGCTGCTGAGCCCACGGGGGGCTCCCAGCCCCGAGGGCCCCCTGAGCCCCGACCCGTTCATGCAGAGCCCCCTGGAAGCAGAGCACCTCGCCAGCCCTCCCTGCGGGGGACCCAGGGAAGCTGGTCTCGGGGCCGGCAGGAGCAGCGGGACCCCCAGCCTCCCCGTCTCGCCCTCCCTCCCACTCCAGAATCCCAAGTATGGGTCAGGCGCCAACGACAAGCCCGGCCCATCTCCCATCTCGAATGCTGCCGTGCAGACCGCCCCTCTGCACCTGAAGGCCGCTGCGGAGAAGCTCTTGGTGGTCAACCAGAACATGCAGCCTCTGTACGTCCTCCAGACGCTGCCCAACGGCCTCACCCAGAAGATCCAGCTGGCGCCCCCCGGCAGCTCGGGACCGGCCGGGATGGAGGCCGGGGCTTCTGTGCTGGGCCCGATGGACACGGCCAGCCTTGCGCTGGCTGCCGGCCTGAGCCCAGGCCTCCCCTCCCCCAGGCCCCTGTTCCCTGCGGCCGGCAAGGGCCTCCTGCCCATCCCTCACCCGCAGCACCTACACGCCTTCTCAACCAGCCCCTCCGCCGGCGGCAGTGGCACAGGCACTTTCCCAGCAGCAGCCACCGCCGCCGCCCTGGGCACTGATGCGTCGAGCCTTCTGATTGGAGTCCAGCAGCTGCCTGAGCCTGAGGCGAACCCCCGGGCAAACGTTGGGCCTGCAGCCGCCCCCCCTCCTGCCGGCCTCAGCAAGAAGCGGCCCATTGTGCGCCTGCCCTCCCGACGGGCCAAGAAGGCCACTGCTCCTTCGGACCTGACCTCCATGACCTTTCCTCGGTCCTCCCCGCCCGGCCACCCAGGCCTGCTCGACTTGGGAGCCGCCTGCCCCCGCACCATGCCCAGCGTGGTCAAGCGCTCCAAGCCGGGGCTCCTGTACTTTGAGCAGGCGCCCCTGTTGCCTCAGGAGGTGGCGACGGCTGCTGCGGAGGCCGCCCTCGGAGCCTCCCCTCCCCCTGGGCGGAATGGGCCCCCCCTGGCGGCACCCACCCCGGGCCCGGCGGTCCCGCCCCACCTGTTGGGAGAAGCGGGCTCTGACGGGCCGGGCAGGAGCTCCCTCAGCAGCCTCCTGGTCAAAGCCACCCGACAAGCACTGAGCCGCCCTGAGCATCCTGCTCCAGCGCCCCCGCCGGCTCCCGGGCTGTTTCCGTCCCAGAAGGAGGCCTCGCTGGCCCCGCCTGCCTCTGCGGGATCTTCAAGGACTGCCGTCACCTCCGGCGTCCCGGTCTTGCCTCCCTCCTCGAAGGCCACGGGCATGCCTGCCGATGCTGGAAGCGCCCACCCGCCTGAGCCTCTGGCCCAGCTCCTGGCCTGCAAGGCCGGGCCAGCCCCCCCTTGCCTGGACCTGCCCCCCTCGCAGGCAGCTCCCCTTCCAGACTTCCCCCAGCGGATGGATACGGCAGCCGTGGGGCAGGCCAGATCGGGCCCCGGTGCTCCTGCAGCCCCTCCGGGAAGAAGCTCCTCCCCTTCCACCGTGCCGGGCTGCACCAAGGCCAGGTCCAAAGCCAAGCGTGTGCCGATCCCTCTGGGTAGCAAAGGATCCGGGAAGAAGCCCAGGGCGCCCCCATCCTGGAACAGCCTCCCTGGCCAGGGCGCTTCCCCACAAGGCCCGAGAGTGGCCGCTCAGGACCCAGGCAGAGGGTGAGAGAGAGAGAGAGAGTCCTGACCCCCCCCCCTTTCCTAACCCAGCCCCTCGGGGCTTCCCCCGTGGTAGCGCCAGGTCAGCAGGATGAGGGGGAGGGGCACCAGCTGCCTTGGGGGGAGGGGTCCTGAAAGCAGCCCGGGGGGCCCACAGGAGAGAAGCCTCTGGAGGGCTCGGGCCACTGCTTGCTCCGGGAACTGCCCTCCGCCCGCCCTGTGAAGGCCACGGGGGCCTGGCCGGATGGATGGTAGGCCCAACTCCCGAGCCGTGGCTTCCTTGCCCATGTCCCCTAGGTCCCAGCCCCTGAGGGTGCCGCCAGACGGGGCAACAGAAACCCTGCGGCCGACCCACCAGTCAGCAGGGTAAGGGGGCCTCTTGGGGACGGGGCTGGCGGGGGGAGGAGGGGGCGTCCACTGGCTCCCCAGGCAAGAGCCGTTCTTAGATTTGGTGTCTCTGACCACGCCAAAAATGCCAGTGGACTTCAAAACAGCTGGAGAAACAGAGCGCCAGGTGTTGTCTTAGAAGCGTCCCCATTTGCTCAGTGTTTAGCCCCCCCCCCCCCCGGGGCCTCCAAGAGCGTACGGCCATTGCAGCCCCCTGCCTTTCCACCAAGCATGTAGGCCCCTCCCAGAAAGCTTTCCAAAACCTCCCGTGTCAGACCACTCACCTAACCGGTGACGGTGGCAGGCATCTCGGTGGCATTGAAGGCCTTCAACTGAAAGGGGCCTTTCCCTCCCCCTCCTCTCCGCAGGCATTTACCGCCTCGGCCACCAGGGCAGCCCCCCGCCTCCGCTTCGGACGAGTTGCAGCGTCCAGGTACGTGAGGGCAGGTGTCTCTCTGCCCCGGCCCAGAGCTGCAGGGCCTGTTCGGCTTCCGGGGACTTTTCTTGGAAGGCCTCTGGTGATGTTGCGTGGCCGAGAGGTCAGGGGGTTCCTTTTTCCCCTCCAGATTCCAAGGATGATGATGTGGAGGAAGAAGAGGAGGAGGAGGAGGGAGGCAGCTTCAGCTCCCCGTTCATGTTGTGGCTGCAGCAGGAGCGGAGGCGGAAGGAGAGTCCGGCGGAGCAGAAGCCCCGGAAGGGCCTGGTCTTTGAGATCTCCAGCGATGACGGCTTCCAGATCTGTGCAGAGAGCATTGACGGTAGGCCCAGGAGCCTGGCCTCAGAGGGCTTGGGCGGCACCGTGTGGCCTGCGCTGGCCTGGTAGGAACCGTGGGCTGTTCTCTTCACCGCAGACGCCTGGAGGTCCCTGACGGACAAAGTGCAAGAGGCCCGGTCCAACGCCCGCCTGAAGCAGCTTTCCTTCGCAGGTACCGGCAGCGGGCGGGGGGAGGCTGGAGGGGGGCAGCCGAGCTGGGCGCCCAGGCAGGGGCCGGAACGGTGGGCTGGGCCTGGCCTCCCTGGGCGCGGCTGTTCTTCCCGCCTCTCCCCCCTCTTCCAGGTGTGAGCGGGCTGCAGATGCTGGGGGTCCTCCACCACGCGGTCGTGTTCCTGGTGGAGCAGCTCTGTGGGGCCAAGCATTGCTCCAACTACCGGTTCAGGTTCCACAAGCCGGAGGAGGCCAAGGAGCCCCCTGTGAACCCCCACGGCTCTGCCAGGGCGGAGGGGCACCTCAGGCAAGTGGAGCCCCGCTCCGTCCCGGGCCTTCCTTGTGGCGAGAGGGGCCGGCAGAAAGTGGCACCCTTCCTCCAAAGTTTGGGCTGGCCATGGCATGCCCCCCCCCCAAAAAAAGCATTGTCCTCCGCTTGCCCCTTTCAACGTTCTCCGTGTGTTGTGTTTTATCCCGTTCTCAGACCGCCACAGCCTCCGGTCAAGGGAGAAAGGCAGGCGCTCTGAAGGACGAGGACGCCAGGGAGGAGGGAGATCCGGGCGGCCATTCTGGTCTCAGCGGGACCCCTCATGCGTAATGCCCTCTCTCTCTTCTGCCCTGCAGGAAGTCCGGCCTCGACATGTTCAACTTCCTGGCTTCTAAGCATCGCCAGCCCCCACCCTACAACCCCAACGACGAGGAGGAGGAGGAGGTGCAGCTGAAGTCTGCCCGGTACACACGCAGCAGCAGCAGCGGGGAGAGTGGCCAGCGGGGGTGGGAGGGGGGGCTGGCCTCCCTGCACCTGGGCTGTGAGCCACAGTGGATGGCAGGGGGTCACCGAGGGACCAGGAGGGGAGGGAGGCCCCGGTCAGGCTCCCGGGGGGGGGGGGGCAGGGGCTGAAGCTGGTGCTCCTGCCCGACTCTCCCTCCTCTCTCTTCAGGAGGGCCACCAGCATGGACCTCCCAATGCCCATGCGCTTCCGACACTTGAGGAAGACCTCCAAGGAGGCTGTTGGGGTCTACAGGTGGGTGGCGGTTCGGACAGGAAAGAGGGAGGGGGAGAAACGCGGGCCGGCCCACTGCAGGAATCAGCCCCGTGACCCCCGAGTCCTATGGGGTTGGGGGGCACAGAAGCCGAATCAATGGAATCTTGAGCGTGGAGCTGCCGGACGCCGGGCTCACCGGCTCTGTGCCCTCGCCCCCCCTGCCAGGTCTCCCATCCACGGGCGGGGGCTCTTCTGCAAGAGGAACATCGACGCAGGGGAGATGGTGATCGAGTACGCGGGCAACGTGATCCGCTCCATATTAACTGACAAGCGCGAGAAGTATTACGACAGTAAGGTGAGTGAGTGAGTGGCCGGCTGGGCAGGTTTACTCGTGGAACCGCTGCCCAGATGTACAGGCCACAGAGTGGCAGGTGGCCGGGGGCGGGTCTGGAGAAGCCCCCGTCACGCACGGCCGCCCGTGCTCTTTCTCTCTCTCTCTCTCTCTCTCTCTCTCTCTCTCTGCGCCTCCCAGGGCATCGGCTGCTACATGTTCCGTATTGACGACTCGGAGGTGGTGGACGCCACCATGCACGGAAACGCCGCCCGCTTCATCAACCACTCCTGCGAGCCCAACTGCTACTCGCGGGTGCTGAACATGGACGGTCAGAAGCACATCGTCATCTTTGCCACGCGCAAGATCCACCGCGGGGAGGAGCTCACCTACGACTACAAGTTCCCCATTGAAGACGCCAGCAACAAGCTGCTCTGCAACTGCGGTGCCAAGAAGTGCCGGCGTTTCCTCAACTGACCAGCCGGGCTGAGCCGCCGCAGTGGCCGCAGGAGAGTCCGGTGCTGGTGCCCCTCCACAGCCGGCGATGCATTGGCGCGAGGTGGCCTGGCCCGCTCGGAGCGAGGTGGACTGAGGAAACGGTAACGGGGGCTGCCGCGACCAAGGCTGGGCCGAGCACCCGCTTGCCTCTTCAAGTGTGGGGTGCGCGCCCCTCCCTCACGTTCCAGCTTGGGCTGCCGGCTGAGCGGTGGGTCTCCCCAGTCCCAAGGGGTCGGGGGTCCCAAGGCAGGGGGAGGTCTTTGGATGAGCTTCCAAGAGGGGAGGCAGACCCTTGGGGGAGGAGCTTCTGCCTACGACCGGCCCCCACCACCCCCAACCTCTCAGAATCGTAGTGGCCCCCAAAGTCGGAGCCCCCTGGGGGTCAGCTTGTTTTCTGAGGAGGAAAAGGGCTGGTCAGTGTGGCCGGAGCCTGGAAGTCCTCCGCGAAATCCTTTTCCAGCCTCTAGAAGCAGCCCCCCCTGTCGTCCCCCCCAACTCAGCCTCCTTCAGTTGCACCATCTCGAATTAAGTCTTTGGGTTTTCCTTGGTTCTGTTTACATTTTAGTATTTAAAAGTTTTATAAATGTAAATATATTTTGTATATTTTTCTATGAGCAGCACTTCATAGGAAAGAGCACTTAGGGGACTATTTTTTCAGTCACGATCGCATCTTGACTTTAAAAAGAATCCGTTTTAAGGGTGAATGTTTTATTTTAATAGGAGGGGAGGGTCTTTCCAAGGTTGGGTCAGGCACGGCCGGACTCTCCCTCGGGAGGGAAAGGAGAGGATGGGACCCCCCCTCTGGTGGCCCTTCCATTCTCCCGCAGTCAAGGGGTCCGCGCTCTCTGGGACCCCCCAACCTTCCTTGCCCCCCTCTCCTGCCTTGGTTCAGGCCAGAGGGGTCCGTACCCCGTCTCTGCCCCCCGGTCTCCTCACAGGGGGCTGACCCACCTGGATAGGCGGAGTGGGAGCTGGGGAGAAAGGGGCAGGAGCCGGGCAGCTGCTCTTTCCGTCGGGGCTGCACTGGGGCTGCTAGAACTGGCTGGGGCCCCTTTCCCAGGCAACTGGGGCTCCCCTGGCTGTCCTGAGCAGCATGGGGGCCGCTTTGGGCTGCTCTGACCCCCCAGGATGCCTCTGCAGGGCGGCCATGGGGGGGGGGCAGGCAAAGGAAGCTGAGCCAGGGGGCCTCTTCCTGGAAACATGAATGTATCGTTCTAAGAACTGACAGGTCCTGAGACGGAAGAAGACTCGGTCCGTGCCCCCTTTAACGGTGGTGGGTCTTTCTTTAAAGGAAAAGCGGGTCACTGCAAAGGGCTGGGCAGGGGTCTTCCCTTCTCTGTTGCGAAGCAATACCGGGCTTTCAGTCAGGCTCCATCCCGTGTGCAGAATCATGTCATTTGGCCAGGGGGTGGGGGCTGGCTCATCTCCTGCTCTCCCCCCCCCCCCCCCCATACACACACACACACAAAGCCTGCAAGTTTCTACGACTATAAATAAGGTATCTATAGGACTAATATCGTACTGCTGCATTGTGTCTCGAAGCCTGGCCTTGAATTCTCTTTAACCCTTAGATAACGGCTGCGTTCCAGTTGCTTAAAGGGCAGCCACACCGCCAAGGGCTCCCCCCCTCCACTCCCCCTCCAGCCCCCATGGCAGGACGGGGAGGGGGGCTGCGTGCAGAGCACCCAGGGGTGAGGCTGGGGACTTGGCTGCTGTGGGTGCTCCTGACCTTTTGTGCTTCCTAGTCAGAGTCCTTGTACCACTGGCGCCTCTCCCCCCCTCAGCCCCTCCCTGCCTTGTGTGCTTTCTGGTGCCTCAGTGAGGTCTAGCAGCTTCGCCCCCCCCCCCCCCCGCCAAGAGCTGTGCCCGTGCCGTGCTTCTCGGATTCAGCGTCTTCAGTAGCTACAGGTAGTGCGTAAATGTCTCCAGCCACTTGGCAAAAGCTACACAAGCTCCGATCCACACAATACAAAAGGCAACTTATCATGTGAAAGCAGTTTCTCTTTTTTTCCTGTGTTCTTCCAGAATGAGTTTTTTCTTCTTTCTTTCTTTCTTTCTTTAAAAAGAGGAGACGCGTTGCTTGTGCTGCATCAGTGTTAATTCCCTGCCACAGTTGCAGGGATGAAGGAAGGACTTCCAATAGTTTTAAGAAATGACTGAGAGACTGAATGTAAAAATAAGTGTATATAGTTGTACAAAAAAAGGAGTTTTTAAACATGTTTATTTTCTATGCACTTTTTTATTTAAGTGATAGTTTAATTAATAAACATGTCAAGTTTATTGCTTCAAAGGATGGTGTTGCTTTTGACCGGGGCCGAGATTATTCCCAGCCACCACAGAAAGGCTTCTGCCCTCCCCCCACCAAGGCAGCCACTGACCAGTTCTCTATTCCAGTCGGGCCCAAAACAAGGGTACGTACAAACCCCCCACACACACACACACACACCCAAGAGCCCCGCTGCCCCCCTGGAGCTCCTTTGGAGGAGACCCTCCCCAGGCGAACGTCCCCCACCGCAGCTTCCCTGCAGAATCCCTCCAGAGATCTCGGCCCGGCCGTTGCTGGGAGTTTGGCCCTTGGGGTCTCTTCCCCTCGGGGGCCTTTTCTCACAGGCGCATCCACCTCCACGCCCGGTCTGTCTGGAGGAACGGGGCTTTCACCACTTCCAAGCAGATGGACCCCATGTGAGGAAGGGGCAGGTTTTGCCCTCTTCCTGCTGCCACACGGGCGTCTTGGGCTGCTGCTGCCCCCTCTTGCTGGTGGGAGCGGACCCCTCCCCACTATTCTCAGGAAACAAGGGTGGATTTGTCCTCCCTGACACCTAACATCGAAAGCACATCAATTGGGCTTCCATTAATGGTCCTTCTGGGGGTGGCACTGCAATGCCCCCCCCCCCGGCTGTTCTCTGGTGTTTCCAATGGGTCCCAGACTGGTGTCGAGAGGGAATGGGGGGGGGCACCTGCAGCAGGGGCCCTGCCTCTTGGCTGACCCTCTCCGGGGCCCTGCAGCCCCATCGGATGGGCCAGGGAGTTGGGGAGGGAGAAAGCTGCCCCCGTTGGAGCCGGCCTGTCAGGCACAAAGGCAGCTCGGAGGTTCGATTGCCGACTCCCACGCAGCCACCGCTCCCTGGCCTTCCCCAAAGGCCGGGCTCAAGCCATCCTCCCCATTGCCAGGAAGCCTCTCCCGCTACAGTCTGGTGCCCCATCCACCAGAGGCCCCACAGCCACGCGCTTCCTGCTTGTCTGAGATGGAGTCCCGCCTCCACCCAGTTCCTCTCCTGGGCGGCCTCGGTCCTCCCCGGCCTTGCCAGGAAAAAGGGGGCCGGGCTCCCAATACTCCTGATCCCCCCCCAGCAGCTGCCCCTCAGGCCTGGCCTTCTGCACTGTAGGAGGCGCCAGGCACGCCCCCTCCTCCCTCATGGCCATTGGCTGCTGCTGCTGCTGCTGAGCCGGCCCCTCCCTCCCCAGCCAGAGCATTCGAGATCTCTTTGAAGTGGGACAGTCCTGCCCCCAGAACTCTCCAGAGTTTCAGCATGGCCACCACCTGGGATCGGGCAGTCCTGCAAACCATTTTCCACCCAAATGTTCCCTTTGATGAAGATTTCCAGGAGGAGGAGGAGGAGGGGGCGCAACAAGACGCTCCAGGTGATGGCTCGCTCCAAGCGGGAGGGGGCGGGAGGGGGTTTTTCCCCACCAACTTCAGAGGCTTCTGCCTTTGCAAGGTTCTCGGGAGCAAGTGATGCCTCCACCTCTGCGCTCACAACAGATTCCTGCACCTGTTTCTCACACGTCATTTTCAAACCAGTCACTTGAAAGGGCTGGTCAGCACCCATCGGTCTCCGAAACTTGGGGGGGGGGGGGGGGGAAGCAAGGCTGCCTCTGTAAGGAAGCTGAGCTTGGAGGACTTGCTTGGGACCCGGCGTCCCTGGGGCGCCATCGGCATCTGCCTGGCTTTCCAGATTACGGGTTGCGGGAGTGGCTCCCTCTTGCCTGACCCTGCTTCTCACGCTGGTGGCAGAAGGCGGCTTTGATCCGGAGCTGCTGAGAGAAGCTGCTGGTCTGGAAGCCGAGGGAATCGCAGCCGCTGAAGGAGGAGAGCTGGCCCTGGCCCTGGCCAAGCTGACCCAAGCCATCCAGCTGCTTCCAGGGCGGGCCTCGGCCTTCAACAACCGCGCACAGGCTCTCCGACTCAAAGGGGATGTCGCAGGTACGTGCCCCCTCCCCTCCCTCCCCTGGGGACCATGGCTGCCCTCCACCTGGGGTGGGCGGGGGCTGCACTGGCTGAGGGCACCAAGGCTGAAACACAAAGCAAGACCATCGCGGCTTCGTCCCCGCTTGGCGCTCTCCCTCTTAAGCAGAGCATCTGGGGGGTTGTGGGGTCCGGGAGCCCAACTGGCAGGGGCCAAACTCCAAGGTCTATGGTCTTCTGGCCATAGAAACCCAGCAGGTGCCTCGGGGCCCTCCTGCACGTCCACTCTCCCTCTTTGATCCTCCATCCATGATTCATATGGCTACCCTACTCCCAGTAGGGCTCTCCATTCGAAACTTAAGGGGCACCTAAGACAGAAAAGCAGGGGGAGACTGGGGCACGTGCCTTCCAGGAAGGTCCCTCTGGGCAGCGCCCCCCCTCCCTGCCCAGCTTCTGGCAGCCCCCGCCATGGATGGCTCAGGTGTCCGGGAGCCTACGGAGAGGCCGCCAGATTGCACAAGGCGCTGACCTGGCGTCTGTTTAACTAACTCGGCCTCGCTTGTTCTCTCCCCCCCTCCTTCCCCCCCCCCAGAAGCACTGCAAGACTTGGAGGCAGCCCTGAAGCTCAGCAGAGGGGCGGGGCCGGTGGCCCGCCAGGGGTTTGTGCAACGCGGGCTGATCCAGCGGCTGCAGGGCCATGACGAAGCCGCCCGGAGCAGCTTTGAGCAGGCGGCCGCCCTGGGCAGCAGCTTCGCCTGCCGGCAGCTGGCGCTGATGAACCCCTACGCAGCCCTCTGCAACCAGATGCTGTCGGAAGTGATGCGGAAGGAGGGCCCCCCCAAATGGGAGAAGGAGGCTTGCTGAGCCGGCGGGCGGGGGGCGAAGGGGCAGCCGAATAAAGCCACCACTTGAGACGCCGACCGAGGCCTGCTTTTGTCGCCCGGGCCCTGCGCAGGCGGGAGGGGGGCGGCGGCGGCGGCATTCGGGCGGGCTCGCGAGCCTTCCGACCGAGAGATCCAGGGCGGGATTGCTGACACGCCGCTCGGCTGCATCCTGGAGGCGACCTGCCTGCGGCGCTCCGGTCCTTCCCCCCCCCCCTTCGCCGCGCAGCTCAGGATGGACGCGGCGCAGAGTCCCGCCGGCCGGCTGCTGTGCCCGGGCCCTGCCCTGCGCTCACCCCGCCGGCGCCGGAGAGGCGGCTCGGCGCCAGGAAGCCCTCCGGCCGCCCCGTTGCAGCTGCTGCTGGTGGCGCTGCCGTTCCTGCTGCGGCGCGCCACTCCAGGTAGGGCGGCGAGCGGCGCGCTTTTCTCTCGCGGGCCGCCACGGCTCCCCCGGCCGGTAACCTCCGCTCCGTCGCAGGCGCGGTGGCCACGTCGGAGACCCGGATCGACGGGCGGGCTCTGTCGGTGAGCAGCTTGCGGGAGGCCGAGAGCCGCGCCTTCACCTGCCTGGCGGCGACCCCCAACCTCACCTGGTACCTGAACGGCGTGCGGCAGGAGAGCGGCGCCTCCGGGAGGCCCCTGGCCGCGGCTGGCGACCCCTCTGGGCAGGAGGCCAGCGGTACTTTCGTGGTGACGGCGCGGCGCCAGGATCACCGGCTGGACTGCGCCGCCACCGAACCGGCCACGGGGCGCGTCTCCACCGCCTCGGTCCTCCTCAACGTGCAGTGTGAGCGCGGGCGGGGGGGCGGGGGAGGGGCTCCGGAGGGAAGAAGCGGGACGGAGGCTGACCGGCGCGGCTGCGGCCTCTGTACGAATGCAGTTCAGCCCGAAATCGTGAAGGTGGAGGCCGATTACCGTCAAGCGAGCGAGCCCGGCCTTCTGCTGCTGCTCTTCGTGCTGGTCCAAGCCAACCCGCCGGCCGACGTGACCTGGGTGGACCAGGACGGGCAGGTGACGGTCAATGCCTCCCGCTTCCTGCTGCTGGACGCCCAGACCCACCCCTGGCTCGCCAACCACACCGTGAGGGTGCAGCTGCGGAGCCCGCCCCGGAACGCCTCCCTCCGCGCCTCCAACGGCCTGGGCGTCGCCAGCGCCTCCGTTCCGCTGCCCGGTAGGTAAGGATGACGCCTTCCTCCCCACCTGGAGGCCTCGCAGGGCCCAGCTCCAAGGCCGCCTCCCCGTGGTGGGAGAGCCTGTCGCGTCCCAATGGTCCTTGCCAGGTTTCCTTCCCCGCTCTCGGCTGGCAGGAGGCTTGAACGGCCCTGGCCAAATCCCTTCCCGAATCTTAGGGCACTTTTCCCGCAGAGGGCGCCAGTGGGCCAGGGAAAGCCAGCAGGCGGAGGGGCCAAGGCCTGCTAATGGTGTGTGTGTGTGTGGGGGGTGCTCTCTGGCTTCTCTAGGTCTCCTCGGCACCCAATTTGAACTGCCTCTGGTGGCCCTGGTGGGGGCAGCTGCTGTGGCGCTGGTGATACTCCTGAGCTTCGGGGTGCTGATCAGCTGGACTCTTTCCCAGGCGGCCCAAAAGTCAGCAGGTAGGTGCGGAAGAAGGCTTCCGTCTCAGCCTGGGGGGGAGGGGGGCCCTGCCTTGCTGGGGGTCTAAGACCAGCCACTCTCTTCTTTAGGACGTGGCCCAGCTGCAGCACAGCTTCCCCTCAGGTAACCTTCTTTCTGGGACTGCTATGCGGGGGGGGGGGGGCGGAGAGAGCCCCTTCCTTGCTCTGTAGCCTCTTTGGGGAATAGTTGATCCAGACCCCCCCCCCCCCTGACTGGTGGCACATGCACATCCCCAGAGAGCAGTGCCCTGGTCAGCTTCCTCTGTGGCTTTGCCTGGAAGGGGCGCAGGGAGAACCCGGGGGCTAATTGCTCTGCACACCCCACAGCCATGTCCTGCGGCCGAAGGAAGACCGCCTGCCCCGGGGAAGCCGGTCCCTCCCCTCCAACCTGCAGCTCAATGACCTCGCACAGGAACCAAGTAGTGAGTGGGGGTGATTAGGGCTGGGGGGGGGGGGCTGGCACGCCAGGGCCTGAGTCTCTGTTCCAGCCCTCTTCCCTTCTGCCCCACAGGTAGAGCGAAGGACGCACCTGCAGACCAAGGGGAAGACGCTGCTTCAGAGCCCAAAGACCACCCAGCCCCTGCTGAACAAGGTAGCAAAAACTTTGGGCGGGGGAGGGGGGCTACATCCATCTGGCCAAGCATCTCTCCCTTTAGTTCTGAAACACAGGGGAGATGCCAGCATTCCATGACACCAAATTAACACATCTAATTCTGTAGCCGGAACTGTTGTCCAATCCTCCAGCCATTCCCATTTCAAGAGGCAGGACTGACCAGCTTTACTAACATTTGCAATTTACTAAGAAACATTTTAAATACCCCATGAACACTCTCTTGGAAGCAAAGAGGGTGAATGTGTGCGAGTGTTCATGGGGTGTTTTAAGTGTTTTTTAGTAAATTTTCATATCTTAGAGATATTAGATTTCTTATATATTGTTATATTAATGTTGTACGCCGCCCTGGGTCGCCTCAAGAAGGGGGATATAGAAATCTAATCAATCAAAGCCCTGCAGCCACTTTGGGCTTTCTGCCATCGGGCACTCCAGGCATCCTACCAGAGGAAGCCAGCTGCCCTTGGGGCTGTGGGAAGGGCACACACACACACTTACGTTGCAGGTGAATCTGCTTAGAGGTAAACAATCTCTGTGGGACGATCCTGCGCGTTCAGAGAGAGTTTCAAGGAAACCCGAGTCTTATAAAAATCCTGCAAAATTGACTGCTGTGGAACAAATTCTATACCCTTTTTCTGTCTCTTCAGGCCTGGACCAATTTCTTACCGTCGGATACATTTATAGAGCTGCAAGTTTGAGTAGTGATGAAATCTGGCTGTGAGCACTATCACCGGGTCCTCCCCAGCCCAGAGGAGCAAGTGAGGCGCGGAGGAGGCGCCAGGACCATCTCTGCTTTTCACCCTGGAATAGGGGAGTGAGGGCACCTCCTGGATCCGGTCCTGGACAACAGGCTGATCTCCACAGGGGGGGGTCCTGTTCACACATTTCCAGCAAAATGGGCCCCCAGCGTCTGCCCCGTCTCTCCTTCCTAAGCTCACCTTTGCCACCCACAGCCCAGGAAGGCGATCGCCACGCACATCTCCATTTAGGATTGTAGCTTTGCAACTTCTGCACTTAATGAATAAACGACTGTGGTTAAGGTGTTGCCCTTCTCCCCCTGCCTGCATTTGGCTGTGAAGCTGCTATGAAAAAGACTCTCGGACCCCAGAGCCTTTATAAGTAGCCTTATTAGCGCAGAGCCCAGGAAGCCAGGCACATACATAGGCTGTTGGCACGGGTTGCATTAAAAGGCAGAGCGGGCTACTAGGCCCTTTCGTGGGCAGCCTCCCCATAGCTTGGCTCTGCTGCCCAGTGCCCCAAACCTCCCAGTCCTGGGAAGCTGTGGCCCAACGAGAAGACGCAAACCCCCACGTTTCCCAAACTCTCAGACACCGTTTCTCGAGAGGCAGAGCAACACCTACAACAAAACTTTATTACACAAATATTATATTGAATTATCACCTGAATGCCAGGCCAGCAACAACTCCAAGGAAATAGCAACTGGAAACCTCTCTTAAATACTCCTGAGGTTAGCAGCACCTTTACACAAACACCAGGAGGCAGGACGCCCTGACCTTCACTCTCAGGTGAAGCTTAAAATGTCCGTCTCTCCAGCCTGTGAGGGTGGGTTGGAGGGGGGGCTGGCCACCTTCTTGCCCTCAGCCAAAGCCTTGAAATGCTGCAAAAGAGAGAAACCATAAATAGGGTGGATTTGATTCCAGCTCCCTGAGAGACCGTTTCTTCCAGATGAGCTTCCTGGAGAAAGCGAGTAGAGAAGGCCAAGCAGCCATGTCTCTTGTTTACCTGTGAATTTTTGAATTCAGAGTAGAGTGAGAATAGGGTGTGCAGAGGCTGGATGTGACCCTTGTAGACAGGAATGTCCAGAATGGCTGGAGGGAAACCCCAAAAGAGAAGTTCCAGGTTCAACTGCCTCACGTGGAACCCAGAGAAGGCTGCCGGGTGCTGGGCAGACGGATGAGGGGTCTGCCTGGCTCAGCCTAACGCATCCTTCAGCCAACATCCCCAGGCTGGACACTCACCACAGACCATGTCGGTATATTCAGCTACACTGCAGTCAACGTCAGCAGTCGGGAGGCTCACCTGGGGGGCCAGAGAGGGAAGCGTCAGGCGGGCTGCGCGTTCTGCATGAAGCCACGCCCCCACCCCGGCCAAAGAAATCAATCATAGGACATGGGGCAGAACCTGCCCCTTGGGGAGGTCACGATACCTTTCCCAGCAGCTCTTCAAACTCTGGCGACCATTCTTGCATCAGCATGTCTATGTCGGGCATCGGCCTGCAAGGGACAAGCAGTGAGCTGCAGCCCTGAGAGCCGCCCAACTAGAGCACTGGGGGTGGGGGGGCACTGTGATTGTAACAAGGAAAAAGGCGGCAGCGGGAGAGCATCCAGGGGCTCCGGGGGGGGGGGGGCGCTCAAGGCAGACCTGGCATAATGGACGGTGGCTGGGGGCTTGCAACGGTGGAGTTCGCTGATGCTCTCGATCCAGCTGTCCACAGCCCTGGGGTTCTTTTCCGCGTTCTCCAGGCTCTTCACTTTCACCTGCTGCTAGAAACAACAGCCGATCCCGTCAGCGGACTGGCACTGCTGGGCCCGTCTCTCCCCCAGCCCCCCCCCTCCTCACTTACGGCCACGTTATGCTGCTTTGAGTTCTCGGTGAGCCACAAGGAAAGGACGGTGGGATCCGACTGCTTGGTGGATGGCTCATCCAGCATTAACAAGCCCAGATTATCCGCCTTCCCATCCGGGCGCGGGACCTGCCAGAAATGAGCCAGGGCAACCTCTTTTCAAGCCTCCCCCAGAGGCCAAGAGAATCCCCCAGCCCAGCACTCACCACCCCCCGCCCTTCCCACAGGAGGCCCAGCAACAGGGCAAGGGTCCCAGGGGGCAAACACCCCCCACAGGGCATGGGGCCCCTGGGCACCTTCAAGAAGGCATCAATGTCTCCCACGGCGGGAATGAAGTCAGGGATGAAAGGCTTCAGCTTGTGCTCCAGATCGATCATTTGGGAGGAATACCTGGGGGGGGAGGCCCTGAGTGAGCCCGGGACCCTCGCCTGGGACAGCCGCCCTCCCCACCAGCCCCCTCACCTCCGGATGTACTGGAAGAGCTCCTTCACCTCCAGGGAGACGGGCAGGTAGTCGTAGTCGGCTGAGTTGTAGGCCCTGCGGAGGGAGGGAGGGAAGAAGCGCGGCTGAGCCCCGGGCGCCCCCCACCCGCCTCGGCCCGGACCCCCACCGCCACCGCCACCCGCGCTACCCCTCCAGCGGGGCGCCGTGCTCGTCGTCCTCGTCATCCTCGTCCTCGTCCGAGTCGGTCTCCGAGGAGTCCTCATCGTCGTCCTCCACCTCGTGGCCGCTGAAGCGCCGGCCGGAACCTAGCGGGCCGCCGCCGCCCTTCTTCTCGGGCTGCAGCAGGGCGCCCGCGGGCCGGTCGGGGGCGGCGACGGGGGCCCAGCCGGGGGCGCGCGGCGGGGTGCTGCCTCCCTTCAGCGCCGCCTCGCCGCCCTCCTCGTCCTCGTCGCTGCTGTCCTTGCACGGGGGGCGCGCGGGGCGCGGGCCTGCGGGCGGGAACGGCGGTGGCGTCAGGGAGGGCGGCGGGCGGCCCCCCTCGGCCCGTCCGCTCCCGCCGGGCACCCACCGGGCTGCGGCGGGCTGGGCGCGTAGATGCTGGCCACGTCCTCCGTCTCGTTCACGTCCAGGCTCTCGTCGTAGGGCTGGTTCTCCACGAGCCGCGTCTGGAGCGGGGAAGAGAGAGAAGCCCGAGGGAGGGCGGCTCGCCGGCGCCCAGACCCGCGACGCGCCCCCAGCCCGGCCCCGCACCTGCAGCCCGGGCTCGGGCGGCGACGGCGGCGCTCCGCTCATGCTGCGTCGGGGGCCGCGGGAGTGCAGGCCGCAGCGGCGCCGTCGCCAGGCAACCGGAGCCCGGAACCCTCTCGCGAGAGCTGGCGGCCCTGCCCCCCTCTCTCGGGCCGACCGCGCCTGCGCGGTGACGCTGCTTCCGCCTGAGAGACGTGGCTCGCCGCCATCTTGTGCGGGACTCGGAAACAGCGGAGACGCGGCGCCCAGCAGCAGAACCTTCGCCGAGGCCGCCGCCGCCATGGTGAGGCTCGCCCGGGAGGTGCCGGTGCCCCGGGGGAGGGGGCGGGCGGGGGGGTGGGGGCGCTGTCCTGGCGGGGCCTCTGGAGCGCGGCGGGCCTCCTCCTCCCTCCCTCTTCCTCCTCGGCTGCTTCTCTCCCGGCCGCAGGTGCTCCTGGCCGCCGCGGTCTGCACGAAAGCGGGGAAGGCGATCGTGTCGCGGCAGTTCGTGGAGATGACGCGGACGCGCATCGAGGGGCTGCTGGCGGCCTTCCCGAAGCTGATGAACACGGGCAAGCAGCACACCTTCGTGGAGACGGAGAGCGTCCGCTACGTCTACCAGCCGCTGGAGAAGCTCTACATGGTGCTGCTCACCACCAAGAACAGCAACATCCTGGAGGACCTGGAGACGCTGCGCCTCTTCTCCCGGGTGGTGAGCGGGGCGGGGCGGGAGAGGGGGCTGGGGGCTCAGTTCCCCAGGCTGAGCTGCCTCCTCCAACCCCTGTCTCGTCCCGTCTCTGGTGGCCCCACGCAGATCCCCGAGTATTGCCGGGCGCTGGAGGAGAACGAGATCGCCGAGCACTGCTTCGACCTCATCTTTGCCTTCGACGAGATCGTGGCCCTGGGCTACCGGGAGAACGTCAACCTGGCCCAGATCCGGACCTTCACCGAGATGGATTCCCACGAGGAGAAGGTCTTCAGGGCCGTTCGCGAGGTGGGCCGGCTTCCTCTATCTTCCCGCGGAAGGTGGCGGCTTCTTTTCTCTTCTCTCCTGGGTCAAAGCTGTTGCTTTTGCTTCTTTTTTTCCCAAGACCCAAGAACGAGAAGCTAAGGCCGAGATGCGCCGCAAAGCTAAGGAGCTGCAACAAGCCCGGAGGGACGCCGAGCGGCGGGGCACCAAAGCGCCAGGATTTGGAGGCTTTGGCAACTCAGCCATTTCAGGAGGCACCCTCGCGGCTATGATCACTGAAACCATTATCGAGTCAGAAAAGCCCAAAATAACTCCGGCTCCGACGAGGTGCGTCATTTGTGGTGCGAGAGAGACCGGGTGTGGATTGTGGCCACGGCTGAGCCCAAGATTTCGGTTGCTGAGGCAGCGGCTGGATGTGTCTGCCCCATTTGGTGATCTTTTTGCCCCAGTTAAATGGAATCGATGCAGTTGTTAATTTAGCCACATGGCTGCTGGGCGAATCTGTCTTTCCCCTTGGCTTTGCTTGTCAGAAGGTCACAAAAGGGGACACTGCAGCCACCATCAACATGCATCAGTCACTGCCAGATGTGGATTTTGGATCAGCTGGCCATGGATATGCTGCAACAGTCATGAGTGTGGAAAAGTGTCATAGCTTTGAACTGTCACTAAATGCACAGAGTTGAGGGCTATCTGTATTGCTTTCTTGGGGTCATTATTGGTCATTCTTTGTCAAGTGGACCAATTTTCAGAACCTTCCCCCACTTCATTTTCAATGAAGCTTTGCACATATGTTCCTTAGGGTATAAAACTGAGGTGTGCAAAATATTAGGTCTAGTGGCTGCATACCATAAGGAATATATGTGCAAAAGCTTCATTGAAATTGAAGGTGGTGGAGTGGGGACACCTGGTCCACTTGACAAAGAATGACCCTAATGTTTTTCTGCTGGCGTAAAGATTCAGAATGGCACAGTATTGTTCAAATGCCAAATAACGCAAAAGTGGGTGTGGTCAAAATAGGGTGAGGCAGTGGCCGAGTTGGGGTCTGAAGCAGATATCTTGGTGGACTATAGCCTGAGAAGTTGCCTTGGGATTTCTCTCATCTGAAGAGCCTGGGTGACACAGGAACAAGTTTCGTTTGCTTCTTTCTTCAATGTTGTGTGCAGAGTATGAGAAGCAGGAAAAAAGGGTCTTGCTGCGTTCTTTCTTTCTTTGGGAAAAATGTCTCCTGCATTTTGTTTGTTTTTTGTTGGTTTAGAGCTTCTGCTTCAAACAAGGCACTTAAGCTCGGCACTAAAGGGAAAGAAGTGGATAATTTTGTGGACAAACTAAAGTCCGAAGGCGAAAATATTGTTGCTTCTTCAGCTGGCAAGCGTTCTTCAAATGCAGCAGCTGTTCTTGCTCCGCCCATTAACATGGAGAGGTACGTGTATCGCCCAGGTCTCATCGCAGAATCCAGCGCTCTGTCCTAGCCCCCAGACCACAGGAGGCCTGGTCTTCTGGGGTACAGATACCTTCAGCGGCCTCAGCGGCCAGGTGCAGTTTGGGTGCAGTTGAGTGGAGCTTTGACCGACAGCTTGGTTATGTTAAACCAGAGGAAGCTTCTTAACCTTTGGTCTGATAGCGGAGTCATTGGGGTCCCAGGGTCAAGACTGTAATAGGTCGTGATGGCGCCTAACGCCTGGTCCCCCGGCTGCCCCCCTTTTCCAGCGTGCATATGAAGATAGAGGAGAAGATCTCGCTCACCTGTGGCCGCGATGGGGGTCTTCAAAACATGGAGCTGCACGGCATGATCATGCTGAGGGTCCTGGATGAAAAGTTTGCTCGGATTTGCATCCATGTTGAGAATGAGGACAAAAAGGGTGTCCAGCTCCAGGTAAGGTTGGCGGGAGGTTCAGGCCGGGGTAGTCTGAGCTGCGCGCATCTGTGGTGGGGAGGGGTGGGGTGGGGCAGCTCGGCTGACGGGTGGCTCCCTTTTCAGACTCACCCCAATGTGGACAAGAAGCTTTTTATGTCCGAGTCGGTGATTGGCCTGAAGAACCCGGATAAGTCATTCCCCACCAATAGCGACGTGGGGGTGCTGAAGTGGCGGCTGCAGACGACGGAAGAGTCTCTCATTCCGCTGACCAGTGAGTTCTGCTCCCGTCCCTGCCGGGGACATTCCGGCCCCCTCCTCGCTTAAACCTTCTCAGCTGGCTTTCTTTTCGGTCCTAGTTAACTGCTGGCCCTCGGAAAGCGGCAACAGCTGTGACGTCAACATCGAATATGAGCTGCAGGAGGAGAGCCTGGAGCTGAACGACGTGGTGATCGCCATCCCTTTGCCGTGAGTAGTTGCCTTGCCCGCCAAGAAGCTTCCCACGCACCGGCCGTGGGGAGTTCAGAGCTAACCCGTCGTTGGTTGTCTAGGTCTGGCGTGGGGGCCCCTGTAATTGGAGAGATCAATGGTGAATACCGCCACGACAGCCGAAAAAGCCTCCTGGAGTGGTGCTTGCCAGTGGTCGATGCCAAAAACAAAAGTGGCAGCCTGGAGTTCAGCATCGCAGGGCGACCAAACGACTTCTTCCCCGTGAACGTTTCCTTCGTCTCCAAGAAGAACTTCTGCAACATCCAGGTGGGTCTCGGGGGGGGGGGGGGGGGCAGGGACCCTGGTCTCTCGGGAGGAAGCTGCCTCCCAGCAAAAGGGGGGGGCAGAGCAGCTGCTTCCCCACCGAATGGGGTCCTGGGCATAGTTCCCTCTAAGCTGAGCAGTGAGCAATCGCTCACTTAAAAATCACCATCAACTCAGAGTTTTCCAAACCTGCCCAGAAGCCGAGAGGGAAAGAGTGAGAGGGAAGGAGAAAGAGAGGAAGAGAGAGAAACAGATAGAAAAAAGAGAGGAAGGAAAAGAGAAAGAAAAAGAATGGGAGTAAGGAAGAGAGAAAGAAAATCAAAATCTAGTTTGAAACTAGCTCAACTATTTAAGTGGCATTTTGATATTGATAGAGTTGCCCTATTATGAGCTCACTGTTATAGACACACAGTACAATATTTTATTTTGAAATTCTCTCAGGCAAAACAGGGTGGGGTTTTTATTTGTTTGTTTGTTTGTTTGTTTATTATTTCTGTGCCGCCCAGTCCCGAAGGGGCTGCTGCTCAGACACAATACTTTTCCGCCCCCCCCAAAAAAAAATTAGAGGGAACACTGGTCCTGGGCCTCCGCCCCTGCCAGCCTCGGGCGCCGTCCCTTCACCGAGACCAAAGCCTCCTCTGCCTTTTCATGGGTCCTGGGGTGGGGGGGGCAAGGGGGGGGACAGGGACGGGCAGCAGGTCTTGCAGGGCGCCCTTCTCAACCAGCTGCTTTCCTTCCCTTTCCGAAGGTCAACAAGGTGACCCAGGTGGACGGGAACAGCCCTGTGAAATTCTCCACGGAGACCACCTTCCTCGTGGACAAGTACGAGGTTCTGTAGCTCTTGCGGAGGGGAAGCAGCAGGCGAGGCCACGGCCGGACACACGGGGAGAGAGAGAGAGAGAGAGCTGCCACCTTCGTCCACCCACCGACCTTATTTCCCAGGCCCGACGGCTCAGGCAAGGAGAGGCGGCCCCCTTCCCTGGCACAGCCTCCGCACCTGGGCCCCCCACCACCACCGCCCTTTTCTTCCACAGAGGGGACCCCAGAATGCCAGGGGCAGCGGCAAGGAGGGGGGCAGGGCCAGCAGCCCCCCCCCCTTTTCTGGTGCTATGCAGACCTTGCCAATCCGTCAGACATACACACTCACACACACTCACACACGCCCTGAGCAGGGGAGGGGGAAGCTTTCACGCCTGTGCAGCTCTCACCTGGAAGCTGCCCCTCCCTCCCGCCTCTCGGTCCTTTTTTTTAACCCCAGAGGAAGAAGGGAGGGGCAGCTTTCTCTGGCCGCTGCTCTGACTCTGGGACCCTGGAAATCTCCACTTGGGGGGCAGGCGAGCACTGGGCCCCTTGAACACTCTGCTCCCGGGCCCCAGCCTCTCCCACGACCCCCCCCCTGTCCAGAGCGCCCTGGGTGGGGGCCACGCGTCACCCAGATTGGAGATTTGCCTGGTTCTTAATACGGGGTTCAGTTTAATTCTCTTGTCAAACGCCATTTACTCTCAAATGACTTTGGAGGTGACACTGAAAAGAGGTTTTGGAACCCTGCAAAATAATTACAGCCTGTACGACACATTCCAGTGTATGCGAAGAATCGTTGCTCCTGAATCCAATAAAGAACATTCTAGAAGGAAGAAAAAATGCTCTTTAGCTGCTGAGGGAGGTTCGACCCCAGGAGGAGTTGCGGCAGGGAACCCCCTGTGCTGGAGAGGGGCGAGCTGGTCCCAGGGAATGAATGGAGGAGGGTGGGAGGGTGGGTGTCTGTCCCCCTCCCCCAAATGAACTGGGACCCACCCAGAATGAGAAGGCACTGCTGGCAGCTGTCACCTGTGCAGCCCTGGTGATGCAGCTGGCAGGGTGGGGGCACTTTAACTAAAGTAAGGCACCCCCAGGATGTGGAGACTGGGCCAGAATTAATCTCTGCTACTGCATGTGAGAAACTGCAATGTAGGTTGTGATCCTGAGAAATGTGTGTGCGTGGTGAGGGGGGACCCAATGAAAAGGCCAGGCTCCACCGGGGGGGGGGGCTCCTTTCCTTGCAGACGCCTCATTCCCCCCCAAGAGCGCTGAGGTGACCTGACCTGGGCAACGGAGCCCCTCCCGCCAAGGACCTCCCTGCCCTGCTGGCCTCAAGGGGATGGACGGGGCCCCAGGCTGAATGGGGGGCCCTGGGCTCTCGGGTGTCTCTGTCCTGGCCCCCTGGTGCTCCTGCACTAGATCTCCTGGTGCCCAGCCTGTGCCTCTTTCCCCAGAGCTGCACCTGGTGGCCCACGTAGAATGAGACGCAGGGGTTTGTCTGAGATATTTGTCCTGCCAGCATAAAGGGATCCTTGGGGGGGGGGGGGTCAGTTTTGAGGTGCACAGAGAGAAAGGGGTGAGAGGCTGCCTTCCTGGGCTTCCTTCCTGGGGGCTTTTGAGGAAAGGCTGGACAGACCCCTCCAAAATGGTGCACAGGGTCTCCAGCCTGAGCCGGGGGGGGGTGGACTGGGAGGCCTCTGGGGTCCTGGGCCCTCTTGCCCTCTCCCAGGGCAGCCAACACCCTCCTGCCACGTCTCACCTCCGGCCCCCTGGAGCCGCCACTTGCCCGGGCCACCTTGTCCGCAGCAGCTCTTGCAAATCCTCTGGCTGCTGTGGCTTCACCTCAGGCAGCGTCACGCGGTTGATGGTTTCCAGATGTTCCCAATATAATCCAACTCACTCGGGAAACAACAAGGCATGTCACCTTCGCCTCCCCAGCTCCTGCCGACCCCTTTGTAAGGCTTCGAATCTCAAGTTTTAAAAACGCTTCTCACTTTCTAAAGGGATTTTGTGCCGGAGGTTGTAAATAGGAGACTCATCCCCATCACGGCTCAGCCGCCCAGTAGGGTCCGTGCCCGAAGTGCCGGGTTCCGTTCTGCTCTAAGGGGAAGGCGGCCTCCACTGGGCTGCCAGGCTCCACGATGGGCCTGTTGGTGACATGTTCACTAAAGGCGCAACCCGGGAGAACCGGGCAGGGCGAGAGGCGCATCCTCTTGATGGAGGCAAAGGTTGTTTCAGGTGTGTTGCGATAAAAGGGCACCCGGACTCCTTCGCCCGGCGGCGGGCGCATCTTCGAGCGCTTGGAGGCCGCTAACAGCAGCATTTTATGCTTCTTGGAGGCCTCGGTTTTCTGGCTGCGTTGTTCGGGCCAGCACGACATTTGCCTGAAAGTTTTCAAACGCGTCGGCGAGGGACCCGTTAGCCGCCCGGAGGCCCCTTCCAGCCTGCTCACGCTCCCGGTCCTCCCCGGCGGGGGCTTCAGCGCTCCGGAGGGTGATGGCAGGAGCTTATATCGAGGTTGGCAACGTCGGGCCGGGCCCCCGCTCCGCCCAGTCCAGCGCTTGGCGTCCAGACGGCCTCGGGGCGCCCTCGCAGCCGCGCCGGGCCTCCCCGCCCTCGCCCGTTGTCCGTGGCCGCCGCCGGTGGGGGCAGCCGGGAGGCCCTCCGGGATCCCTCCGAGTCTGCGGAGAGGGGCGGCATACAAATCTAATATATTATTATTATTATTATTATTATTATTATTATTATTATTATTATTATTATTATTATTATTATTATCCCGATCGGCGCGGGAGGCGCGCACACCCCCAGCTGCCCGCGGGCCTGGCCGAGCGCGCGCACGCGCAAAGGGGGAAGAAAGCGCGAGGGCGGCGGGTCCCCGCCTGCCGCTCCTCCTTCCTCGGCCGCCGGCCCTTCAGCCCCGACCGAGCGACGCGGACGGGCGGCGGCTGCATTCCGGGGACGCCGGGCGCCGACGGGCCGAGTCTGCGCGACAGGTGCGCGTGGGACCGGCACCCGGCCGGCGGGACGCGCAGGTAAACATGCAGGAGGCGCCTCTCCGCTGCCCGGACCGCCGCGAGGCACTTCGGACCGGCCGGAGCCCATGCCGCTCCCAGAGAGCCGTCCGCGGGTGGCATCCTCGGGCCGGCCAAGCAGGAGAGGGAAGGAGTGGCCGCGTCTCTCCGGTTGACTCCGGCCAGCGGGTCTCTGGCCGAGCGGAGCTTCGTGGACGGCTGACACACAGCGGCAGCCTCCCGCCCCCCTTCGCTCCCCGCCTGCCTGGACGTGGCGCATTCCGCGCATTCCTGGCGTTTTCCTCCCGCACCGCCGCGCGCAAAAGCCGGGTGGACCGTCCCTGCCGGCCATTCCCCCCTCCCAGCCTGCGCTCCGGCCCGGCGGCTCTGCTCTGCTCCCTCCCTCCCGGAGCTGCGCGTGGTCGGGGCTCCGGCCTCCCTTCGCTGTCGCTTGGACATTCCTGCAGGGTGGGAACTTGGCGCACGGAACCTGAGCGGCGCTGCAAAGGAGGCTGCCCAGAGATCCCAGGACAAGTGGTTCCCCCTGCAGGGTTGTTGTGGGGCAAGTGGGGATATGCAGGCAGTGGTAGTCAGCCGTTGCTGGCTGGGGGCTCTGGAATCAGCTGACCTGGGCATCTGGAGTGACAGCATCTACTGCCCGCCCCTCTCCCTTCTCTGGTGGGTCTACTACGGAAGAGTCCCAGGAGACGGGCAGACCCAGGCTGCTGCTCAGGCGCAGGACGGCCTGACCTTTGGGGCCGAGGCAGGGAGCACGGAGGCGACACCCAGGGCTGAGCTTGGTCTGTGGAGAGCCTGGGCCTGTTGGTGCAGCACAATTTCTCTCCCCCCTCCCGCCCTTGCTTGGGTCCTGCATCAGGAGCTCTCTGGAAGCCCGGCTGCTGGCGTGGGCGGCTGGGCCGGAGCTTGGCCTGGCTCTGGCCAAGGACTGCGCCACCCCCACTTTTCCCAGGCTGCCTCCTGGGCTGGCCTTGAAGGCTGGAAGGGAGTCGGTTGTTTCCCCCTCTGGCAGGGTTCCCGAGGAGGGAGAGAGCTGCCGTGGCTGGAGCTCACCCCTCGGCCTCTGCTGCCCAGCCACACAAGGCGCTCATTCTGCGGCAGCCCAGAGAAGAAAGGCGCCTTGTGGCCGAGGAACTCCAGCTCCCCCCTCCCCCCCCCTCAAACAGAGCCTGCTTGTCTGGACTTGTGGCTCTCAGTAGGAAGAAGAGAGAGAAGGGGGGCAGCCAGGCGCCCCCTCCCCCTCTTGCCCCCAGGAGAGCTCCTCTACCTGGGCAAAGGGGGGGGCAGAAGCCCTCCTGTCTCTGGGAAGTGTGGCGCTCTCCCCCCCCCCCCCCGCAAGCCAGAGACAGGCAAGGCAGGCTCTGTCTCCTCTCTTGAGTGAACTCCCTCGCCCCCCCCCCGTCCGTGCCCTGCTGGCTCTGCTGGGTCAGTGCAGATGTTGGGCTTGCAGCTGGCAGAGTGAGGCAACGTCCCTCGCCCTCCCTCAGGAAGGGGGGGATCCTGGGCGACACTGAACCCAGACGCCTCATCCAGGTAGGTCATGTCCTAGACTGGGAAGCTGCCTTTGCTGGACATTTCTTCATCGGTTTCTGACACTGGCCATCTCACGTCCACTTCGCCAACTGTTCGTGTTGCCAAGATCCTTCTACGGGAAACCGAGAAACGGTGGTGGTAGAAGAGGAGGAGAGAGTAGCTGGCCCTGAAGCAAGGGGGAGTCTGGAATTGGGGCGGGGGCACAGACTCTGCAGCCCACCGGTGGCAGGTGCAGGAGGGGACAGTTGCGGGAGGTCAGATTCTCCTAGGAGTGTCGCAATGAAAACAAGCTGTGGGTGACACCCCCCCCCAACCCCCCCCCCCCCCACAGCCGTGGCTGTCCTTGGTTGCCAAGCGGTTCTTCTTTCCAGTGTTTCCAGAGGGGGGGTTGATACTCGTCCCTTGCAGAGAAACACCCAGGAAGCCTTCAGACACTGCTTCTGTACAAGTGTTGAGATTTACACGGGACCTTTGTTCCAGGAGCTGTGGGGTGCATCTGTGTCTCCATCCCAGCAACCCTGTGAGGTAGGCTAGGCTGAGAGAAACCCCCCCCCTTCCGCTGAGGGAGGACATGGGCCTGCATCTCCCTGCTGCCACCTTCCTGCCTAAAATGCTCCCGTTCAGGCCCATGAGTGCCATTGTCCATTGGTGGCAGGGCCATAGATGCGTGGAGATGTGGGCGGTGATTCTGTCTAATAATTGCCGTGCCCCAATATCTTGAAGGCTGGGCAGAAAGCAAGAGAGGGTAGTTAGGGATGCGGCTGTCAGGAGGGCGGCTCAAAGGCTCAGTCGTCCCCTCTTCTTGCCGGCTGCAACTCCTCTGGGGGGGGGGGGGGCTCTTGAAAAGCTGGGAGGCATCGGCCACTTCTTGAGCGGTGGGAGTCCCGCGATCTGGGCTTAGAGAGGGGCACTCTTGGGAGGCCTTTCTCCCAGACCAGGCTTGGCACAGCAACAAACTCCCCGCGGGGAAGGGAGGGCCAGGACCAGAGGCCTCCCCTTCCTCGGGGCAGCCTCGACCCACCCTGCGTTCCAACCCCAGGACGGCCTTGTGGTGGGGCTGTGGCCTGGCACCCCTGACACGGACGCCCCCTCTTTCCCTCCTAGGAACTCCAGAGGAACCCCACCATGGAGACCCGCAACCACAACCTGACTGCCCCCCCCTGCCAAGTCCAGAAGCCCCTTCAGGTAAGCAGGTGCCCTGAGAGAGCCCCCTGCCCACCCAAACGTGCTGGTCTTCCCGGGTGGTGGCAGTGGTGGCTGAGGAAGGGGCCCCATCCTGTCCGGAGGGTTTGCTGACCAGCCAAGGAGGAGGAGGGGGAGAGCACCCTTTGGCCAGGCAGGGCTTATAGCTGCTCAGCTTGCTTTCCCCCGCTCACTGCCCCGTTCATTAAAGCTGCTGGACAACCTGCCCTCTGGCCTCTTCCTACCCTGTCTGGCAATTGCCTCCAGCCCACCTGGCTGGTAGGTGGCCGTGAAGAGGGCGGGAGGGAGGGGCCCAAAGGGAAGCTGGGCTGCCGCTTGAGGAGGGGGCCACGCGGCTGCCAACAGCCTTTCTGCCCCACCCTGCAGAACAACCTCCTGGACCTGACCGAGACGGGCCGAGGCCTGAAGGTGCAGGCGTCGAAGCCGCACCTGGTCAGCCTGGGCAGTGGGCGCCTCAGCACGGCCATCACTCTGCTGCCCCTGGAAGAGGGTAGGTCTCTGCTCCACAGTCTCTGGGGGGGGCTCCCCTTCTCTGTCCCCCCCCCCCCCGCTCAGACGGTCTCCTTGCAGGCAAGTCGTTCCTGGGCTCCGCTGCTGGGGACATTGTGCTACAGGGAGCGGAGGTGGCCCCCCAGCACTGCTTCATTGAAAATGTGGGCGGGACCCTCACGCTGCATCCCTGCGGCCATCCCTGCGCCATCGATGGGCAGCCCATCACCCACCCCACCCGCCTGTCCCAAGGTAAGAGGGGAGGGCCCTGCACGCAGCCAGTCCTGCTGCCTTGGGCCCAGGGCATTCGGGGAAGGGGGGGCTCCAGGTTCTGGACTCAGAGCCAGCTCTTCATCCCGATGGGACCCACTTCAGTGCCCAGGGCCTCTGCGTCTCCCTGCTAGCAAGGGGGCCACTCCGCTCCCTGGCCGGTGGGCTCTGGAATTTGGGGGAGGGGAGAGTCCAAAGGGAGGGACACAAAGCCCTAGGGCAGAGGGTCTTTGCTGGAGAGACTGGGGGCTCTTCTGAGGGGGCAGCGGTCAGTTTCCTTGCCTCTGGGGTCAGCAATGAGGAAGGGGAAGCCCTGATCATCGCCATGGCAACCCCATCCTTGGCAGGGGAAAAAGGAGAATGAGTTGTGTGTGTGTGTGTGTGTGTGTGTATTTCAATCATTGCTAACAGGAGGGAAGGGAGCCCTTGCCCAGCCATCACTTGCCAGTGCGGCCCCAGCTGACCTCCTCTCTTGCCCAGCAGCTGCTTGGCCGGCCAGGGGCTGCTTCTTGGTCTGGTGTACTGGTGGGGGGTTGTTTTTGTGTGTGTGGTGCGTGTGTATGTGTGTGTGGCACCAGGCAGCCCTGGGCCTGGGTCCTCTGTGGCCCCTCTGGAAAGCCCCTCCTGTGGGCGGCTGTGTAGGGCAGAGCCAAGCTCTGGGACCGGAATGACCACTGCTCCGTGAAGTGCAACGGGACAGGCAGGAGCCGCTGAGTGGCCGGTGATCTTGGCAGTCCTGGTTGTGGTTGTTAAGGGAGAACGTGGGGGGGGGCTTCAAGGCCCGGTAGGAAGGGGGCCTGGGAGTGGAGGAGTTGGGGGAGTTGGGGGGGGGCTGGGAGCACTGGGCCTCCACTGCTGCCCCCCCCCCCCGAGTTCCTGCTGTTTCCCATCCAGACGCCCAACCGAAATCCCTCTCAGCTTTTCCAAAGACGCCTCACTTCCTGCCTGGAGGTATTTTTGGTCGGATGAGACACAGCCCAGGGCACCTTTCCAACGGAATTGCCCAGCAGCCTTTTGGCCCGCGGCCTTTTCTCCGGCGGGGGGTGTTTAACCCTGTGCCGCCTTCAGCCCCTCTGCGCTGGAAGGTCGGCAGACTTTCCCTCCGTCCTGCCGGGGAGTCCCCGGGGTTGCCCGAGAAGCGGCCCGCCCGCCCGCCTGCCTCGTCCTCGGGAAAGCTGAGCGGAGGCGGCGGGGCCCCCGCGCTCCCTCCGCCCAGCCCTCCCCAGGGCCCGAGAGCCTCCCCGCCGCTGTCCTGCAAGGGGCCCCGGTGGGCGGGCGGAGGGGCCGCCCTCCACCGCACTCCGGCCGGGCGAGACCCTCCCCGCCTCCGCCCGCCGCTATTTATAGCCAGCTCGAGGCGGCCGGCGAAGAGACTGGCGGCTCCACCCAGCTGAGGCTCCGCCGGCCCTGGGGTGGCTTGCAGCCCGTCGCCCCCGCTGCCCAGCGCTCCCTGCCGGGGAGGGCGCGGGGGGTCCAGGCTCGCACCGCCCTCTTGCGCCTCGTTGCCCGGGGGAAGCGGCCGCCCGGCGTGCGCCCCTCTCGTAAGGGCGCATCGGCGGCGGGGTTCTCCTGCCCGGAAGGGGGGCGGCGGCGGGCGGCGGAGTCTGCCCCCTCCGCCTTCCCCGGACTCGATCCCCCGCAGAGTGCGATCTCTCGGTGGGCGCGGCGCCCTCTCCCCTCCCTCCCCTCCCCCAGCAGAGGGGGAAGCAGCGGAGCTTGAGCTCATCCCTCCTGAGAGGGGGGGGATCTTGGTTGGAGTGGGTCACTTGAACGGCTTGGAGCCCCCTTGCCCCCCCCAGCCTTCGCCGTGACCATCTCCCCCCCGCCCCCCCAGCTCCTCCGGGACCGCCTCTCCCGTGGCTCCGCGGGCAGCCTCCGAGTTGGGTGGAAGCGACCGTCAGGACAAACCAACCCAGCAGGCGGTTGCTGCGGCCTTTGCTTGGCCCGAGCGGGGGAGGGGCTGCTTCCAGGGAGGAATTCCACCACTTTTCCCCTACCGGTTCTGTGGGCGGGGCTTGGTGGGCGGGGCAGGAGGCGGGCACCGCGACATCCCCCTTCCCTCCCGACTTGGGGGCCAGCACCGAGTTTCTCCAAACTACTCAAAACTTTCCCCTCCCTGCCCGAACCTGCTGGACTTTGCCCCAGGGCCCCTCTGCACTTGTGTGTGTATGTGGGGGGGGGGGCGCTCTGAGCCCTTGGAGGCGCCAGATTTTTTGGGGGGGGCATTCTGGGGAAAGTGCTCTGAGATGCCTCCCTTCAGCCAAGCAGGACAGGCCCCGCAGTGGCCCCGGAGCAGTTTGCTGAGGGTCAGGTCTGATCTTGTGTGGGGAAGGGCCGGGTGCCAGCCGTTGGGAGAGGGGGGAGGGAGGGGGAGGGAGGGGGCTCCGTTTCTAATAAGCTTCCATTTCATGTGCTTGCTCCAGAATAGGTGCCAAGGGAGAGGGGGGGCGGGGGGAGAGGGCCATTTCCCTTCAGCTCTGCCTGGGAAGTTGAGGGCTCAGTGTCAGATCAAGTGAGGCCTTCAGGGAGTGACAGCTGCTGAGGGGGCAGAGGGCCTTAGCGCCCAGGCCTGGGGGCTGAGGCTCCTTCCTGACTTCAGGCCCATTCAAAGGCGGTTTTGCAAAGCCCCCTCCTCACCCCCAAGGAAGAAGGGCCGGGCTGAGCTGCAGCTGGGGGGCAGAGGGTCCTGCCTGGGCTTTGCGGCTGGGGGCAGCTAGCGGCATTGCTGAGCCTCTGAGCAGTCGGCTGGACCTGAACTCTCAGGGGGTCTGCTGGGCTGATGAGCCTCCTCTCTCCAGGGCAGGTGATCTGCCTGGGCCGGGCGACCTTCCTGCGCTTCAGCCACCCAGACGAGGCCAGGCGGATGAAAAGCCAAGCGGTGCCAGCTGAGCAGCAGAGCCCAGTCCCCCCATGTGGGCTGGAAGCAGGTGGTCCCTTTGGCGGGGTGGGGGTGGGGTGGAGAGGGGCCTGGGAGGGCCGGGTCTCTGGGTCGAGGGCTGAGACTCTCCCTTCCTTCTCTCTGCAGCAGACTGGAAGGGCCCCATCAATGGTGGCTCCGAGGGGGCCTCCGTCTCCCTGGCCAGCTCCATCGAGAGAGACCTGCAGGACATCATGGACTCCTTGGGGCTGCAGGAGGAAGGTGGGGGTGGGGGCCTTCCATCCCCAACAGCCAACAGCAGGGGAGGCCGCTGCCTCCTGCCCCCACCCCAGTGCCCCGGCAGCATCTCCCTGGGGTCTCCCTATGGGAAGGTCACCTCTGCCCCCATCTCTCCCCTCTTGTCCCCCTCAGCCCCCGCCCTCCCCCCCGCCGTGCCTGCCCGGTCCTCCAGTTACGGCCACGCTGCCTTGTTGCCCCACGGGGCCGAGCGAAAGGTCCGACTGGATGGCCCCACCAGCCCCCTGCCAAGGCACAAGGCCCGCCCCCCTGCAGAGGCTTCCTCCCCTGGTCAGGAGGGGGTCTCTCTCCTGAAGGAGACCCGGCTTGGCAGCCCTCGCTCCCCCTCTCCCGGGGGCCCGAGCTCGGCCAGGGCTTTACAGCGGCCGGAGCTGCCGGGTGTCACCCCCCAATCCAGTCGGGCCCAGCGGCTCCCCAAAAGTCCCCAGCTCAGCCGGCGGCCCCTGGAGACCCTGCGGGATCTGCCCCCCCTCAGTCCAGCCCTAGGGCGCCGAGCAGCCTCCCCGGCTCCTGGAAGCAGCCACTCCCGGCAGGGCAAGGCTGGGGAGGGTCCCAGGGGTGGGCGGAGGGAGGCGTCTCCCGCTCCGCCCTCCTCCTCTTGCCCCTCCCCCTGCTTGAGGAGCTGCAGCCCGTCGTCCCCCTCCCTCTCTGGAGAGCCCAGCCGGCACAGGACCCGTGGTGGGCCTGGCCTCAGCTCTGCCTCCAGCCTGGGGTCCCTCGTCCTGCCCTCGGATTTCCCCCAGCCGAGCTGCCCAGGGCCTGGGGGTTCCCGGCATTTGGGCCCCCTGCGGGAACGTAAGCAGGGCTCCTCCAAGCTGCTGGGGGCACATGAGGGGGGCCTCCTGGAGTACCACCGATGGCAGCGCCAGGAGCGTCTCCGGGAGCAAGAGATGGAGCGCTTGGTGAGCAGGGGTCAAGCGGGGGGGGGGGGCTCCAGCTTCCCTGTGGAGGGGGGGCAGGTGCGAAGGGTGCGTGGCCGGAGCCCTCAGGGTAGGAGAGTGGGAGGAATCCTGTCCAAGCAGACGTGGTCTCATCATAGGCTGGGGGGAGGGAGGTGAGGGCAACATAGGAGAGAGCCAAGGTGGGCGGGGGGTTGCTTTGTGAGGAGGGGGCCGCTTTGCTGCCTTCCCCTCCTGCTGCGCTGGGCATAGAGGGTTAAGCCCACCTGCTCCCTCCTGGCCAGGGTCTGGTGGGGACAGAACAGCCTGGGCAAGCATGGCCAGGGTCGGTCAGCCAGTACAAACAGCTGGCGGGGGGGCTCTAGGGGTCTGTGTGTCCGGCCCTCCCTGCCCCCTCAACCCGCCTCTCGGGGCTCCTGCTTGTTCTCTGGGCCCCCAGGAGCGCCAGCGCTTGGAGACCATCCTCAGCCTGTGTGCGGAGTACAGCAGAGCGGGGGCTGAGCTGGGGGGCCAAGAGAGCGGCCCCAGTGCTGCTGCCGCTGCTGGGTGGCCCCCCCTGCCAGGGAAGAGGCCCCCCCGGGAGCGAGGGGGGGAGGAGGAGACCTTGCAGGAGGAGAGCAGCAGCACCGAAAGTGCCGGCCAGGAGGTGAGGAGGGCGGGGGGGGGGGGGCAGAGGGTCTCGTGGCCTGGGAGGGGCCCTGGGGAGCCCTCAATGCAGGGTCTGCCGCTTCCTCTGCAGCACGAGGTGCCCCCCCAGTTGCCCCTCCTGCAAGAGGAGCAGGCCCGCCTCCTGGCCAGCGCTGACCGCCTGAGGAGCCGCCTGAAGGGGTTGGAGCAGCAGCTGCGCGAGGCCGCCTGGGAGGTGAGGGGGGGGCTGCCATCCTGCTGAGAGACGGGCAGTGCCCCTGCCCATCCTGGGGAGGGGGGCTGGGGGCTGGCGGTGCTCCTGCAGCTGCTCTTCTGCCCTTCAGGCGGAGATGGAACAGGCCCTCTTGCAGGGCGAGCGGGAGGCAGAGGTGCTGCAGCTGCAGCAGGAACAGCAGGCGGGGCGACTCCTGCAGGAGCAGCTGTCCGGCCTGGAGCAGGAGAAGGTAACTGGACGGGGAGCCTCCAGCCCAGCCCGTGACTGCTCCAGGCCCTGCCCACCTGACCTCCTGGCCCAGGACAGTTGGGCTCAGCGGGGAGGGGCGCGTTGGCAGTCCCTAAGCGCTCTCTTACGCCGCCTGCTTGCAGCTGTGTGTGTGGGGGGGGTCTGGCCCACTCTGCCCAGGGAGAGCCCATGCTTGGCATTTACAGGCCATCTGGGGTGGCCGTTCTGACCCGTACAGACCTGGCGCTACCTCCCCCCCTTGGCCTGCATCCCTGCCTGAGCAAGAGGCATCTGGCTGAGTCCTTGGGGACTGGCTGGTCATCCGCTCCTGACCTCCACTCGGCCCCTGAGGAAAGCCTGAGCAGGCTCCCATCCAGAGGAGGAGGATCCTCCTGGGAGAACGTCCTCCTGCTTTGCATCTGGAGGCCGGGACGTCCTTCTACCCGGAGTCCAACCCTGAGGCAGGTTCCCAGGCTGAGCAGCCCGGGGGAGCCAAAGTCCTGCAGCGGTCAGTCAGGCGTCTCAGCTGCCTTTGCACGGGTTGTTACCTTGGCCTGGAGGAGTTGCACCATCGATCCGGGTATGGCCAGTCCTGGAAAGGAGAGACGGAGGTCCCGGGGGTCGGGCAGGGCCCACTCCTCACAGCATCTGCACCGGAGGCCGATCTCACCTCTCTTCGGGGCAGCAGAGGCTGCAGGTCTTGGCAAGGGAGATGGACTTGAAGCCTGACCATAGTCTGCTTCTTGGGGGATGAAAACCGTGGTTCCTCCTCCGGCCCCCCAGAGCCGTTTATTTGAAGGTGGCTCTCCCTCCCCCCGCCCTCCCCTCCAGGCTGAACATAGCTGACCAGCGCCTGTTCCTTGTAGGTCTTTTCTTCCAGGCCCCTTGTCATCCCAGTGACTCTCCTCTGGGGCACAGTCCGGTTTGTCCTAAATGGGGTGCCCAGAACTGGACACGGTCGGTCTGTCTCCTAGGGATGGTCCCATTCACAAGAGTAAAGAGGTGCCACCACTTTGCTTGATCTGGGCATTGTGTTTCAGCCGGCTTTCAATTCCCGGCAGCATCGCCACCCGTGGCTCATGTTCAGCTTGTGACCCATCAAGACCCCCGACCCTTTTAGGCCGTTCCCGTCACCGCCTGCCATCCCACGCTGAGGATTTCCGTTTTTCATACTCAGATCAAAGCTTTGCATTTCTCTCGGGTTAAATTCGCCTCTTTGAATTTCATTGCTTTCCGCCAAGCAGGAGCTCCTGGCCTGGGCCTGGTCACGGTTGCCCCTGTCCGTCCCTGGAAACTTTGGCCTTATCCCAGGGGCGTCCAATGCATGCCTCACCAGCCACTCGCGGGGTTGGTTTTGTTTTTTAAAGTGGGGGGCTAGATGTAGAGTGAGACCTCCCACGGGCGGCAGAAACGCCTTCGGTGCGACTCTGGGTTGGCCGTGAATGAGACGCGCCTCCCGTTGCCTTGACCAACTCACCTGAGCCCCCAGTGTCTGGAAGGATGCTTCCTGCAAGGGCCGGGGGTCCCACCTCTTGGGTCCCCGACTTCACTTTGGCCCAGGATCCCCTGCAGGGCAAAGCGGCTTTCGGGTGTCTGGGGCAGAGAGGGGAATGGGCAGCTTCTTCAAGGCGGGGCTGTGCACCAAAGGAGGAGGAGGGGGAGGCCCCCTTGACCCAAGACCCTTGCTGCATGGACCCCCCTCTGCGTGGCCTGCTCTCTGTGTGTCGTTTGCTTCAGGAGAGGGAGAGGGTGGGGGCGGAAAGGGAGGCCCTTGAGAAACTGCGGGGGGTTTCTCGGAGGTCAAGAGCCAGCTAGAAAACTGCCCCATGTCAATGAGGGAGCAAGGGAAGGAGCAGGTGCGCAGGGTCAGTGCCCACCTTTTTTTGGGGCAGGGAGAGCTAGCCCAGCCCCTCCAGAGGCTCGGCAGGAGAGCCCCCTCCCTGTCCTACACGCAGCAGCCTTGGAGATGAAGGGGACAGACAAGGAGGGTACTGCTGCCCAGCCTCTGGAGGACAAAGGAGGGGCTGCCCTCCTGGAGGCCTCCTGGCATTTGTCTTGGGGCAGTTGAGAGGAAGGGCCCTCGGGCTCACCCTCACCAGCCCGCCCCCCTGCCCAGCCCAGCCGTGCTCCAGACTCGCAGGGACCCGGCCAGCCCGGCCTCGCTTAGACTACCGCCTCTGCGTGGGTGTGTCCTGCACAGGGAGCGGAGGCCCTGGAGACGGAGGCCAAGCGCCTCGAGGACCTGGAGTTCCAGCAGCTGGAGAGAGAGAGCCTCTGGGAGGAGGAGGAGGAGGAGCACGAGCGGCTGCACAGCCAGGCCCAGGACTGCCACCGCCTGGCCCGCCGGAAGGTGAGCCTGCATCCCCCGCCCTCTCCCTCGCATGGCTTGACCAGCCCGTCCGTGGCTCCACTCAGCGTCTCTCCCGTCCCCTGCTGCAGGAACGCCTGGCTGCCCTGGAGGGCCAGGCGAAGCAGCTACGGCTGCAGGCCGCTCAGGAGGCCGACCGGCTGCACCAGGAGAGGAGGGCCACCCTGCAGCAGCTCCAGCAGGTGGGCCACAGGGCCGGGGTCAGGGGTCACGGGGAGAGGGCTGGCTCTCGTGGGAGCAGGGCAGGTGTCCACCTGTAGGGGAGGCTCTGCTCCTTCCCCTGGCGATGGAAAAGGGGCTGGGGGGGCTTCCTCTGACCCTCCACCTTCCTGCTCTGCTCCCCCCCACAGGCGAAGGAGGCCCTCCTGGCACTGGAGCAGCGGTTCTGTGTCTTCACGGGCAGCCCTACCTTTCCCAGGGGCCCCAGCAGCCCCCAAGAGGTTCGGGAGCTCTAGGAGAGGGCAGTGGGGGGGATGTGCCCTGCCTGTCTGACCTGCAGTGGGGCTCAGGGCCGGGCCGGGAAGGGCCACCTTGGTCGGACAAACAGGGATGCTGCAGGCGGGACATTGCAGCACACACACACACACACACACACAGAGCCTCTTTCGGGGCTCCCCTGCCAGGCACGTGGCAGGCCTGGAACTGCAGAGAGGGTTCTGCTCTTGGGCCCGTTTCGGTTCGGCTTTCCACAAATCCTGTTTGGGCCAATTGCAGAGGCTGCACTTCCTTTGTGGGGGGGGGGGGAGGGGGGCTCTTTCTTCCTCTTGTAAATGGGCTGCGCTCGGTGTTCCTGGACCCTGGACCCTCGCAGGCTCTGGGCAGCTGCTCCTCAGCTTTGGGTCTCTCGGGCCAAGATGGACAGGCTGCGCAGCGCCCCCGTCCCTCCCACCGAGAACTGGGACGATTTGGAGTCCATCGAGCCAGTGGGCGAGTGGCTTCCGTGCCCCCCCTTGCACCTCCGGACTCCCCCCCATGTCTGCTCTCCCGCAGGGCTCATCTCCACCCTTGGCAGGTAACAGAGGCCGCTCTCCCCGCAAGCCGACCGGCCCCCTTCTGGACCTGGGGAGGAAGCGTGAGGCGTCTCTGCACCACAAGGGTGGGTGCTGCCTCTGTCCAGGCCCCCCCCTCAGGTCCCCCTCGGTGGGTGGGTGCCCGGTGGAGATCCGCTGACACCCAGCCCCCCTTTCCCTGGGCCTCTTTGCAGGGCACCAGGCGGTTCTGGAGCAGTGGCAGCACCCGGCTGAGCTGAAGCAGAAGGCGGCAGCGGCGTGCCAGTCCCTGCGGGGGAGGGGCCTCTTCTCCCCCCTTGGCCCCCCCTCTGCCCCTCATCATCACGCCTTCCTGGGCCAAGGAGGGCCGGCCGATGACCCCGAGCCAGCCTACGACACCCTCAGCCTGGAGAGTTCGGACAGCCTGGAGACCTGCCTCTCTCTGAGTGGGAACTCCGCCTGCTCCCCAGACAATGTCTCCAGGTCAGCCCCCCTCCCCCCTCCCCCAGGCTCCTGTGAGGGGCCCCCCTTCCTCCTGGGTTATCTGGCCTGGTGGCTGTGCTGCTGGCCCGCTGCTAAATGCCGACCAGACCCGAGAGAGGTGGGCTGGGGAGGGGGGGCAGCCAGTGACTCCCAGTGGGCCTTGCAGCGCCAGTGGGGCAGAGGCCAGGAGGATGGAAGAGGTGGAGCAGCTGCTGCAAGAGGCCCAGGCAGAGAGGTCACGCCTGGTGGAGTCGCGGGTGAGTCTTCTGGGAGCGCCGATCCCCCTGCAAGCCAGCTGGGGGGGCGGGGGGGCTCTCCCTGGGGAATTCTGGCCCCGCCCGTCCGTCCCCTTTCCCAAGGAGAGTGGGCAGCTTCCATCCTCGGCTGGGGATCGGGGGGGGGGGCAGAGGGCGGGTGGTGCTGGGGACGCAGGGGCCACCGGTGTGTCCTGGCAGGAGCAAGAGATGGAGCTGCGCCACCAGGCCTTGGAGGACGAGCGGCGGAGGCGGCGGCAGCTGGAACGGCAGCTGCAGGACGAGACGGCACAGCGGCAGCAACTCATCGAGAGGGAGGTCAAGATGCGGGAGAAGCAGCTGGCTCAGGTGCGCAGGAGCCCCCCCTCCACCGGGGGGGGGGGAAGGAGGAGGAGGTTCCCTTCTGGGATCTGGGGGGCCGGCATGGAGCTTGGGATGGGTGGGCTATAGGAGCCGGGGGGTGGGTCAAAAGGACTCTGGCCCTCCACGGCACCCTTGTTCTGCAGGCCCGGCCCCTGACCCGCTACCTGCCCATCCGCAAGGAGGACTTTGACCTGCGCTTGCACATCGAATCCTCCGGCCACGGCGTGGACACCTGCAGCCACATCATCCTCTCGGAGAAGCTGTGCAAAGGCTACCTGGTCAAGATGGGAGGCAAAATCCGGTCCTGGAAGAAGCGCTGGTTTGTCTTTGACCGCCTGCGGCACACCCTCTCCTACTACGCGGGTGAGGCTCCCCACTCCCGCCATGGATGGATGGCCCTCCTGCCCCGCGTATCCTCCGGCCCTCAACCCACCACCTCCCTCTCCCCCCCCCCTGCAGACAAGCACGAGGTGAAGCTCAAAGGCCTCATCTACTTCCAGGCCATCCAGGAGGTCTACTACGATCACCTCCAATGTGCAGCCAAGGTGAGGGGCAGTCTGGGCGGGGGGGGGGGGGCGTAAGGGAGGGCACTCTGAGCACAGCCCTAACATCTCTCCCCCACCTCCCCTTGGCAGCCCAGCAACCCTGCAGGATCCTGAATCCCTCGGCTCAAAGAGCCGCCCAGGAGGGGAATAATTGCACCAAAACTCCTTGGGGGCCTGGGGGGCAGAATATGGCACCATCGCATCAGTTAACCTCAGCCCTGTTCGCCTGAATGCTAATGCTGACAGCTGCGTGGGCTCCTTTGGGCGCATAAACATAAGTGCACCACTGTGCCTACCGTCCCTGTCCTATTGTCTTCCTTGGTTACTTTTTATCATTACTTATGTTTTATTTGTACAAATTACCACTCTATAACTGTTTGACAAAATAAATAAATAAATAAATAAATAAAACAAATAAATAAATAAAATAAAAATAATTTTGGCTTTTGGTTTACCCAAAGCTCTTGTTCTGTGCAGCTGCCATGGGAATCCTTACCTGGCCCCCTGCCCCCCTGGGCGTCCCCTATTATTCCTGGAGCATCTCATAGACAGAGCAGCCATCCCCTTTGGTGGTTCTTGTGCCCTCCGTAGGCTTGGCATTAACTCTGCCTGCTGCTGGGGGGGTGGGGGGTCTAGGACGGCAGCAGGCACCCTGACAGCATCTCTCCTCTCCCAGCAGAGCCCCAACCCCGCCCTAACCTTCTGCATCAAGACCCACGACCGGCTCTACTACGTGGTGGCCCCCTCCGCAGAAGCCCTGCGCATTTGGATGGATGTGATTGTCACGGGGGCCGAAGGCTACACCCAGTTCCTGAGCTGAGGCCGCCCCAGACGGCCGTCCTTCCAAGAGCCTGCCAGGGACAGCCTCCGACTGCCGGGGCCGCCTAGGACGGGGAGGCGAGTGGAGAAAGCAGGGCCCCTGCCCTTCAGGAGGGACAGAGGAGTGGGGCGCACGGGGCCAGAGCCCCCCAGGCTCTGCAGGGCAGGGCTGGCTCCCTCTGCCCAAGGCTCCTGCAGACCTCCGGGGTCTCCGCCTGCCTCTTTTGAGTTCACAGTGGAGAAGCCCCTTTAACGGGAGAGCAGAATAAAGCCTATTGCCTACTTTCATCCCTACGGCCCTTCAGTCATTGAAAGAACGGTCTCAATCGGTCAGCCCACCAAAGCACATCTAGCGTCCAAGGCTAAACCCCAGGAAAAGAGCAGCGGCCCCCTCAGCCCCCTCCAGGCCAGGCGGGTCTTTCTCTCCCGGGTGGGGGGCCCTTTGCAAGGCAGGGCTGTGCAGCCGTCCGAGCAGGGGCCCTTGGCAGGGCCTGGCTGGAAGAGGACAGCTTGTCAAATCAGACACCTTCCTATGAAGCCCAGCCCCCACCCACACCGCTGGCCAACTCCGCTTAACCTGTGATTGGCAGTTCTCTCCGTGTGGCTATGTTTGGCCTTCCGAGATCAGAGCGAGCAGCCTCCGTCCTCTCGTGGGCGAGACGTCCTGTCAGCTAGTTAAAAAACTGCGCCCTCTGCTTTGTCTCCAACGTCTGACCCGAGTTCCTACACCCTCCTTAAAATGCAGGACACGGAATGGGCCAAACTATCCAATGAAATGGATTATTATTATTATTATTATTATTATTATTCTACGTGCTGTGGCTGGAGGCCCTTTCTCCTCCTTTAACCCGCCTGCCCCACTGCCCCACCACCCAGGACGACTGGCGGCGGAGATAAACTCCCCGGGCACTTTGTGGCTCGGCAAGATTGGCACCAGGCCTCGACTGGCCTCTGTGGTGTGCACAGTTTAGGACGGCAACACCACTTCCTCACTCACCCGCCACACGGGGGTGGAAGTCTGCCTGCCATCGCCCCCCCCCCCCCCGAGCTGTACACAGGAGCAGGAACGCCCACCGCACCACAGCTGGCAGGTCAGCCGAGAGCTCGGGAGCCCAGCAGCACCCCTGCCCGCCGGCAGCTTCACCCCCAGCTCTCCCTCTGGGGTCCAGGCGGGGGGGGGCGGGGCCTGGGAAGGAAGCAAGGCCCCTCCCTTCTCCTCCTGGCCCCAGAGAGCAGCTTCGGGGCCTGGGGGTGCAAGTCCTGCTCTGCTCTGGGTGCCCAGGATGCCAGGCAGAGGCCAAGGGAGCGACAGGCAGCACAAGGAAAGAGTCTGAGCCACGTCCAGGTCCCAGTGAGCTTTTATTGAGCCAATTCTCTTGAAAATAAGTCAGGATTTTATAATTCAGCACTTTTGACAATAAGTTCACAGGCTTCCTTTGTATAACTTGTTACATACGCAATGCCAACATCTGAGCTCTGCTGGATATTTGCCAGTTCCAAACAAAAAACATCCTCCCCTCCCCACCCGCCCCTTGTGACAAATTTTAGCCCTCACTGTTTGTACCGGACATGGCCTGAACTGAACCAAGGATCAATGAAATACAACATAGCTTGAACTGAATGGAAAAGTATGTTCCCCAAATTTTCCAGTTTCAAGAAAAGGGAAAATTGACTTTTTTTCTTCCAGACATTGCCCCCCCCCCCAATCTTGGTTAAAATACAGCCAGCAAGGCCGTATCTTTGTGTTGTCCTCCCTTCCCCCTCCCTCTCCCCCTCCCCCTCGCACAGGACCCCAGAATGTTGCCCAAGGAGAGAGGTTCCCTCCCTGCAGGACACCGGGTGGCGCCCTGGCCACTTGGATGGAACTTCCCACGTCCTGCCAGGGGACAGATAAGGGTTGTGCCCCAGAAACAGACTCCGGAGGTGTGCTTGGCACCAACAGCATGGGTCAGGCTACTGGTGGAAACAACTCACACGCCCAAAGGATCCTGGACACAACGGGGCCCTTCCTCCTCGGCCAAGACTCAGCCGGTCCTGTGCGAGCAAGCCCACCCTTAAAATAAAGAAGAGTAGAATGAGATGCCCAAATGAAACTCATCTGCTTTGGTGTCCAGTTTCTGTGGTCTCATCCGGCTTGAACAGACACCAAGGCAGAGGCGATAGGAAAAGATGCTCCCATCTCATTCTGTCATCATTAAAAAAAGCAAAACTCAATCCCCCACCCCCCACCCAAGGCCGTCTCTACTAAGTGCAGGGGTCCTGGGAAGACCCCACCGATGTTTTCACCAAAGCCTTGTTTTGCCTCCCACCGAGTCCCCCGAAGGGGCGAAGGCAGCAAAAGGGCCCCGGAGTTTGTTCCCTCAGAATCCCCCCAGAAGCGGCTGGAGCGCTGGAGAAAACGGGGGGCAACTGCTCTGCGCAGAAGACCCCCAATTCTCAGCCTCTGTTTTCAGACAAAGGGGCTAAAAAAGAAAAGAAAAAAGGGAAAAAAAAAAAAGACCAGGGGTGTCCCTGGTCAACATCTGGAGCATCTTTCCTTCCCCAGCCCCTCTTCACCACCGAGGGACTGGGAGCCATTGTTGGGGGGCCTTCTGACCCAAAGCCACCCAAAAACGGCGGTCAGAGGTTGAGGCCGCTCCCCTCTCTGCCAGGCGGCCACAGGTGAAGTAATACTTTCTCTTTCAGAAAAGGGCTGTGCTTCAAGAGTGACCAGAGGAGCGTGGCCATGCTGGGCAGAGAGAGTGGCACCCTCAACTCACTGCCCCAAATCAGGTGGTGGTGCACCTGTTCTCGCATCCTGCTGCCCCCTCCTCCCTTGGAGACGGCAGCTGCTGCAGAAGAGCAAAGCTTTGCCCTGGGTCACTAGCTGACCCACTCCCCAAGGCCTTGCTCGTCTGGTGCAGCCGCCCCTCCGGGGAGTTCCCGGCAGAAGAGCGTCCGGTTAATGTAACTTTTGCTACGGTTCCTTAGACGAAGGAGGGCCAGGAGGCACCTGGCTCTAGGCGCAGTTCTCTGAGACTATGGGGCTGTGGGAAAAGTTGGGATTCTCTCTCAGTCAGAACTGCTTAGCTTGTCAGGGCAAGGAGGAGGGGTGGGCTCCGGCCACCTGGTCTCCGAGCCCAGAGAGCCCCTGCTTGCCCTGGTGCCTCCTGGGCCTCGGCTGCTGACAGGCCGGCCAACAGGGAATTGGTTAGACGTTTACAGGTTGAGTAGTCTCACTCTTTCTGCCTGCACATCAGGCCAAACACCAAGCACATTGGGAGGGGCACACTTTAAAGCAACACTACTGGGGTGGACGCACACCCTCCCACCCCGAGGGGGAAGAGCAGAGGGCTCGCCTTTCCTGCTCTGGAATCTCTCAGCGGACAGGCGTCCAGCAAAATCGCCACCGGCTGCCGGGAGGTTCTACCACTGCCGGGGCTGACCAGGACTTTGCCTCATTGGAGCTGCTTTTGGTTCTGCCTTGCTTCGAGACGAAGGAGGCGACTGGGTCTCCCCTAACCCCGTAAGACAAGTCCAGCTCCCCTGGAGGGTTGTTTTGCACAGGGGGGGGGGGGGCAGGGGGCGAGGGCCTTCCAAATATTGCAACCCCTAAAGCAAGCCAGACCCACCTAGAGGCCTGGAGTGCTTGGCATCGAGTAGCGTTGCAGGAAACTGGGCCCCTCTCACCTTTAGCTGCTGTCAAGATCTATCTGTCCTCCCTTTCAGGCCAGCCAGCCTCATCCAAACAAAGGAAAAAGAAAGTTATATGAACCCTTAACAGAAAAAACACATATTTACAGAGTTTGTACAAGTATACACATCCATTTTTCTGCAGAACACGTAAGAGAGGAAAGCCATCATGGCTTGGATACAGCAAGTGCTGTGCCCCCCCCCAAGGGAGAACCACGGAGGGCAGTCTGTAGTGTTCTGCGAGAGCCCCGGGGGCGTTTGGGGGGGAGGGGGCTCCTGCTGCTGCAGATTGGTTGGCAAGTGGCTCTTTCCTCTCAGAGTGGGGAGGTTTCCCTCCATTAACCCGGGTGGGTCCAGGCTATTTCGCTTAAATACACATATTTACAGAGTGGGTGAACAGCAACTGCATCTCAATTCCTCCGTGAAAAGAAAGTGAACCAACGGGGACTACGGGCAAGGCCCAGCAGCTGGAAGGGGAAGGGGACAGAGGGGTGGGGGTGGGGGAAGAGACTTTGACCTGAACCAAAACGACTCCTTGGGCTGTGTCCAAAAGGGATTTTCTGAATGGTCTCATAGCATAAGGCACTTTGCACAAATAAGTAACAAGCTCTTTAGCTCAAAAGACGGATGAGGAGCCAGGGAGGAGTTGAAATGAACTGAGTCGGGAAGCTGTGGGTGGGTTTGAAATTGCAGTCAAGGTGGAGTCTGGAATCTTCTCTCGTTTCAGAGTTCTTCGACTCCATCACAAGGAAAGAAATTAAAACCAGCGGTTAGTGCAACTAATGTTCAGTCAGCACACAGTGCAAACAAGTGGGGGGAAACAAAAGGTATTTTCTTCTTATCTTCTGCTCTTGTCTTCACAGCCAATTTGTTTTAAAAGGAAGGGAAAGCTCTGTAATTTTAATTGTTCCAAAACAAAAAAGATGAAAACCCCTCAAAGAGAAGGAGCCTCCCCCAAGAAATGATGTTTCACGTGTCCAGATCAAAGGGCTTTAGCTTTTGTGTTTAAGCAAAGCCTAGAAAAGGGGGAAAAACACAACCTTTAGTCTCAAGGAAACAGCACCCACAAGCCACTTGCCTGGCTGGTGTGGCTCAAAGGTGCAGGCTCAGCAGGGCCCGGGCTCCCAAAGCCACATGCCCAGGGCACAAAAGCTGGACTTAGCGATGGTCACGCTTTCCCTCCCTCCTTCCAGGGCATGAGAGCCCCACAAAGGCTCCTGGGACAGGCCCCCCCTCTCCCCCCAAATTCAGGTTACCCCCCCACCCACCCCACCAGACATCCCCCGGATACCTACGCAGCAATTACGGTTTGTCATCTTCTACAGGCTCGCTGTGGTATTCCGCCACGTACAGACTCTTGTCAATGTTGCTAGGGATGGGCTTAATTTCTGTCCCCAGCTGCTCTTCAATACTCTTCAGGTTGAAACGATCATCATAGGTGATCAGGTTGATGGCCAGGCCTAGGTGGCCAAATCGACCTTCAAAGAGAAGAAGCAGAGGTTTGCCTCCGACACGCGGCAACCAGCCCTCCCCTCCCCGGCACATGTGGTGCCGCAAAGCTTTCCAGTTTCAGGCCCTGCGTGTGCGCTGCTTTCCTGGCTTAATGCAGCAGCAGCAGCTTCGTGCATCATGTGAAGCATCTTGAGCGGCAACTGTGCTCCTTGGCAAGCCGGGGGCTGCCACGTAGAGCAGGGCACAGACTCCCCCCCCCAGAGAGCAGCACAGAAGCTCACCAGGGTGGAGAAGGACCAGGGACGGGTGGGCCTGAGGTCTCCTGGTGGCCGAGCCAACTGCTCTCCAGAGCCCCCCCCCCCCCCCCCCCCCCGGGCATTGCAGCTGCTTACACATGAGGCACAGCTGATGTTCCACCGGCAATTAGCAAAGCTATGGCAAGTGACCTAATGACCCTCCCCATAGACACACCATCAAAATTCAGGTGCTTGGCAATTGACTCACATTGATGACCTTTGCTGTGTCCCAGGGTCATGTGACCCCCTTTTGCAACCTTCCTGACAAGCAAAGTCCATGGGGCAGCTAGATTCACTTAACAACCGTGTTACTAAAGTGACCGCTGCAGTGGCTCAAGAGAGGCCGTAAAATAGGGCAAAGCTAATTTAGCACGCGTTTCACCTGGACACAGATATTCTGGGCTGAATTATGGTTGGGGGCCCACAACTACCTGTACTACAGGACTGTAATTGTTCATTGAATGATGTCCTCACCTGATCTGCCAATGCGATGGAGATATGTCTCTGCCAGCTTTGGAAAATCAAAATTGATCACAACATTCACAGCTTGGATATCAATACCTCGGGTAAAGAGATCTGAAAAGCAAACCTTGCACTTAGAAAAATCAGGAAATATATAAAAAAAGGACGGGCTCAGGGCCACAGAATCTCCAGCAATGTGTCCAACTTTTGGATTGTTCCGCAGCCTCGAGCACAAAGAAATGTCCAGGACTGGATCCTGTAGGTTTGGTTTTTTTTCCAGGGGGGGGGGGCAAAAGACTCCCCATTTCCCACTTTCTAGTTTCTACTTGTTGAGCTAAACTGCCTCAATTTGGAAAACAAAAGAAATGTAAAATGACCCCTTTAATAACGCTGCTGTATTAAAACAAGCCAACATAAAATATCACATTTAAAATGGCTGCAATTATTTTAAAAAGACAAGATGTCTTTTACTTTCATGGTCCTAATTGTTGAAAATCTCAATTTGCTTTTCTGACTATACAGAAGACTAGTTCAAGATCAGAGCCAAGGTTTGGAAGCGCCCAACCTGAGGATGTGCCAACTGGCAGGTAGATTCTGGCTGGAGAAGAAGACGCCATGGAGGACTTTGTTGGGCAAACCAGCACTTTAGACTGAGACCGTCCTTCCTTAGGCACAAAAGCCAGCTGAGGAGTGACTTGGGCCCATCTGGCAGATGACCAAGCTGGGCCCGAGGCAGGAGACAAATGCGTCATCAAGGTGGAGTCCCTTTGGGCCACCAAGAGACCTAAATCCAGCCCACCTCCGATTCCGTTGACTTAACTGCTGCCCATTTGCTTGGATCGCTGTAGTTCAGATTCTTATAGTGTCTTAACCTGCAATAAACCTTCATATTCTTTTGAATTGCTGCGTGGACTCCCAGATTTACCTGTGCTTGACAAACTCCTTTCTCTCAGCCCAAACCACCTCACCTATCATTGTGGGGAAGAGGAGCAGGAAGGAGTATTGTGTATGTTTACTGCCTCAATTTTTTTAAAGAAAAAGTAGTGAAGGTGGGATATAAGCAAGTACATTTCTACTCTTGTGGCTACTAGATGCAGAGCCTCCAGTGGGGCAGTTATGCACTAGCTTTGGCCAACAAACCTTGACCTGTACCAACTGCAGCTCCCAGGTAATCTTTAAAAGCAACCCCATGTACATGGCATTCATCTACCTGGGACTCTCCTAAGTTTACAATGTCCAGTTGCTACAAGTACCCTAACGAATGCAGTGCTGAAACGGTCTACGGAGTAAATAGCCTCTCTGGTTAATGTGCAAACCATGGAAAGGGACAGACTGCTCACCAGTGCAAACCAGGTTGCGGCATAAGCCATTCCGGAAATCATGGAACACTCGATTGCGGTGCTCCTAGAAAAAGAATGGGAAAAGTTTCACCAACTTACTCTTGACCAAAGCCCAGCAGGTTTGTCCTTCAGCACCTAAAGGGAAATCCAGGTGCTTCCACCGAAACGCCTCTCCTGGAAGTGAACCTTCGACTTGAGAAGGAAAGCAGTTCACAAGGCCAATGGCTCTTCTGACCACTTGCCCTGGGACCTCTGTTCAGGCCTGACAGACACCTCACCAAGTATCTGGAAACAGACCCACTACTCCTTTCCCTCCTACAGCCAGCACCTAAACCCCAACAGATGTGCATTAACTGCACCAAACAGCACACTGACCTGTCTCATCTTGGCGTGAATGTAGAAGCAGGAGTAGCCCAGCTGGGAGATTTTCTTAGCTAACAGTTCAACCCGTTGGGAGGAGTTGCAGAAGATGATGGACTGGTTTATTTGGAGCTAAATGCAAAGAGAACAAAGTGTTACAATGTACACTCTGCTTCTAAATTGAAATAATAATAATAACAACAACAACAACAACAATAATTTATTAGATTTGTATGCCGCCCCTCTCCGAAGACTCGGAGGCAATACAGTACTAGACCAGGGATGGGGAACCTCTCTTTCCTCGGGTGCTTGAAGAGCGTGTGCGTACACTATCGCACCTGTAATTCAGTGCCTGGGGAGGGCAAAAACAGCTTTCCCCACCACCTGGAGGCCCTCTGTCTCTCAATTTCGGGTGGACCCTATAGGCTCATGTTCCGCCCTCCCCAGGCTTCAAAAACGCCCCTGCAGAGCCTCTGTGGGAGCCCAAAATCATCTGTCCAGCACACACATGCAGGCTGGAGCTAAGCTAGGGCAACGGCTCGCGTGCCGGAGAATATGGCTCCCCCGCCACCTTTGGCACCCGCACCGTAGGGTTCGCCATCACTGTACTAGACTATAAAGCTTGGAGATAGGTACACAAAAATAAGGCAATAACCGAAGAACCGAGGAAGCAAAAATAAAAGCTGCACAAGTCATTAAACAAAACTATTTATTCAATATAGGATTTCTTTCACTTCCGGTCAGTGTTTAAACCCGGTTCAGTCCAAACCTGGCTTCTTACCCTGGAAAAGAGCGTGTTCAGGCAATGCACTTTCTGGCGCTCTGTCACGTAAGCGTAGTACTGGGTCACCCCCTTCAGAGTCAGCTCCTCCATCAAGTTAATCTCGTACGGCTTCTGCAAGTGGGAATTCTGAAAGAGAAGCAGCCGGGCATTCGGACAGATGGTCCTGGTCTCCTGGACACAAAGGAGCTGAGCATTTCTCTTGTTATGTGGGAATTCCAGCACTTTTTGGGTGACTTTGCTGGTCAGAAGGTGGCAAAAGGGGGCCACGTGACCCCAGGCTTCACCCTCGGCTCAATTATGCCCATTTGGACTAATTCAACTCACCATAAACTTCTGCACACTTAGAGGGAAAGTGGCCGAGTACAACAAAATCTGCCTGTTTTTAGGTAGAGTGAGTATAATGTCCTCCATTATTTGCACAAAGTCTTGAGACAGCAACTTGTCTGCCTGCAAAATAAATTAATACATAATTAAAAAGTGTGTGTGTGGGGGGGGCGGTTGGGGAACTCATTCCCTCCCAGCAGGTGCTGGCCCCCTGGCCCAGCTTGCGTTGAACGGATGTCTCTGAGGCCCCCTTCCCCAGCTGCACCGGGGGGGGGGGGGGGTGTTAGCTGTCCTGGGTGCTTTTCCTAAAACCAGGCTCCCCATGTCGCAAAAGGCGCCCAGGAAAGGGCCCACCTGGCGGCAGCAGCCGTTACCTCGTCCAGCACGATCATCTGGATGTGGTCCACCTTGGCTACTCCCTTCTTGATGAGATCCAGGATTCTCCCTGGGGTTGCGATCACTACGTGCACTGCGAGAAAGAAGAGCCGGTTATCGGGCACGCTGGTACAAACGGGCAGGAAAGAACGTGTGTATGTGTGTGTGTGTGAGAGAGAGATGTGGGGCTACCCCACTCTTGTCACAGGACGTCCTACCTGTGTCATCCAGCCTCATTATATCGTCCCGCAGGTTGGTTCCTCCTGTGGTGGCCATCACTTTTGCCCCTCCCATGTGTTTGCTGACCTGGATGCAGATCTGACTGACCTGCAGGGCAAGTTCTCTTGTGGGAACAATCACCATTGCTGTCAAGCAAGAGACAATTTCAGGCACGCTCATCATTCCGCGACTCCAGAAGAGTTTTATGCCAATACAGGTTAAGCTGTTCAGGAGTCCAAGCCTCCTTTCTAGCTTGGAGACTTTTAGTGGAGACCAAACAGGCAATGGGCCTGAATCTGACCGAGTCCAGCCTGGTTCTAACGGGTGGAGTGTTGGTCTGCTGCTCTAAAACTGAGGAGATTTCAGTGCCTCTCCAGTTTAGCAGTGACTCCCTTTTCACGCTTTGAAAATCAGGAATGTTAAAAAAAACGAATGAGTAGGACCTGAGAATACAGAGTATTTACTTCAAAAATTCAAGTCCTTCTGGCATGACCCATCCCTGCCTGCTGCACCTCTGGGGCCTACCGTACTTTCAATGACTTTGCAAAAAGACCTAAAGTTATTGATCATCCATATTCAATTCTTGCATCTACTCTTAAAACTAAGGAACTCTGGCGTGACTACATACACCCCTCCCCCCAAGAACCAAATGCTTGTAGGTAAGTCAAGGAAAACCAAAGAATTCTTCTGCCCTCAAAATCAGAAAGTTGGTTTTGTGCAAGGACTCTCTCTTCAGAAATTTTGCATAAGATTCCCTTCAATACTGATATGGCAAGAAATGTTAATGATTCCAAACCAATTACCAACAAAAACATGGGCTACCAAATGCTTTTAACCAGAAAATTCTGATCCTAATAACAAAGCAATTAGCAATTTGCTTTTTTAAGACATCAGATTGTAAACGCAACTAAAACGCTGGGTGTCAAACTTGGCCGTGTCGCGTGATGTGACCTTTTTGCCTTTGTGGAGCTGAGGTGGGCATGGCTTGCATGGCGGTGCAACAGCCCTAATCTAGAACAACAAAAAGCTCACAAAAACAAACCCTACAGCAATCTGGTTTTCTCAGACTTTCTGACTAAAACAAAAAGCATTAGGCAAAGAGGGGGATGGGCAAGGTGAATTCCTGGAATCACCGTTTTATTCCTGAGCTTCGCGAGCTTCGCAGCCTGGCTAACTGAGTGCTGGCTTTGGATAAACGGATTCTGTGGCAATGACAATGTGGCCAAGCAAGGGAGGGAGGGGAGGGAACGCCGGGTGTGGGCACAGTGGTCTCTCCATTCTACCTACATAGAACATTGCTGCATTGCTGTTAGCAGCAGCACCTTCACGGTGAAATCCTTCGAGCCCTTCCAGCCAAAGTGTGGCCCCAGGACCAGACACTTCTTTACTTTTTCTTTCACAAAAGTGAAACCACCACACAACTAGCCACCCCCCACAATCCCCCGTGACGAGGAAGACCTGTTGCAACCGGTCCACCGACCTTGTATGTTGTCCCTCTTTAAGTCCAGCCTTTCAAGTAATGGAATGAGGTAGGCGCCACTTTTGCCGGTTCCGTTCTTAGCCCTGGCTAAGATGTCCCTTCCGGACAAAGCAATCGGAATGCTCTCCTCCTGGAAAGAAGGACGGGGAAAGGGTTTCCATTCATTCATAAGCCTCTTAGCATAATTCACCCAGGTTGCCCTCCTCCGATAGCTGACCAACCTGGATGGGAGATGGCTTTTCCCAGCCCATTTCAAAAATTCCCATCAGCAGCTCCCGCTTCAGACAATAATCTTCAAACTCATTTCCTTTTGTGGACGTCACATCCTGGAGAAGCAAAGCAGAACCGTCAGCTCCTGTGATGCCAAACTCAAGGCAAAGGGCACTCTGAGGCCAAGCCCAGCGGCAGGGTGGGGGCTCTGATGTGGCTTAACTCTCCCCCAAGGGCTGAAGAAAGTCTAGAAAGCAAAGGGAACGGAGAGCAGAGACGCTGGGCTGGGCAAGGCTTTGGCCCCGAGATCCAAACCCGAGAAAACGTATGTGGCAGATGGTAAATGACGGTGGGGGTGGGGCAGCATTAAATCCAAGGTAAGTTGCAACCTATGCCCATTGCTGCTGCATTTTATTCGAAACTGGGATGTGGGGGGGCGGTGGTGTAGGAGGGGAATATCTATGCTTTTCTTTTAGTTTCCCCAGTTAGTTTAAGAGGGTGACGTGTCTAACTGCCCCATCGACAGCAGGCAGCCGTCCCTTGCAAGAGCCCTTTTGAGATGGTGTCATTTCAGACATAGCAAGTATTTGTTTATTTATTTAATTTGTAGGCAGCCATCAGCCAAGTAGGCACCCTACGCTGAGTGTGAATTCTGCAAAACAATTTAATCAGTCTGAAATCTTACACTTCAGTGACACGACCACCCGATGCCAAGCATCCAGACCACTTCCTTTCCCCTGCTTAACGTTCCAGAGCCCTTACCGACGTTTTGATCCTCAGGTCTTTTGGAGGGAGTTTTAAAGTCTTCTTCCAGTCATCGCCAGGTCTGAAAGGAGAAAACTGCATCAGCTGCATCGTTTGACACAATCCCCCTCCCCCCCCCTTAGGGTTGAAAAATACAAAAGCAGCGGCAGCCCCTCGAACCCAGCTAGGATCTGAGGCCCAAAATCTTCATGGCGTGGGAATCGGAGGCTCTTTGAAGTCCGTGTCATCAAGTGTTAACACAGCACCAAGCAACCCTGGGAGAATGTGGAGAGGATCTGGACGTGCCATATTCTACTGAATAATTTCTCAGTCACCGTTATGTACCTTTTTCCTCCGTATTTCAAAACAGCAGCCTTTGTTTTAGTAAGACACGCAGGATTGATAACATATAGCTGGACTAAAATCAAAGCTGTATTTGTACAAGCGCTCTCCAGGACCTTAGTCATGACACCGCAGTCTGCTAACAGCTCAGAAGAAACTCTCTCCCACTCCTCACTGCACCATCATTTTCAAATGTGAAAAATGCACCAGGCCATAACTGAAGTTGCTTTCCCAATGCTGAGCAAACCATGGGCACTCCAGAATGCGCCAGGGCTGAAGAACTGTTCGGCTGCGGCATCAGAACTACACTGTTGGTCACTACCAATTGCCCTCAGCTGGAAGGAAGTTATTTTCCCTACGCCAGGCTCCCCGTTTTGTTCTTTGTGAGGCGACAGATCACCCCACTTTACACTTCCATCAAGCCAGGCAGGTTGGAATGTTTGGTTTAAATGAGCACAGATCACAGCTTCAAGGCAAACTGCTACAAAGAAATGTCCTGTTAAAAAGAATCAATTCAGTTTCCTCCAAGAAAGACATGCCAGAGTTAGTCTCACCAATAGGACCCAAACGTGACCTATTTCAGGCTGGGTAACTCTGTGGGAGTCTTCTGAAGCCATTACATGATCCACCGCTTCCATTTCCATTGATACAACAACTTGCTATTAAGTAAGGAAACCCCCAAATATACAAGATGGTCAATTATATGTTGATTTTGCTGCTTTAATCGATCCCTTTTAGCCAAGGATGCTTCGGTATCAGTTCTGATCAAGATAGGAGAGTTCTGGTGATAAAGCTGTGATGGTGAACCTGTGGCAGCCGAGGCGTTGCCCTTATGTCAGCTCCAGCACACGCGTGTGCGCGTGCTGGCCAGTGGGTTTTTAGAGGGTGGGGGGAGAGGCAGTTTCCACTCTCCTCAGGCTTCAAAAAAGCCTCCGGAGCCTGGGGATAGTAAAAAACGGACCCAACAGGCCTACCAAAAGTTCAGAAACAAACTTCCTGTTAGGCCATTTTTTACCCTCCTTTTCACCTTTGGAAACAAACTTCCAGTTGGGCAGTTTTCATCCTTCCCCATGCGTCAGATGGCTTTCCTGAAGTCTGGGGAGGGCGAAAACGACCTCCCCCCGCCCAACGGCCTACCCAACACCTGCAGCCTTTACCGAGGTCTCCGTGTGTAAGAGCATGGGTGTGTGCGTGCACATATACATATGCACAAGGGAGGGCACTGCATCATGGGGAGGGGCACGAGCACTTGCACTATCACATACGCCCTTTTGGCACCTGAGCAAAAGGAAAAGAGGGTCGCCATCCCTGGTCTAAAGGCCTAAAGTGGAGTTGAATACAAAGCGCTGGTTCTAAAGCCACGTTCCCAAGTCACTGGTACCTTTTTCCCAGTATGCTACCCAAAGTTCTTTCAATAGTAAGATTGGTGGCATTTAAATTTAATGAATAAATGTGCTTCTCCATTCACCTGGGTGCAACTGAAAAATCTGTACTGGGCTTCCAGTTAAGAGAAATATCTCGGACCGCCATTGCAGTGGGGGGAGGGGGCGCCTGCAGCCTTGGGGGTTCCCACTCGTAGAAACTCAGCAGAGGTGGGAACCCTCCAGGAGGCTCAGCAGGCGGCCTTTCTTTAGTGTCTCCCAACAGCTGGAAGTCATCCCCTTTTGCTTCATCCAGTGCTAAATTTAACTCTGTGCAGGTTGCAGGAAAGCTGTGTTTTCTAAACTATATCTATAGTCACCCCTTTGCAACTGACAACCTTATGTAGCAACAATAGGAAACAAAGGATGAGTAAGTAAAGTATGACAAATATGGGACAAATACAATTGAAGTATCGCTGTGGTTGGATACAGCGGATCGAAGGAGGAAAGAGCTCACACTCCATCCAGAATTCAAAACGCTGAGGAGGTTCTGGGTGTCTCACAAGATGGCTGCCAACGTTCTAGACAAGTACTCACTTGATAGTGGAGGCCATGCTCTGTGCTTGCTGCTGAGTGCCATTGTTGATTGTGTTGGGATGTTTCAGCTGGTTTATCTGTTGCTGAGCCTGTGTCCCCCCGCTTCCTGGTCCACCACCAGGTTTTACCGGGCCCCTCAGCTGTCCGTTTTGACTGGAGAGACCCATTATAACAGGGTTTTCTGTTCTGGCCGTACTCATGTTTGCCTTTTAAATGTCTTTCAACTTCCAAACAGTTGCGAGTACGGAAAGTGTAATAGTTTCTTAGACTCTCCAAGATGAAGAGATAAATTAGGTCCTGCTCAATATATGAGTCTCTTATTGCAACACAGGCAAGCACCTGTAAAGTCACTCAAGATAAACCAGTCACTTGGGCTGATGCACCGCGGGGCCACTTTTTAAAAAGTCTTCTAACACACTTGAGTTCGGTCCAATCTGCTCACTTCAATCTGGAAACAAGACAGACAAAGCTGTTAGTGCCCGCGGTTGTTTTCTGCCTCCAACCCTGAGCACGTCTGCGGGACGCAACTCACCCCCGAGGCCGGCGACTCCAGCCCCCCCCCCACCCCAGAGCGGCCTCCCGGGCATCGCGGGCTCCTTCGGGGGCGGCAGGCTGGCGGGAGAGAGAGCGAGAACCTGCCCGGTGCCAGACGCCCCTCCAGCGCCGCTTGCCTCCTGCGCCATTCCAGGCTCGGAGGTCGGCGAAGCTTCCCCGCCGAGAGACGACTCGAAATCGCCCCACTACCACCTGCCAAGCCGCGGCCGAGCGCCTCCCTCCCTCCGCCCCCGCCCGCGTTCAAGGCCCCCCGCGGAAACAGCCTCCCAGGGCCCAGGCGCCTCCCCGCCTTTGTCTCGGGACCGGGCGGCGGCGGCAGCTATCCGGGCCTTGCGTCGGGCGGCGGGCCAGGACGGCCCGAGGACGCACGAGGGGCCTCGCTCCGGAGCCTAGCGGCCGAGGAGAGAGGCCCCAGCCCCGACAGAGAGGCCTACCCGCCCGGCCGCCGCGGAGGCCCGGTCCACAGCGGCGCTCTTCACCGGCGGACCCCCCCGGCACAGGGCAGTCACACGAGCGCCGCCCGCCCGCCCGCCTGCCCGCGGCCCACCTGCCGACCACGCTCGTCACTCGCTCCGGTCCCGGCCCGTCTCGCAGCCCGTCGGCCGTGGCTCCGCTCGGACTATGGCGGCGGCGGCGACGCGACAACAAGATGGCGGCCCTTCCCTTCCTCCTTCCTTCCGTCCTAACGCGCGCGCGCGCCCTCTTTCTCCTCCCCCCTCAAGCCACGCCCAGTCGCGCAGGCGCCCAGAGAACACCGGCGGGGGTGGGTGGGTGTGCTGGGAGGCCTCTTCGGGCGCCCTCACCGCCCCCGCCCGGCGCGGCTCTCTCGGCTCCGCTGCGCAGCTGGAGGGCGGCTCTGCCTTTCCCGCGCCGCCCCCAGGCCTGGCAAGGGGGCCCCTCCCCTCCCCTCCCCTGGGCCTCTTCTCCCCACCGGGAGAGGGAGGGGGCCCGGGGGGGGCTGCCGTTGTCCCGGGAGAAGCTCTGGAAGCGGAACCCTTAGGGGACCCCGAAGGGTCTTCGGGCATCTCAGCGTCCAGCGCAGTGTTTGGCCCCCCGCCTCCAGCTGGCACAGAGGACACCCGCTGGGCTGGGCTTCCACTTTGGTCCCCGAGACTCCCGTTCAGGTCCCGTCCCCCCGTCCCCCCGAATGTCTTGCCCGTGGGGTCAGCTGGCAGGTGTTGCCCTAGCAGAGATCGGGGAGTGGCCTTTGCCCGGCCTGAGCCACAGAAGAGGGCCAGCAGGGTCCCTAGTGGGGAAGGGAGCCCGGAGGGTCCAGGCATCACCAAGGTGGCGGCTGTGTTGGGCTGCAGAGAGGATGGAAACTTCTCCAAAAGTGGTTTTCTGTCGTGAGAATCTTGAAACTTCATTTGGCTTGCAAATCAGGGGCTGCTTCCCTGCCTTGGCCCTTCCGCGCCCCAGCATTTCTCTGCTGAAGCAACCGCTGGCTGAGCTCCACCCGTCCGAAGTCATGGCCGAGTTTAGGGTCACCCTGGAGAATGTCATGAACTGGGTGAGTGTCCCCGGCAGCTCTGACCAAGAGCCGGGCTGCTCCCTGGACAGGGCGGAGGGGGCCCAGGGGGCAGAAGCCTCCGACCAAAGCAGCCACCTGGGACTCCTGCTGGCCTGAAGGACGGGGAATGGCCCTGGGGGGGGCAGGGGGCCTCCTTTGTTGCCCCCGGGCTGAACTCCTCTGGGAGGTCTGCGGCTTTGATCCTTTGGGCAGGAGACCACCTGGCTCTGGGGGGCGCTTCCCCCTCCGCCCTGGGTCTCTGGGGAACGGAGGCTGGCAGCTGCCAAAGGCTCTCGGCCCCCGCTGGGAATCCCTGGGCCTCTGGGGAAGGCTGGGTGCAAGTGGGGCCGGGAAAGAGCCCCCCTGGTTTTGAGCCCCTTCTGAGTTGGCCTCTGGGGGCCCATTACAGAAACCCCCACGGGGGCCCGTCCAGGAGGAAGCGACTGCTCCCCCTCCTTTTGCCACCGGGGCCGGGGCCCTCCATGAATGTGGCGGGAGGGGCATGGTGGGAAGAAGGGTCCCCTTAAAGTGGAGAGAAGCCACGGGGGGGACGGGATGGGCGGATTGGAGCAGAGACCCTCTGCAACGGAAAGATGAGCTTTGGCAGTAGCGGAAGCAGCCACCCGCCGTGGGCCCTGTGGGGTTTCCGCCGGGGCCAGGCACCAGAACCCACCAGGCCCCTAGGGGAGAAAAGACAAGAGCCAGCTTCCCTTTTTTCCTCTTCCCCTGCCCCCCCCAGGGCTGAGGAGGCCCCCCCACCTTGCAACCAACCTAGTTGGGCACAACTCGGAGCTCTGCAGGCCAGTTCATCTTTTGGCCAAGGAATTCTGGCGGTCACCTGGTCAAAAGCACCTGAGATTGCTTTGCTTTGCCAAATTTGGATAAAGTTGTTACTTGCAGCTACTTTGAAAATTGAGCTGAGTTTGGGTTAATCTGGGATTCAAAACCATTTTGGAATTGATGCATAATCAATATATATCTTCATTGGTGTGTGTGCCTCCCCCCTCCCCCCAAAAACACTAGAATGAGGAAAAAGGTGGACCAGCTGGGGGGGGGGGGGCTTTCAGCATGTGAAGACAGAAAAGGATGAAAGGACCCCCTCCCCTGGCCCTCTCCCTGGCCGGCTCTCTTCAGGACCCACTGTTGAGCAGAGATTAGATTAGATTAGATTAGGTTTATTGGATTTAGATGCCGCCCCTCTCCGCAAACTCGGGGCGGCTCACAACAATAATTAAAAAACAGCACAGTACATAATACCAAATCCAATGCCCACCAATCTAATTACAATTTAAAATTAGTAATCTCATAAAAACAGTATATATAAAAAACAGGCACACAGTCAATCAATCAACAAACAACATGGGCAAGGGAGAGGTGTTTTAGTTCCCCCATGCCTGACGGCAGAGGTGGGTCTTAAGGAGTTTACGAAAGGCAGGGAGGGTGGGGGCAATCCTAATCTCAGGGGGGAGCTGGTTCCAGAGGGTCGGGGCCCCCACAGAGAAGGCTCTTCCCCTGGGTCCCGCCAGACATTGTTTAGTCGATGGGACCCAGAGAAGACCCACTCTGTGGGACCTAACCGGTCGCTGGGATTCGTGCGGCAGGAGGCGGTCCTGGAGATATTCTGGTCCGGTGCCATGAAGGGCTTTATAGGTCATAACCAACACTTTGAATTGTGACCGGAAACTGATTGGCAACCAATGCAGACTGCGGAGTGTTGGAGCGATATGGACATACTTGGAGAAGCCCATGACTGCTCTCGCAGCTGCATTCTGCAGACTCCCAGTTCTAAGGCTGCCACTGCCTTCCCCACTGAATCCACAGTTAGTTAAGCCATTCAAACTGCCCAACTGCAAGGGGAGAGTGTGGTGGACATCTGCTTCTTCTTCACCTTTTGAAAAGGCAGCTCTGGACACTCCCAGAAGCCCCTCCAAGCGCCTGGCACAGGAGGGGGCCGAGGTTCTCGGTTGAGGGAAGACACCCCTGGACTCCTTCTCTCCAAGACAGGAAGATGTCCCTCACCCCCACCCCCGCTCTGCTGGTTTACCTGCCAGCCAGCTGTGGGTCATTCCAATGAGCAAAGTCCGTTTGTCCCTGCTGTCAGTGGCGGGTGGGGGGTGGATGCCGGTTGCCCTTGTGTTGGTTGTGTGGCACAGGCTCCCTTGTGTGTGGGGGGGGCACTTGGTGGCAGGACCCATTGGGATTCATCTCTCAGCACCCAGGTGCCCCCCCCCAGTTCCGCACGAAGACCACTGCAGCCCAAGGCTGGGACGGGGCCGCCTGCTGGTCGGCTGCTTCGGACAGGCAGAAGCTGCTTTTAGACTGCAGGGAGGAGAGGGAGGGGTGTGTTGTGCCTGGGCCCTCCCCTTTTGTCTCATTGGAGGAGGCCAGGAGTGTGTGTGTGTGGGGGGGAATCCGTCTCTGCAGGGGACGGCACGCAAAAGCCCCTGCCCATCCGCCCCCTTCCTCCCTCTCGCTCTCTTGGCAGACCTTCGACTACAACCTGACGGACAGCAACTTCTCCTACGACGAGTACATGTGTCCCCAGGAGGAGGGCAGCCCCCGGCAGCGTCTCCTCCAGAGCGTCCTGGTCTCCTTTGCCCACCTGCTCATCTTCCTGCTGGGCGGCCTGGGCAACCTGCTGGTGGTGGTCATCCTGTGGCGCTACCGGCGTTCCCGCACATCCACCGAGCTCTTCCTCCTCCACTTTGCCCTGGCCAACCTGCTGCTGCTGCTGACCTTCCCCTTCGGCGTGGCGCAGGGCCTGGCCGGCTGGGTCTTTGGCCTCTTCCTCTGCAAGCTGCTGAGCGTCACCAAGCAGGTCAGCTTCTACAGCAGCAGCCTGTTGCTCGGCTGCATCAGCGTGGACCGCTACCTGGCCGTGGTGTGTGCGGTGCAGACCTTCCAGAAGCAGCGCGGCCTCTCCGTCCACCTGACCTGCCTGGGCATCTGGCTGCTCTCCTTCCTGCTGGCCGTGCCCAACCTGCTCTTCACGGAGGTCTGGGTCCAGAGCCACAACCTGAGCATCTGCCACTTCCGCGAGTACGGGCCGCACGGCATCAACTCCTGGCTGGCGCAGCGCTTCCTCTACCACCTGGTGGGCTTCCTCCTGCCCTTGGGGGTCATGGGCTACTGCTACACGGCCATCGTCAGGCTCCTCTGCCAGTCCCAGCGGCTGCAGCGGCAAAAGGCCGTGAAGGTGGCCATTGCGGTCACGAGCGTCTTCCTGCTCTGCTGGACCCCTTACAACGTGGTCATTTTCTGGGACACCCTTGCCAAGCAGGAGGTCACAGGCAAGTCCTGCACGGTTGACCGGGGGCTGAGCAGCGCCATCATTGCCAGCGAGGTGCTGGCCTACAGCCACTGCTGCCTGAATCCCATCCTCTATGCCTTCGTGGGCGTCCGCTTCCGACATGACCTCTGCCGCATGCTGCATCGCGCGGGCTGCCTGAGCCAGGGGACCCTGCAGCAGATTCTGGGGCCCTGCGGAGTGGAGAGCAGCACGGAGACCAACCTCTCCAGCGCCCGGCACGGGGCCTCCTCCTACTCCGGGAACGCCATGCCTGCCAGCCTGCTGGACCAGCTCACTCCTCACAAGGACCCATGCGGCCAAGAGGGCCAGGCGGAAGGCTCGGAGCCGACGTGGGCCCAAACCAGGGGCTGAGCACCCCTCGCCCCAGGGTCCTCCAGCCGCTTGGATGCCCTTTCCCGGGAAGCTTCGAACGGCTTGGCTGCGACCCCCAGCCTGCGCTGCTCACCCACAGGCACCCAGGGTGGCTCTAGAGCAGGGTGGGGTCCTCACTGCCCCCTGCGGAACACGTTGTCTGTTTGGATCCCAGGCACACACACGCCCCCCCCCACCCGATGCAACTGGAAATTGAGAGGGGAGATCCAGCTCCATGGCCCGATTTGGGCAAGTCCAGACAAAGAGGGCAGCCTCTTTAAAGCAGGGTCCGAAGGCAGTGGAAGACCCTTGCCGTGGCCAGTGCTGACATCACAAGCAGCCCCTTGCTGCCGGCTTTTGGCTTCCCTCCTGGGCAGGTGTTCCCGCCTTCGGTGTGTGTCTCGGCTCTTCCCGTGGGTCACCAAAGCTCCTGCGCCCTCTGCCGCATCCCCAGTGGGAGCCTGCGCCCCCCTTTGCAACTGCCCCCCCCCCAGCGCTCCTCCATCAAGGGCCCCACCGTCACGGGTTTCGCTTTGCCACCGTCACAGCCATTTTCACCCACCTGTAAAATCCCCAGGCTTTGTTTTAACTAAATTCTCGGTAATTTTGTATTTTTGCTGTAAATATTTCCTGTGTTGTTGAATGTGTGGGAGAGATTGTCAGCCCCCTCCTGCTTCCCCGTGTTTGAAATAAAGACCCTGCCAGCCTTTGCCTCCGCCTCCTGCCCTTGGCCCAAGAAAGGGGGCTCAGCCAGCAGCACAGCTGTGGGGGAGGGAGGGGGGGTCTGTGGCAAGGGCAGCATCCCCCCACCCAAATGAACTCATCGGTGTCTGGTGGGGGCCTCCAGCGTCTGTCGGATCCAAATCCGGCCCAGGGTGGCCATGAACTCCGAGGCAACCTTGGAGGCCAGATGGCAGCCCGGTCGTTGTCATCGTCCCGCCCCCCCCCCCCGCCCCCCATTGGGCCCACATCCTGGCCTCTACCAACCACGGGCGTGTCTGTCTCGGGCCCATCTTGCAGAGCCGGAAGAAGCCCCCCCCTCCCGGTTCCTTCTCCCTGCCTGCCCCCCTCCACCCCCACGTGGGACTCCCTCCATGCCCCCCAGGAGCGAGGGGTGCCGTGTCCCCTCTGCAACCCTGCCTTGTGTCACGGGGGCGGGAGGGGGGAGCCTTCCCTCCCAAGAAGCCCCCAGCACGGGGGCTGCACGGGCTCCTCACCCCAGAGGAGGCCTCTCCCTCCTGGCAAGCGGAAGCACCAGCAGAGGAAGCAGCTCGGCCTGCAGTGGGGCGGCCCTTCCCCCAACCCCCAACACGGGAGGGGGGCCCAGGGGCTTCCGGTGTAGGGCCCCCTGAAGCCCCTTCAAGGGAAGAGCCCAGCGCAAGCCGAAAACGTTAACCTAGAAACAGTCCTTGACACACAGCACTCAGGGGAGCCTCTCAATGCACAGAAGGGCTGGAGAGAGAGGATGGGGCCCCCTGCGGGAAGACCCCGCCCCCCCAGCTCCAATCTCAGGGGTGGGGGCCAGTGCCCATCCCTGCACCGAGAGAGAGAGAAAGACGCCACACAAGGCTCCTGGCAGGAATCTCCATCTTTTTTTCTTTTTTTAATAAAAAGGCACCTATAAAACAGGTCAATCAATACGTTACAGGCAGCACAGATACCCCAAAACAAGCCTAGAAATCATTTCAAAATAAAAACCGGTAAGATGTCTTCACATACTGTATTTATATATTTATATTTATATATTTTTATTTATAGACTGGTACAAAATGCATGGCTGGCAGGAGATGGCACGGAGCCTCCGCAGGGCCACCCTGATGCCCCCCCTCCAGCCTCCTCCTGACTGACGGCAGAGGAAGAGAGCGAGGGGGGCGGTCAGCAGGGGTGACTCAAGCTGGGGAGGGGGCAGGGAGGGAGGCGGGAGACACGAGACTGGACCACATTCACAGCACAAGGCAGAGCTGGGGGGTCAGAGCCCATGAATGCTCTGAGCGGGCAGGAACATGACCGGGGGGGGGGGGTTGTCACTGGAAGCACCTTCGGCGGCCTTGGCGTGTGTGTGTGTGTGCTGTTGTGGCCAGGCCTCAGACCCTGCCAAACCAGCCTGCCCTCCTGGGCTTCATCCTGCTGTCCAGTGGCCGAAGCAGTCTGTCTGTGGCCTCGGCCCCTTCAGAGCTTCACTGCCACCGCTGGGGTGGGCGGGGGAGGGCTCAGGCGGAAGGGAGGCCAACAGGACAGAGGGCCCCCAATGTGGCAGTGCCCAATGCAACTGCCGGGAGGGGCCTGCCAGACCCCCACAGGGCCTCGCGGACCGGCCCCTTGTGCTGCCGCCTTCTAGACAGAGGGCCGGGTGGGAGTCTCACCCTACCCTACACGCCCCCCCCTTCACACACACAACACACGCACACACGAGGGGGGGCAGGAGAACCTTTCCCAAGGGGGCTCCGGGGCTGCCCCTCTGGTCTCCGTCGGCCTCTTCGCTCATTGTGGGCAAGGGCTGCCCCCCCCCCCCCATGACAGCCATGGTCTTGACCTCGGATGCCCAGGCCGCCTCTCTTCCCCCCTCCTCGGGGGCTATTCCAGGACCGGGAACTGGGGCTGGGCAGAAAGTGGGAGGGGGCATGGAGGGGAAGGGAAGAGCTGCCCCCTCCCCATGGGAAAAGAAGCCAACCCCCTCCCCCCACGCTCCCTGCGCTGGCCACGTCCCACCCGCCACGGGGGGGGAAGGGCCAATCCTTTCCTGGGGCCAACGTCCTGGAAGTGGGGGTGGGGCGCAGGGGTCCCCTCGGGGTCTCCCCCAGCACCAGCCTGGCGCCTCCAGCCGTGTGGGCAGCTCTGGCCCACAGATCCCGCTCTCTGGGCAGGACTCCCACCCGTTCCTCCGCCTACTCCGGCCCAGAGGAGGCTGGGCCAGCGGTGGTTCCCCCAGACCCACCGACCCCCCCCCAAACTCCTCCTTTCTTTCAGAAGCCGAGCAGAGAAGGCCAAGCGACGTGGCTCAGAAGGGCAGGTTGGCCACGCCGCCACCCCCGGGCCCGTAGCTCATCTGGCCGTCCAGGGAGAGGCTGCGCTGGCGCACGGAGACCAGGAGGTTCTGCTGGGACGGGGGGCCCATGAGGGAGCCCTGGGGGGAGAGCAGGTGCCCGGCCGGCTGCCCGTACATCTCCCCGGAGACGGAGAGGCTGCGCTGCTTGGCCTGCATGAGCAGGAAGTTCTGCTGCGCCAGGAGGCTCTGTTGGGGCAGCACCAGCCCCTGGGGGAGGCCCTGCTGCGGTGGGAGGGCTGTCCGGCCCAGCACGGGCATCTGTCCAGGGTGGCACAGGGCCATTCCGCGCGGCATGGCTTGGGGGCCGGCTCGGGCCGGGCCCTGGTCCACCATCATGTTCTGCAGGCTGGCCAGGTGCAGGTTGGGGGGGCCCAGGGCCTTGACCCCCGGGCCCTCCCCCTTGGGGAAGTACTGCAGCGTGCTGCTGGGCTTCTCGGAGGGGATGATGCGGGAGAGGTCGAACTCGGGGATGCCCGTCGGGGTGGGCCGGATGACGTCGCTCAGCTCCGGGTCGCTCAGCACCGAGGCCACCCCGGGAAGCACCGACGCGTAGGGGTCCGGCAACCGCCCGGCCAGGCGCTGCTGCTGCTGCTGCTGCTGCGGGGGGGGCAGCTCCTCCGGGGGGAGTCCCAGGCCGGGCGGGTAGTGGTGGTGCTGGTGCTGCTGTGGGGGGAGCGGTGGCTGCAACCCGGGCCCAGCTGACCCTGCGGGGGCCATTGGAAGGCCACCCCCATTGGCCGGGGGCTGCTGCAAACGCGGCCCGAAGACCAGCTGGCCGGGAGGGCCGCAGGGCTGGCCGAGGGCGTCCGGTGGGCCGGGGGCCATCATCAGGTTCTGCCCAGGGGCGCCGCTGTGCATGGGGAGAAGGCCGGTGCCCAGGGGGCTGGGCGAAGACATCGGGGGCGCTGCCACCTCCTGAGAGAGCAGCTGCTGTCCAGCCAGGTTCAGGCCCATTGGGCTCGGCACGGGGCCTGGCCCCACGGAATTCACGTGCATCGGGTTGGGCTGGTTTCCACCCATGCCTGTAAGGGAAAAGGGGAGGTGGTAAGCCCCCGAAGCAGAACTCACTGCCCCTGGGGGCCTGCCCGAAGCCCACCCACCCCCGCCCCATGCCTTGCCCCAAAGAGCCCCTTCTCCGAGGTCCCCTCCCTCCAGGCTCTGGGAACAGCCTGCCCTCTCGCCCTCTCCCCAAGCTTGGCTGCTGTGGGTTTTGGGGCGGCAAGAGGGGCTCCTGGGTGCTCGCTCCCCCGGCTGGCCCCCCCGCCCAGCCACCCTCCTTACCGGACATGGGCCCAGGCGGTAGGAGAGGCCGGTCCGGGAGCAGCTCGTCGTCCGAGGTGGCGATGGTCTTGATGGCGTTGTGGTAGAGCGGTGTGGAGCTGGGCATGGCGTATTTGGACATCTGAGACATCATGAGGGTCAAGGGGTTCTGGGACGGGGGTGGGTCTGGAGAGGAAGGAAAAGGCAGGTCGGGGTTCAGGGGCCCAGAGGGCACGGCCCCTGCAAGAGAGAGAGAGAAGTCAAAGACGCCCTCGGAGCTGACACCCAACTGCATTTATTGGGAACATCGGATTCGGAAATCGAAGAAGATAAACGATGCTTAACTCTTCTGTTACTCTCTGCGGCCAGAATTGTCTGTGCTTCTCCCAGGTGGAAAGGAGGTTAGTAAGATTTTAGAAGGTGATGAAATGGATGGAATGACCATGGAATTTAAAGGAAAAAAGGAACCGGACTGCTATGGAATTTGGAACAGATTTTACAATTGCCTAGAAATTAGGAATCAAAGTAAGAAACAGAAAAAAAAACCCCCGAGTGATAAAATATTCATATATCTATGAAAGTATAGGCTAAATTACTAACATTAGTAACAACCTAGAGTTTAATATATACATGAATATTTTACATATACTGCTCAAAAAAATAAAGGGAACCCTCAAATAAGCAGCCTTGAGGAAGGAAGACCCTGGCGTCACGGGCCCTCTTTGGGGGGGGCGGGGGGGGCTAGAGCCTTGCAGTCACCACGTGGGGAGCATTTCATTCAAGCGCAAGCAGTTTGCTATGGAAGCAGGGGAAGGGGTCCCTGGGGTCTACAGGGCCCGGCCAGCTCTTGATCAAACCCCCAGAGACTGGGCGTGTCTGGGAGGTCAGGCCTCACCCCAGAGACAGACCCTCCCTCCTGCAAGGGGGCCGGGCAAGAGGAAAGGAGTGGGGAACCCCTCTGCCCCCTTCAGAGAGAGAGCGCAGACTGAAGGAACCGCCCCCAGGCATTCCCCCTTCCTGCTCCGCCCCTGCCCTTACCTTGCTCCAGGTGGCCCAAGGGGGCGGAGTTGCCCATTCCCAGGGCTGGCTTGCCGGGGCTGGCCAGGCCGGCCTTGGGGGAGGGCGCCCATCCCGGAGAGGAAACGGCCATGGAGGGCGACTTGAGGTGGCCAGGTGAACTCGTTGGGGAGCGGACGTTGAGCACGGAGCCCAGCACCTGCGGGGACTTGAGGGGGCCACTGTTGGCGGCGGCTGGCAGGCTGACCAGGGCGGAAGGCGTCTGGGGCGACTTGAGGCTGGCCGAGGGGGAGGTGCCCAGCGGGGAATGTGCTTGGCTGAGGGTGGGGGACTTGAGGCGGCCCACACTGGGCGAGTTCATCGGCCCCATGTTGAGCGCCAGGTCCGAGGGGCGCCGGCCCAGGCCACGGATGGGCGCAGCGTGCATGTTGGTGGCCGAGGCACTGGTGCTGGGTGGCATGGGGACGTGGCTGAGCCGTGGGGCGCCGGCCAGGCTGCTCTGCTCCGGACCAAACATATCGGCCGCGCCGCCCATCTCCTGAGGCCCAGCTGGGTAGGGGCCCTGCCCGGAGAAGCTCGGTGGCGGCGGCTGCGGCAGCCCCTGGCCTGGGAAAGGGGAGCCCATCAGCATCTTCGGGGGGGCCCCCATCATGGCCCCGGTGCCGTTCGGGGCACGTCCTCGGCCCATTTCTTCGGGGGGCATCAGCTCTGGGCCCCGGGCCTTCTGGGTCAGCAGCATTTGTTGCTGCTGCTGCTGCTGCTGTTGGGTCATCTGCAGACTCAGGTTCATGCTCATGTTCACGTTCATATTGAGGTTGGTGGGCGGGGCCAAGGCGCTGGGCTCCACCTCCTGCAGCGGGGGTGGGGGGCTCATCAGGGCCCGCCCCCCTGCAAACTCCAGGCCCAGCCCCTCCCCGGCAAACAGGCCTGGGTCCACGTGCCGGTGGGTGGGCAGAACGCGCTCCATCTCCAGCGCCAAAGAGCCCGGCTGTTTCTCCAGGTGACGCAGCAGGTCCTCGCGGGCCCGGGACGGCAGGAAGCGGTCCGCCTCGCCCTGCCCTGGCGGGTAGGAGAGGCCTCCGGGCGCAAAGTGTCCGGGGCCCCTGAGGGGGAGGTCTTCGCTGCCCCACGGAAGGCCGGGCTGCACGGGCCGGGGCCCGCCCCCACCGCCGACTGGGCCGAGGGACTCCAGGGGCATGGCGGCAAAGCCCCTCTGGACGTGGCCGCCTGGGAAGCCGCGAGGGCCAGGGAAAGCGGGCCGCAGCTGCTCCTGGATGTCCAGGGGCCCCCCCCGCAGCAGCCACTGCTCCCCGGGCCGGCTGTGGTAGGGCGGTGGGGGTCCCCGAAGCATGACGCCTCCCAGGGGCTGCCCCAGCATCACGTCCTGCAGCGGCCGCCCCCCATGCAAGCCGGCCTGCCCCTCCTTGCGGCGCTTCTCCTCGTAGTACTCCTCCTGCAGCTTCCGCCAGGCCACCTGCTCGGGGGTGAGGCTGTCCTGGCCGAGGCGCTGAAGGACCATGTTCATGGGCTGGCCCAGGTCCACCCCGGCGGGCAGCGGCCCCTCCTGCTCCAGGCCGGGGCCCCCCAGGCTCTGCGTCTGGGAAATCATGGACTGCAGCGGCTCCTCGTACTTCTTCCCGCCCGTCCCGGAGAGGGGAGGCAGGGGGGCTGAAGCCTGGGGGGGCAAGATGGCCCCATCCCCCTTCAGGAAGGGCTCGGCCTCACTGCCACGCAAAAGCAGGCGCTCAATGTCGCGCAGCGTCTGCAGAGAGCGTTCCCGGTGCTCCAGCTGCTCCTTGGAAAGGCCTTCCGTGTTGAGGTGGTTGCGGGGCCCGTTCCCTGCCGTAGGGGGGGCTGTGCCGGCCCCCTCCCCCAGCAGGCCCTCTGCGGTGCCGGCCTGCAGGGAGCTGAGCGTGGTGGGCGTGCTGGGGTGGGTGCTGCTGGGGGCCACGGAGCTGCTGCTGTTGCTGCCGTTGCCCACCGAGTTGGGCGTCAGGTCCTGGCAAGCCTCTTCTGGGGGGCCCTCAGGCGGGAGAGCATTGCCGGAGGGGAGGGCTTCTTGGCCGAGCCCCAGGGGGGCCCCTCCGGGCTGCTGGGCCTGGCTGCTTGGGGGCAGGGCCGGCGGTCCCTGGGGGTTATTGGCGGGAGACAAGTGGAGCGGCAGGACTTCCGCGGCACCCGGCATCTTCGGGAGAGAGGCCGGCTGCAGAAGGAAAAAGAGGGTGACCATGGGGAGAGGGAGCCTGTGGCCAACAACCCCCCGTGCTCTGGCCACCCACCCAGCACAACCAGCTGCCCTTTCCCCGCCTCTGGCCTTACCTGGTCCAGCTTTGCCCGGGGCACATGCTGCTGATGGTAGCCAAGGATGGAGCCTGCCTGGCCCTGGAGGACAGCGTCCGCAGCCCTGCAGAGACCCAGAGAGCGCTCAGGGCAGCCCCCCGTTGCCTGGGACCCAGCTGCGGGGAAGGGCAGCCCCCCTGCGGGAAACCCTCCCCCTGGATTGGAGATGCTCCCCACCCCCAGAGAAGCGCCAGGGCTTACGTGTTGGCCAGGTGTGTTGTGAAGACGTAGACCAGCTGCAGGCCCTGCTTTCCTCCGGCGTCTGACCGCAGGCTGGGGGCTGCGCTGTGAGGGGGACCAGGCGTGTTGCTCTCGCTCAGAGCCGGCAAAGGGTTGGATCCTGGGCCTGCGCTCATGGCCGATTCGGCTACGTGGCAATCTGCGAGGGACAAGGGGGGCAGGCTGAGCAGCCACTGCGGCCCCAGATGGGCTGGGGGAGAGCTGAGAGGACCCGGCTTAATGCAGGGGCAGCAGGGGAGTGCCCGGGGGGGGGGAGGGGGCGGCTAGCATCCCACAAAACTTGCTGCCCCTCTGGAGGGGCCCGGCAGGTGGCAGGCAGAGAAATCCCCCCGTCCCCTACAAATCCCCCTGCGTGCCGAACAAGTCACCTCTCCCAGCTTGGGACAACTGACCATCCCCCGCCTTCCCAAGTCATGCTCCCCCTCCCCCCGGAAAGTCCTTGGCCCCAAGGGTGGACATTTCCTCATCCCGCAGCAGGTCTCCTTGGAAAGCCCGGCTGCAGGCCAGCCCTGAGGGGGTCGGAGAGAAGCCGGGGGCCCACGACTCCCCAGGCAGGGCTGCGTCTCCCCGAGGGGCCCTGGGAGACGTTGCCGCTGCTGCTGCTTCCATGGTGTCCAGCCTGAGCCCGAGAGCACACTCACTGTGGCCGCTGCCCAAGGACTTGTCATCATCCTCGCTCTCCGGCCCAGAGCACCACTCGTCCCCGCTGTAGGGCTGCTTCCGCTCCAGCACGCAGCGCCTCTTGCTCCGCGGGACGGCCTCCCCTGCCAAGCAAGGAAGCAAGGCCGCGCTAGGGCCTCCCCTATCCTGAGGGGGGCACGGCTGGGGGGTAGGGGAAGGTGGGAAGCCAGCATACCCCCCACCCCATCCCTGCAGCAAGCGGGGCCATCCCGGTGCCCCCTCACCTTTCAGCTCCTTGTCCAGAGGGGTGGCACTCGCTTCCCGCCGCTCTCCCGAATCCACGGAGACGCTGCGTTCCCGCCGGACTTTGCCCTTCAAGGCCCCAAAGACAGAGACGAGAGCCTGGCTGCTGCCCCGACTCCCTGCCCCGCCCACCTCTTTAGCGCCCGGGTGGCCGATGGGAGGGGGGCTCACAGGGTGGGGCTGGGAGTGGGCACCGCTGTTACCTGTCTTTCCATGGCTGGCCAGTTTGCTGTCAGGGTGCATTGGACTGGCCGAGGTTTCTGGCAGCGACGCTGGAGGAAGCCCCCTGTCTCTGGGTCCACCGCCACTGGCCCTTCCGCTCAGGCCAAATGCCTCCTGGGTGGGGGGAGAGGGGCGGAAGACAAAAGCCATCACCAGAGGGGCAGGTGCCTCCCTTCCTGCTCATTACGGCCGCCTTGTGCCCGCGAGACCTCCGGCCACCCTTGCCCTCCTCACTCCCCACACGCCCTCGACCTCCGGCCCAAGACTTTCCCCTGCTGCCCGTCGTGGGAGTTTGCAACCTGGCACACGGTTCTGGCCAAGGGAAGGGAAGGGGTGCACAGCAGTGCATGGGAGGAGGGGGAGGAAGAGGTGCTCAGGCCGAACCCTGCAAGGGATCCACTCCAGATGTTCGGGGGCAAAGATAGCCATGCTTAGAACTGGCCCAGGCAATGCAGATTGTTCCAATTAGGGGGGGAACTCTGTGTGTGTGTGGGGAGGGGGGGCAGGATTAAACGTGTTCAGACAGATTGGAGAATCAGCAGGGCTTCTGCAGAAGTCGGTCTTGTTAATTTTTCAAAGTTCAGCAGAGTTTTGGACAGAAGCAAGTCTGTTAAGGATGTAAAAAAGCGTTCCAGCTGTCCTGGGACAAGCGGTCACTTCATTATGAGTGGGGATAAGAGAAAACACACAAGAGAAGAAGCAGCCCACAATTCCTCCAGCTGACCAACAGGGAAAGTCCTCAGGGACCAATGTCTTCATAGATGGAGTCTGGGCTGAGCGCTAACAACCCCAAATCATTCTGCCTGGTTAAGGCAACAAAAAGGCCCTGAGATGTCCAGAAACCCCTCTCCAAACTGCTAGAGTGGACACTGAACAGCAAAAGATGCCCCAATAAAAACAAAACATCTACAGCTGTTCCTGGCTGGGACTGAGCAGGAAAGGAATTTTGGGTAGCAATTCCATGAAAACGGATCCCTATTGTCCAGTGGCTAAACAACATGCAAACTCCACCTTGGGAATCGCTGGGAATGAACCGGAATTAACCTTCCACACCAACCATCCTGTCATACAAATACATCACAGCCGGAGAAGCCGACAGAGTTTTGCAATGAGGTTCAACACTTCTATTGCACAATTGACAACGTGTGGAAGAGGCCCACCTGCACCTTGCAGTATTTGAGGGGGAAAGGTGAGCAACAGACCCTTCCAAAGAGGACAAAGGGATGGCTGGGGGGGGGGAGTTTCAGGACAGGGGAGGGGGAAGCCCCCCCCCCACCCCCACATGGCTTCTCAAGGCTCTGGAGCCTCTGCAGCCCGACCCTGGAGCCCCCCAATTTCAGGGGGCTCTTCAGGTCCCCCCAGGGTGGCCCCAGCCCCCCCCAGACCTTCATCTGTATCAGGCTAACAGGTGCTCCAGCCCTTAAAGGGGAGGGGGGCTCCTTTGTGATGCCCGGTCTCTTTAAGGACCCCTCCTGGTCATGTGGCCGGCTAGGCCTCTAGGGGCCTATTAATAGAAGCTGGAAAGATCACATCGCTGGGGGGATATTTATATGCCTCCTTCTACACCAGGAGAGATTCATTTCCAGTGGGGGGGGCAGCGCAAGTCACCTGCAGGAGAGGGGGGCAGACCCGCCTCAGGGTCAAGGGGCCTCTGGACGCCAACGGCAAAGGCTTCCCCAACCGGCTCCTGGGCAGCCTTCGCGGCCAGGCTGGTGGGGAAGGCAGGAGGGGTCCCTTGGCTTCGGCCCTCTCCTGCCCAGGCCACAGGGCTTCCCCGCCCCCCCCCCCCCAAGGATGCGTGGGGCGCTCTGCTCCTCAGGAAAGCTCCCCCTCCAGGCCCACAACCCTCCCCACACTGCCGGCCTCTGCCCTGGTGCCCCCAGCCTGCACCAACACTCCCTCGCGCGACCGTCCAGCTTCAGACCGGATCCCTCGGGGGCTCAAGGCCCACGCACTCTCTGACAAGCCCTATGGGGTCACCCCACACGGGTGGGTGGACCGCAGGGAAAATGGGGACAGGGCTAAGGATGAAACATCGACAGCCAAAGGCCTGGTGCCCCAAAGAACAGGGAAAGTTAAATACATTCCCAGGGGGTGGTGGGGCAGCCTCCCCAGCCCCCATCTTCCTCTGGGACCCCGCAGATCAATGGTGGGGAAGTCTAAGCAGAAGGTACCAAAGGAAGCATCTCAGGGTGGTGGTGGTGGTGGTGGTGGTGGAGGAGGAGGAGGAGGAGGAGGAGGAGGAGGAGGGAGCCTGCCCACAGTCTTCAGGGATGGCACGCAAGAGCCCCTGCTGCCCAGATTCCCCGCCAGGCCTTCCTCTCCTGCCTCCGACGGCCTGGGGACCCTGCACCCCCAGCCTTGCCTTCCAATGCGCTGCTTGGCCGACTGAGGCCCCCCAGGCGAGCAGCCCCCCAGTGCCCCAAATTCTGTGCCAAAGGAGCCCAGTCAGTTCTTCGGGACACAGCCAAGGAGGCAGAGCAACCAGGAGCCCAGGCGTCCCCACTGGGGGGGGGGGCTCTGCCAGGGCCTTGGGGGCACCGGACCCATCCCCCCCCAAGGAAGGCGCCATCTTCTGCTGCCGGCCTGGTCATCATTGCTGGGTGAGGGTTGCTGAGAACCACGGCTTGTTTTAGGGTGAGAGGAAGGAATGCTGATACTGTCATCAGCAAGGAAAAGGCTGACCACTGGCTTGTTCTGACATTTTAGGGAGTAAATTTAGAAAAAAACCCTACACGTGCCTACCTATGCAGAGACAGAGGTGCAGACGCGCAGCTAAAAGCCCTCGGGGGCACCTGAGGGGATCTAGGAAGACGCAGCCCTCTGTAATCCAGCAGGAGACCCACCCTGGGCTCGCCTGCCCCCCCACCCCTCCCAGCCACAGCAGACACAGGACAACTGGCCCGAAGGTCCCCCCCCCCCGGCTGGGCAAGAGCAGGAAGCAGGGTTCCATGATATAATAATAATAATAATAATAATAATAATAATAATAATAATAATAATTTGTTAGATTTGTATGCCGCCCCTCTCCGAAGACTCAGGGCAGCTCACAAATGATGGGACAAGGGGACTTCTACTGCAAACGGCCAGCGCAGGAGTCATCCAGAGCCCCCAGGGTCAAACGGAAACCACTGACCAGCAAGAGGACCCTCCCTCCTGCAGCCATTGCTGAGCCCCCTGCAGAGAACTTCTGGAACAACTCTTTCCTGCCCCTCCACGCACTCCCCCCCCTGGGCACTGGCTCTGCAGACTTGTAATCCCACCAGGGCTCCCCTCTTCCGCCTCCCCCTACAACCTCCTCTACCCTCTAACGCAGGGCCCTTCCACGGGGCTCCACCCAGCAGCCTCCAGCCTGACCCAGGGATCGTATGGGGCACCGAGGCAGGCCAGGCCGGCTCCCCCGTGTTTCCGAGGGGTGCCTGGTCCCCAACGGGAGAGAGGCCCACCTGGAGCGCTCCTGGTAAGGCCCTGCCTGCCTCGGGGTCAGTGTCACTCCAGGTGGCTGCAACCCACAGCAGTGCGCTAAGTAGGCCGAAGCCTGAAGAGGAGCCGTCTGCGGCAAAGCTCGCGAGCCTTGGCTCCTCGTACAAAGACCACATTCTCCGCTGGAGTCTGAAGTGGGAACAGACCCAGAACATTCTGCAAGTTTTGAGACTGGAGCAGGAAGGCTCCCCGATTCCTCCTGCCTTTCCCTCCAAGCAAGGCCGGAGAGGCGCCTGGAATTCCTTGGTGCCAGGATCCGACTCACCCCAGGCAGATGCCAAGATTTGTTTTGTCTGGCGGCCTCTGCCAGCAACCCCCCCCCCTCAGCCGACGCGCCGGTTGCGCAACACTCCTGTCCTTGCCCTCTTCTGATCGAAGTTCTGCCCTCCAGGCGCACCCTCCCCACGGCGGCAGCTGGAAAGGAGGAGGACGCCCCCCTCCCCTCCACTTGCCAAGTCACAGAACTCTGATTCAGCCCCCCAGGGAGGATCTCCGGCAGCCAATTGTCTTCTGGGGTGGGGGCGTTGAAACTGTGCTCCACCGGCAGAGCCACGGAGGCACCCGCTGCCCCAGAGGGATGGGCCGAAAGACAATAGACTGGCCACTGCCCCCTTGACCCAGGCCTTAAGAAGCCTCTCCAACTTTGAAAACTAGCTTCCCTCTTAGTCCGGCCGGCCTGGGGGGCTGGGGGCAGGAGGCCCTTTTGTCCTGAGGGTCCCATACTGCCCCCACCCCCGCACAGGCCTGCCCTGCACACTCCTGCCCCACTGGAATCCAACTGACTCATGCTGGGTCCAGCCCAGAGGAACCGAGGCAAGCAGGCCTTTGTTGTGCATACACAGAGCTGTCGCTTAGTGAAGGCGGAAAAAAAATCTAGGCTGGAGGGAAAGGGAGAAACCGCACTCTGATTTCTGGGAGCCAGCCAGCTCCCTGACTCAGCCGGCTGGATGTGCTGCCATGCCCAGCTCACCCAGAATGCCTGCGGGCACAGGCAGGGAAACATCCTGCCCTATTCTGACCTCCCCCACCTGGAGTGTCAGGACGTGGCATGGCCTCTTCTCAAGGCCTCCATTCCTGGCCGCCTGCTTCCCCCCCCCCCCCGGCTCCTCAGAGCCCAGCCAGCAGACAGGCCCAGGTCCGACCCCTGAGAGAAGGAAGGAGGGCCAAGGGAGAAGCCGATCCTGGGGTGGAGCCCCCACCCGCTGCCTCTGGGGAGTCTCCTGCGTTTGCAGCCTGTTGCCTGGCCCAGGGCAGGCCCAGCCATGGGAACGTCCGCTCTGGGCAGCAAGCCATGAAACACCCCCCCCGATGCCCCTCCAGGGCCTGTAAGGTAAAGCTCGGACACAGCGTCCAAGGGTGGGTGTGAACCACCCTCTGCGCCCAGGCAGCCACAAGCAACAGGCACGGCCTCTCGACCGAGACGGCCTGGAGGGGGGGGGAGAATGACCTCGCTGTCCGTCTGTGAGAGGGGACCCACGGCCTGGGGGCCACAGCTGGCATGCGGGGCCCTTTCTGTGGGCCGGCTCAGCTCCATCGCGCCTGCACGCCTGGGCCCCTCCCGCCAGCCAGCTTGTTTTCGGGACGGGACGGGCAAGCACGTGCACGGGAGACGCATGCACGGGAGCTGTGCACACATGCGTGGGGGGGGCGCTGGTCCCAGGCGGCTGCAGGTGTTTCATGCAGTTTTAATCAAAATGCAGTTAAAACCCTCCACAAGCCATCCAGCAGAGAGACACACAACCAACAGGAAGTGCCTCACAGGAGCAAATAGAGGTAAATCCTAGACAGGCAGGAAGTGCCTCACAAAACAATGGAGATGAATGCTAAAGAGGAATAAAGCTACACACAAGGCGGATGAAACACCTGTAGCAGTTGGGAGGCCTGCTATGGGCCGCGGGGGGGGGGGGGCTGTTTTTGGTCCCAGGCGCTGCAGGGAGGAGGCGTGCTAGGCCCAAACGGGGGTGGTCACATGCACAGGGGAGCATCATGGGTGCCGGCAGGCGCACGCTTTCCGCAAGGGACAAGGGAAAGGCTCGCCATCACTGCTGTGGGTGTGATACTACAGGCCACCCAACCAAGCAGAAGAAACAGACAAATTTTGCTCATCGGCTAACAAACGTACGAAGGAAACACACAAAAGTAGTAATGGGGGACTTTAACTACCCTGTCATCAACCTGGCATCAAGTGGGAGATAGAACAGGTCCCAAACCAACCTAGCTGACAACTTTGTCACCGAAACGGTAGAGGACGGAGGGAACTGGAGAGACAGCTCTATTGGTCCTACAAGTAATTCTTACTAATGGGGATGAATTGATAGAGGGGGTAGAAGCTACAAGAACTTTGGGGGAGAGTGACCATGTCCTATCAGAGTTCAAGATGAAGACAATATAATCACGTCAGACTTTAAAAGAGCCAATGATGACCAAGACTGTTGGGGGCAATATGCTGAGGACTGTAAACCTAAGTGCTATTGCTATTTCAAAACATGTAGAGCTTGGGAAGGATTCTGTGGTGAAACTTTTAAAGGGAAAACGATTCAAGAAGCTTGGGAAACTCTGAAAAATAAAAGCCCAGTCCAGCACAAAACCACTGAAAAAAGGAAAATAAGAAATCCCAGAAGACACCAGCATGGTTGGACAAAGAATTATCTTAAAAGATAAAAAGGATAAGTACAAAGAACAATTGCAAAGGGGAGGCCAGGAAAGCTAAAGTTCAGAATGAAGATTTGCAACAAATGTCAAAAATATTTTTAAAAAAAAATTCTTTCAATATTAAAAAATTGCAAAATGTTCTGGGCATAATATACTTGGATTTAGGCATTTGATAAAAGTAGACCGCCACCTACTTCTTGGTAAGATAGAAAAATGTGGGTTAAACAGCATCACTACCAAATGGATTTGTAATGGCTGACAAACTGCACTCAATGTGTAATCCTTAATGAAACTATGTCTACATGAAGCAGCAGGGTCTATCCAAGTTCTATTTTAGGGCCAATAATCTTCAATGTGTTCATAAATGATTTAGGTAAGCGGATAGAAAGAGAATTCATTCAATTTGCAGATGGAATAGTCAACAATCCAGAAGATAGGCTCAAGATTAATACAGATTAATTAATACAGATTAAGATCTAGATGTATCTCAACATTTGGCCCTAACTAACAAAATGAAATTCAGTATGAGAAAAGGAAAGTTTTATTTTAGGCCCTAACTAACAAAATGAAATTCAGTATGAGAAAAGGAAAGTTTTATTTTAGGCAAGGAAAACCAAACCAAACCAAACCAAATAGATTAGGAGAAACTTGGCTCCACAGCAAAGGGGCTGGAGGGATCTCGGAGTCCTAGTGGACAATCATTTCAATATGAGCCAGCAGTGTGAAGCGGCTGCCAAAAAGGTCAATGCAATCCTAGGCTACATTACTAAGACACATAATCAATACTGTACAACATGAAGTGTTAATACCAATTGGTTAATACCAATTTAGTTTTACTTTTTTAACATATTAGATTTGTTCTACATGCTTTGTTTTAGAGCCACCTCGAGTTTTCGGAGAGGGGCGGCCTACAAATCTAATACATTGAATTGAAACTGAATTGAATTTACAAGGCTTTGGTAAGACCAGACATGGGATATGGCATCCAGTTTTAGTTGCCACAATATAAAAAAGACGTTGAGACTCTGAAAAGAATGCAGAGAAGAGCAACAAAGAGGACTAGGGGACTGAAGGCTAAAACATAGGAAGGAGGGTTGCAGGAACTGGGCCTGGCTAGTTTGATGAAGAGAAGGACCAGGGGAGACACGATAGCAGCCTTCCAATATCTAAAGGACTGTCTGCCACAAGGAAGCGGGAGTCAAGCTTTCTCCAAAGCACCGGAACAGGACAAGAAGCAATAGAGGGAAACAAATTAAGGAGAAAAGCAACCAGGACTAAGGAGAAACTTCCTAATGGTGAGATCAGAAGACCAGTGGCATGGATGGCCTTCAGAGGCTGGGGCTGCTCCGCCACTGCAGGCCTTTAGGAAGGAACCGGACAGACGTTTGTTGCGCACCTGGCCTGCCGTCTGTTTCAGCAGCCAGGTTGCCTGGACAGGAGGCCACTCAGCCCTCCTGCAGCCAAACAACATGCAGCAAACCCACCTGAGGAGGGCACTTCACAGAGGGGCATGCAGCGGGATGCCACAAGGGTCAGCAAGCCACAAAACACATGCATGGACACAGCAGGAAATGGGCCGTCTGAAATTGCCCCAGGCCCTGAGCCTGCCTGCGCACTCTCCTCCACCCACCAGAGCATGGACTGTGCCTGGCCTGGGCCGAGCCTCCTGGGTAAAGCTGCCACCACTCTGGCCAGCCCCCCGCCCCCCCGCCCCCCACCAGGCAGGGGAGCCCCAGAGTGGGACGGACACACACCCAGCAAGAGGCAGCCCTTCCTCTATCAAAGGTTCCAAGCACAGGCAAAAGCTCTGGGGGGGGGGGTTAAGGGGGCTCAGCTCATTAGCGGCTGCATGGGGAATCCTGGAGGGGGAGGGGGCTGGCCGCCTAATGTGAAACAGCCCAGCCTGGAGGAGAAAATAGGAACCAGGCCTAAAGTGTGTGTGTGTGGGGGCTCTTGGCTCCTGTCTCCTCCCCCCCCCCAGTCTGGTCCCTCCTGACAGACACACTGGCCGGCCGGAGAGGAGCTGGCCCCAGGCAGCAGAGGAAATTCCACCCTGTTGCTTCTGGCAGCCTCTGAGCCAGCCGGGCTCTGGCCTCAACCCCCCCTCGGAAAGCAGCGACTCAGCACTTTCCTTGCAGGGGAGGGGGGGCACTTCCAAGCCACTCCTTCTGCCCCCTCTGCGGCTTCTTCCCCAACCAGCAGGGGCTCCCTGGGGAGGTCCCCTGGGCACTCTGCCCCCCTGCCAACTGGGGGAGGTCACTCCAGGCCACTCCAGGCAGGCACCCCTCAGGCCGCTCACTGGCCCATTCCTTCTAGAGGCCACTCTTTGGGGGGGGGGGAATTTCGCACATGTGCTCAGGCCGTGTGGCAGGTAAGGCTCTGCGGCCTAAGCCAGCTTTCCCCCCCCCCCAGGTTTGGGCCCTCCCCATCCCAGGCAGCCTCAGCTCTGCAGGTCTGATGAGTGCAAAGGAGGCCAGAAAGAGCACAACACGCGCGCGCGCGCACACACACACACACACACACACCCTCCCCCCTCCTGAAGTGGGACTGCATGGTTGGGGTGCTCAATCGGGTGGAGGGTTCTGGGATCCCCCGCTCAGCCCCCCCACGGCTCCTTCAGGCCCCCCTCTCTGCCGGTGCAACACTCAAGGGCGCCCCCCAAGCCCCCCTCCCCCCGAAGGAGCAGGCCAACCGGGCCCCGGCATGTCTGAAGGGCTCCAAGGGGAGGAGCAAACCCCCCCTCACCCCTTTGCTCCCTCAGCCCCACAGCCCGGATTTACAATGGGGGGGCGCCCCAGCCTGAGCCCCTCCCTCCCTCCAGAGGCAGCCCCGACACTCGGCTGGGCGCTGGGGGAGCCGCCCGGCGAGGCCTTGGAGGGGAGACGGGGGGAGAGGCCGCATGGCAGCCGGCCTTTCGGCCCCCTCCTCCTCCGCCGGGACAGAGTGGGCCGCTGGGCCAGGGCGCCGCCGAGGAGCCCGCGGCTTGGACCCGGAAGGGCAGCGCAAGAGGCCGGGCGGCGGGCCCGCCACCGCCGGAGAAACTGCCCGGGCCGGGCCCAGAGCGGCAGGCGTCGTCCGGCCCACCAGAGCCCGTCCCGAAGGCGGCGCCGGGCCCCACCAGATGACAGCGGCGGCGCCCAGACGGCCACAGGCCCGGGCGGGAGAGCGCGGCGCAGGCCTGGCGGGCCCACCAGCCGCGGGGCCTCGGCGGAGCACAGGGCGCCCTCTGCGCCTCGCCCTCGCCCGCCCCCGCCGGGCTGGAGGTCGGTCGGCAGGCAGGCAGACAGGCAGGGCCCGGGAGAGCGCACCCGCCGCCCGCTCGGCCCCCCGGCCGCCTCCGGTGCCAGCAGCGCCTCGGCCCCTCGCCCTCCGCCGCTGACAGCGCGCCCACGCCGGAGCCACCCCGGACAAAGGCCCCCGGGCGGGCGAGCGGGCGAGCGGCTTACCTGGTGCGGGGAGGCCGTGTCGCCGCTTTCGCTTCCGCCTGCCGGGCCGCTCAGCCCCGGGCGGTGGGGCGCTCCTGGCGGGTCCTCGCGCCGCCCCTCCGCCTTGTGGCCGCCGCGCCGCCCGGCCCGGCCTCGCCCCGCGCTGAAGCCGCCGGAACCCCCGGGCAGCAACAGCAGCAGCAGCGCCCGCCGCGTCCTCCGCCGCCGCCGCCTCCTCCTCCTGCCGCCGCCGCCGCCACCCGCTCATTTGGGGGCCGAGCGCGCTGGCTGCGCCCCGGGCGAGGAGCCACTCCGGGCAGGCGCCGCCGCCGCCGTGTCAAAATAAGAGTCGCGCCGCCCGGCCGCTCCGCCGCGGCCTCCCAGCGGCCTGTCGGGGAGCAGCACCTGCCGGAGCGAGCGAGGGGCGGCAGCCGGGGCCCTCCGGGAAGAGCGCGGGCGGGCGGGCGAGGGTCCGCTGGGTCAGGGCCGCTGTGAGGCCGCCGCCTCCTCTCCCGGGGCCCTCCCGGCCGCTCAGCCCCCTCGCGGGGCAGCCTGGATGGGTTCGGGCCGGGCCGGGGGTGCCCTCGCCGGACTCTTAAGCTGACGGAGCGCCGCTCTTCCTGGGTGTGTGGGGCGGAGGGGACCTTCGGTGCGCCGGGATGGCGGGGGGAAAAGGGGCGTCTGAGCATGTGCCGAGGGCTCTCGGGCTCCTCTCGGGGCGTCCCGCTCCCGTCCCCGGGGCCCGACCGCGGGGAGGCTCGTCCCGAGAGCATAGAAACGATTGCGGGGGGGGGGGGGGCTCGAAAGAGCCAAGCCGGATGAAACCGCATAGTTGCTTAGAGGGGAGACCACGAGGAGATCCCTACGGTCTGGGCAGCGCCGGGAGAGGGAAGAGCCTTCAGAGCGACCGGCCCTGAGGTCTTCCCCAGTGGAAGGGGCCCTGCCAGGAAGCAGAATCCCTTCGCAGGCCTTCCCGGAGGGGCCCCAGAAGCCAGCACCCGAAACAGCATCTGAAAAATGAATCAAATCCCAGTCCAATTCTCTCTTGATTCCGGCCAGCGCACCTGAGGCCATGGGGAGAGGTCTGGGTGTAACCATGGGAACCAAAGGAAGGGAGGGGCCAGGTGCAAGGGGGAGCGGCAGTTGAAGGGCCACCAAAAGTTTTACTACCACTCTGCATTTGCTTTCGAGCTCTTTCAGTGCAAATTGAGTGCTCTGGGATGGAGCTCCATTTCTGCTCCCCCACTGCGTCCCCACCCCCTCCAGGCAATAGCCCACCCCTGGGGAGCGGCCCACCCCAGGAGCAGCCTGCCTCACCTGGCTGCCCCTCTGCCTTGCAGGAGCCCCCCCCCCGCCCTCTTCAGAAGGAGCCTGGTGGGGGCAGAGGGTCTCTTGGCTTGCAGTTAAGGGACTCCCCCCCCCAGGAGTTTCACCTGGCCCAACCTCAGGGCCGTTCTCAGAGGCCCTCCTGGGGAAGCCCCCCCCCCCTCAAAAGGCCTCCTTGTGGACTTGGGGCAGAGGAGTCCCGTGCTGGGAGCAGGCGGAAGACTGGCCTCCCTGCTTCCCCAAGTTCCTCCCAGCCAGTGGGTGATGATGGGATAATTAGATGCGAGGGCTCATTGCAGATGATGCCCCTGTTGCCTAGCAACTAATGGTTTCCATAGATACAGTGAAGCAAGCCTGTTAAGCTGCAAGTGAGCAGTGCAGGGAGTCGGGGAGAGAGGAAACCCCCATCGTCCACTGCCAGGCTGCATGGAAGGAAGCCACTGACCGCCTTCCTGCTGCTGCAACTCTGCCCTTTTCTCCGGCCAGAAGGGGCTTCATCTCACCTGGCCTCCTGGCTGAGGGCCCGGAGGCAGCGGGGTGGCCTGCCCTTGCCAGCCGTGGGAGTGGGAGGCTCCAGCACCTGAGCCGTGCTCTCTGGAGACAGGGCACCAGGTGTGGCCCTACCTGGGGAGGTGTGTGTGTGGATGACCTGCAGCTTCCTCTGTCTAGCAGTCTCGGGAGGGGAGGGGAGGGGGGGCAAGATGTTTCTTCCCCAGAGATGCAAAGCCCACTTCACCCGTAACCAAAAACCCAAGTCAAAGTGGCCATCACAGCTTCACATTTTGAAACTGGGCAGGTGAAGCGAAGCGCTCTTTACCTGCCGGTCCCGCAGGCCAGATTCAGCTTCCGCCGCTTGGCCTGAAGACGGTTTAATTGGGCACTGGGGTCCAGGAAGTCATCGTCTTCCAAAAACCCAGAATTGGCTTGCAAGTTATCCCTTAGGAGAGAGGTTTCACAGAAGCGTTGGTCAAATTGCGGCTGACAAATTTTGCTTATTTTTAGACAAAGACTTCTCCATGCAGTTTCTGCCAGGTTGCCAGAGTCTGGTGATGGGGGGGGGGGGGGTAGGTATAAAACTACCCTGACCCAGTGAAAGAGAAACAAAGCCTGAGCCCAATGGGTTTGTAGAGGCTCTCCTGCCTCTCTCTCCCTGAGGAAGAACCTCCTCGCGGGCACATTCATGCAGACTTACTCACCAGTTCTGAGCGCAAACGGAGGGAGGCTGCAGAGGTCCCTCCCACGCCACTGGGGTCACTGGCAGAATGCTGGCCAACTGGAGGGAGGAAAGAAAAGGCCGGCCCTCGGTGCCAGGGGAGCCTGCCAGGTAGCCCTTGCCCACGGCCAGGTGAAGGGGGGGCTGGGGGTCCTGCCTCTCCTTGCTGATCCCAGAGCCATCCAAGCCCTTACCTCTGAGCCCAAAGTCCTCCTTTTGATAATACTTTACCATAGAAAAGCAATGGAAGACCAACAGCCATAAATGTAACTTGTTGCTTGTATCCTAAGATTTTTATTAATATTGATTGTTTCTTCATTGCTTATTTGGCCCCTATGACAATCATTAAGTGTTGTAGCACATGATTCTTGACAAATGTCTCTTTTTCTTTTATATACATTGGAAGCATCTGCACCAAGACAAATTCCTTGTGTGTCCAATCACACTTGGCCAATAAAATTCTATTCTATTCTATTCTATTCTTAATAGCTTCCTTTAATATGCTTTAAATTTTTATTACCAGTGATGTTTTAATCTGCATATAGCAGCTTCTCATAATTTTTGACCCTAAGAGAAGCAAGTGGAGAAAAACGAATTCTGAAAAGGGAAAAAAGCTCAGGCCAAAGGTGGCGGCCAGGGCCGGTCTAGATTTGGAATCCATTGAACTGATTCTCAGTGAGAAAATATGAGGAAGGGGACCAGATTCAGAATACACAGTTGTCATGAGATGTTTTACTACTCCTGGGTTTTTGTACTTCCTCCGAATCCTTCATTTTCAGTGCCGTTGGGAAACTGAAGAATTACCTCTAGGGAGAGAAGCTTTTTACCTTTTTCCATATTAATTTTGGTGTATTTCATTTGATTGAAATACAGAACTGTCCCTGCATCTTAGCCAAATTGTTCTATTTATTCTGATAGGAGTGATATAAGTACAATAAATATAAGAGGATAGAAGCCTGGAATTGGACACAACATCTACTTGCGGAAGAAGATGCAGAAGAGAAACTGACCAGCAATTTGAAGAGGCTGCAAGTGTAGCCCCCCCCCCCCAACACCATTAATGTGCTTTGCTCATCTGGCACAGTAAGGCAGCTCTGCGTCTCTCTCCTCCTTTGCCCTCCCTTGGCCCCCTGGTCCTCACCGCCCCCCCCCCATAGCTGCCGGTGCACTCATGGGCAGAAATCGGAGCTTTCCTGGAAGAAAGACTTACATTCTGTTGCCAGAGGACACTTACTCCTGATTAGCTGAACCATGGTTTCCTGAACCCAAGTTTCCAAGCTTCTGCCACGTTAAGACCCCGGCCCAGTCCAGAACCTGGGTTCGCACAATAGCTCAACTTGAGACCAAATGGTTGTGTGAAAAGGGAAACCGCCTCGCCGGCCGAGCGGGCCTTTCCCGATCCTCCGCACAAACCAGAGGCCGGGAACGCGGAGCAATTTCGGCGGCGGCGCGGCGGCCAGCCCTTAAAGGGCAGAGCGCGGCAGGACGGCCCGGCTCGCCCGAAGACCTCCGGAACCCACAGGATGGACTTGCGGCTGCGGAGACCTGCCTTTTGGGCCCGGCTCCACCGGCGGAGCGGCCTCCAGGGCTGGGACCTGTCCCGGGAATTGGCCCTGGACGCCACCTGCGACCAGCTGCCCCCCGGTGAGGCGGCCCCAACTTTCGAGGGGGGGCGCTGGGAAGGGAGGCACCGAAGCAGCGGCCGGGGTCGCCTTCGGCTGGGCCCTTCCCCGGACGAGCCACAGTCCCCGGGAAGGGGGAGGGCGGGACCCCCGGCGCCCCCGTGTCCCGCCCGGAGGTCGGTCCCCTAACCGCCTCTCTCCGCAGTTGCCGACGAGGCCCTCCCGACGGCGCGGCTCGACCAGGCCCCCGGCCTTCCCCTCTCGGGGGCTCGTGGTAAGCGCGGAGCGAGCGGAGAAGGAGGCGGTGCGGGGCGAGCGGCGGGCTGGCCGAGGGACGCCTGACGGCTTCTTCCCCTGCAGACTCCGCCGGGAAACCGCACCTGTGGATGTGGGTTGACCCCAACCTCGTCTGCCCCATCCCGGGACACGCCGCGGGGCGGGCCGGCTTGCCCGCGTCCCCGCCCCGCCCCGCCCCGCAGGCTCCAGCCTGTAGCGCGGCTCCCTTCGGAGACGGTCGCACGGGAGCACAAGAGGTACCTGGAAGGACTCGGGCTGGGCACGTGGGCCGCCTCGCCCGCCTAGAAACTCTGGTGGCCGCTGGGGGCCTTGAAGCCGGGAGGGGCCCTTGCCGACGATGTTTTCCCTGTGGCCGCCTTGCTGGTGTTCAGAGCCGCCCCCACCCCGCTTTCCCTACCTCCGGAGCGTCGCTGAAGCACAAACATGTGAATAAGGGCAAGGGGCGGGGGGCGACGAGGACCCCAAGGCTGACCTTGCCCGGGACCCCCTCCCTCGTCCTGCTGAGACCCCTCCGTCCGTATCCCCCCCCAGAAGGAGTGCTCGTCTTTTGCCAGGATCCTGGGAGTGCCAGGGAAGGCAGCCCCCCGCTGCTTTGCAAAGAGCCCCCGCCTAGGCCCCCCGGCCCCTGCCCCCAGGCCAAGGGGACCCGATCCCGCAGCAGCAGAAAGCTTCGGGCCCCGGAGAGCTGGCCTCGCCCCCCCCTCAACTACTGCATCCTGATCAGCCTGGCCCTGAGCAGCAGCGCCGACAGCAGTCTGACCGTGCAGGAGATCTACAGGTTCACCAGGTGGGCTCTGGCGGCTGAGCAGCCCCTCCCTCCCTCCCTCCCTCGCGGCCGCTCAGCGGTGGGCGTTCCGGGAGGCGGACCCCTCGCCCGTGCCCGTGGGCGATGCGTGGCACTCCGGCCCTTTGTTGCCCCCTTGGCAGGCACCACTTCCCCTTCTTCCGCACGGCCCCCGAGGGCTGGAAGAACACCGTCCGGCACAACCTCTGCTTCAGCAGCAGCTTTGAGAAGACCACCAACTTCGTCTGCCTGGAAGGGAACCGAAAGTCCCGCCTGTGGAAGTTAACCACGGAGGGCCGGCGGAAGTTCCGGGAGGAGGCGCAGGCCCTGCCCGAGGACCTGGTGGGCTTGGTGCACCAGAGCATGGACAAGCCAGGTGGGTGGACGGGGCCCGCCAGGAAGAAGCAGCGCCCCGTCGGCCGCAGCGCCCCGTCGGCCGTGAGCCGTGCCCGATCCCGGGAGGGCTGCCCGACCCCCCCTTGCCTTGGGCTCCCCGGGCAGCACCCACAGCTTCCTCTCCCTCCCGCAGAGCTAATGCGCTCCCTCTTTGGCCTCTGAGCCTCGGCGTGGAAGTCGGGCCGCGGTGGCCGTTTCGCAGAGCTCCCCAGGGAGGACTGGCCTCTTGCCCGGGACGGGCGGCCGGAGTTTCCAGGCAGGGCAGCCCGGTTGGCCCGTGAGCGAAGCCAGGAGAGCCGCGCCCCGTCGGGGGCTGAAGTCTCGGTTGGAGGCAGGAAAAGCCCCTGCAGCCTTGTTCTTCTTCTACTCCTCAATTGTCACCCTGGAGAAGCAGCTGCAATAAACGCATCCAAAGCGCTGTGATTGTCTGTGCAGCTGGTTTATGCGCGCCTCTTCCCGGTCCCCGCGGGGGAAGCTACCCAGACACGGTCCTGCCGCTGCGAAGCGTCCTCCGCGCCGCCCCAAGGACGCTCAAGCCCATCGGCCGCAGCCAGCGCCCGCCCGACGGCCGGAGACCCGCCCCTCCCCGCCCGCCGCCCCGCCCCCCGGAACCGCCGAGCAGTGGGCGGGGCGGGCGGGCGTGACGTCACTGCGGCCGAGGCGGCAAGATGGCGGGCGAGGCGGCGACGCTCTTCCGCTGCCAGCTGTGCCGCCGGAGCGCCTTCGCCGGCCGCCGCAGCCACCTGTACAGCGCCGGGCACCAGCGGCGGCTGCGCGCGGCCCTGGACCGGCTGGGCGAGAAGGTGCGCGGGCGGGCGGGCGGGCGGGCGGGCGGCGGGGCCCCGGGTGGGGCGGCGACTGACGGCTCCGCTTCTCCTCCCGGGCGTTGGGCAGGTGGCGGCGGCGCGGGCGGCGGCGCGTCGGGCGGCGGTGCTTCCCTTCCAGGCGGGCGAACACGAGCGGCGGGTGTGGTGCCCCTGCTGCGCGCGGGAGGTCCGGAGCCACCTGAGCCTGGGCGCGCGGACGGTGCTGCAGGGCGGCCTCCTGGAGCACCTGGCCAGGTGAGCGGCGGGCGGGGCGGGCGGGGGTCTGCTGGGCCGCGCCTGCCCCGCGAGCGAGTGACCGGCCCCGCTTGGCTTCCCCGCAGCCCCGAGCACGCGAGAGCCGTGGCGGCCTTCTGGAGGAAGAACAGGGCCGACCCCAAGCGGAAGGCCGCCTTCCTGCTCTCGGCCGCGGACTACCGGCGGTGAGTGGCTTCGGGGGGAGGGAGGGCGGGAGGGTCCTGCAGCCCCCTGGAGAGATCGTTCACGGCCCTTTTGCCCTCCCAGCTTCCAGGCCTCCCTGTGCCAAGCGCTGGACGCTTATGAGGAGAAGGAGGGGGCAGCCCTTCAGGAGGTAAGACTGGGGGTCATTTGGGGGGGTTTCACACCAAGGGCTGAGGGAAGGAGAAAGGGCCCTGGCACCCCTCTTTCCTCACTGCAGGCTGCAGCCCACATCCGAGCGGTGGAAGGGAAGAGGCTAGAGATGCTACAGGCCCTCTTAGAGGTTTGTGTGCCCAAGTTCAGAGTGGGCAGTATCCATCATTGTGTTTGCAGCGGTGTCTGCAGAATCCTCCCACTCAGCTCCCTTTCCTTGCCTCCCCCCCCCCCCTTGTGTTCAAACTCACACCCATTGGGCAGCTTCGGGAACTGGTCATTCCTCTTCCACAGGAAATATCAGCCTTTGCAACAACAGTGGATGTTTTCTCTCCCGCCAAGACCCTTCAGGCCGGGAGGCATCGGGCCGGGCATTGGGGCTTTGCTTTTAGTTCTGGTCTGAATCACCTTGTAAGGCGGCGGGTGGGAAGTAAGTGGGTGCTTTGAGATCCATAGGTGGCGAAAGGCCCCTTCTGGCACAAACCTTTCCCCCCAGTGACCTTTTCTATGTCTCCGTGGCAGCCCCCCCATCCCCCCCCCCCCCGAGCCCTTCCCCCTTTGGACGGCTGAAAGGGGTTCAGGAGTTTTAAGGCATTACTTGTGCTCTGGCCTGTGTATTATTTCAAATAGTAATTTCGGAGTTAAGTCTGTAACTTAATTTTGTAACAACTCCTTTTTAATCCCCCCCCCTGGGCAAATGCTCTTGGGTTGGGCTATTTCTTTGGCTGGCATGAGTAGTTCCCCGAGTGAACTCATGCCACTCTCCAGATTACATTTCAAGGTTGCAAAATATGTTGTTGTCTCTTGAAACGAGTGTGTTTTTCCTGAATTAAACTCAGCCACAGAGAGCGGACGCGCTAGGTGATGGAGCCACTGCCGTCTATACCTTTACAGGGAACCTAAGGTAGGAGTGGCCGTACATCAGAGGCCTCTTTGCCTCTGGATCCCTCTGCTGTTCCTGGCCATTATCTGGGCGCCCCATCTGTGTTGCTGGTGCTGACAAATGTTCTATGTTGTAGTGATTCTCCTTTTGCTACGGAAGAGCAGGAGCAGCCTGGGCCAAGCTGGGGCACCCCTTTCTTCCGAGGAGGCCCTGCTTGTGCCAGCAGCACTACGCCTGAGCTGCCCTACCCCGGAACAGGGCAGCCCTTGACGTTCATTGGCCACCAGGTACTCCCACCAGGAATCCCCGCTTGCCTCTCGTGGCCGGCAGCCTAACAGGGAGCAGGGTCGGCCCCGGGGGCTGCAATCTGCTACCTTTGGCCCTCTGCGTCCCAAGCATCTCAAAGAGGGGAAAGGGAGGCCGCCCACTGCTGCCCTCTGGACTGGGGAGTCGGTACTTCTGGCTGCAGGACTCATTGCCCTCTTTGCAACGTTGCACCTGGGTTTTTCAGGCCCTCAGTCCCCTGCGGTACTGATTTGGGCTGCTCTTTTCTTGTTTCAAATGCAGGAACCGGGAGCGGAGGGCAACATTCACACAGGTAGGTTGGAGTCCACTGCCTGAAATGGCTGCTGAGCTGGGTTTTGCCCAGGGTGGACATTTGGCTCGTGAGGGGACAGAATACTGAAATAACACAGTGAAGCATTAATTTGCAAACTATCTTATTTTTTGGAGCATAAAATGCACCTTCACTTTGGGAGAGCAAAACAAGGAGAAAATAAGTCCTGCCTTTGCCTGCCAGCATCAGGGTCAGCGGAGTCCTCACTTCCATTCGGATTTTGATAACGGGCAGCACAGATATTTTTTACCCACTTAAAACAAACCCTGGAGGGGGTGGGATGGGGAGGAAGACTCCACTCTGCCTGTGGCTGCCATCTCATAAACTGACTGCCAGGTGTCCCAGCAAGCCCCCTGCACGTTTGCTGCCTTGGCGGGAGCCCGAATCCTGACGCGGGAGGCCAGGACCCATTTGGCGAAGGAGGCCCTGCGTGAGAGGCACAAGGCAAGGCGGGCACCAGCAGGTTGAGCGGGGCCTGCTGCGGAGGAGCCCCCTACCCCGTGCCTCCCCCCGGCTGCCTCGCCTTTCTCCGTGTGTGGTGGGGAAGGGCTAGGAGGGGAGCCCGGGACGGGGGGGGGGGGGAAGAGAGCCTGGAATCCTGATCAAGCAGTCTCACAGGCCAGCTGCCGGGGAGACTGGTCCCTGTGGTTCTCCAGCCAGGAAACTTTGGAATGGGAAGGGGGAGGGGGGAATCCCTGCTCAGACCACAAAGCCCATCCTGAGCGACAGGAGCCGGAGCAGCCTTCCAAAAGCATGTTCTACTCACGCCTTGGCCCACACCAGCGCCTGGACGACCCCTTCTGTCTGGCAGCAGCAGAGTTCTCACAGGAGCCATCGGTGAAATGGAACTCAAAGGGCTTTGGAAGTCAAGAGGCAGGCCAGCCCCCAGCCCCTCTTTCTTTCTGTGTCTCTCTGCCTGTGTTTGGTTCTCTCGCTCCCGCTCCCTGCCTCTTCTCCCTGGCGGGAAGCCCTGCTGCCCTGCCTGCCGTGGCGGGCACTGGAGAGGAGGAGGAGGAGGAGGTGGTGGTTCCGCTCATTGCTCCAGCAGCCCAGCTTTCAAAAAGGAAGGGGGAAGAAGTTTAAGTTTAAGTTTAATCAGATTTGTATGCCGCCCCTCTCCGCAGACTCGAGGCGGCTCATAGCAATACAATGTAAGACAAATCCAATATTTAAATTAATTTAAAAAAACACCACAAATTAAAATCAATCATACACATTAGCGTACCATGCATAAATTTTATAAGCCTAGGGGGAGGGAACATGTCAATTCCCCCATGCCTGACAACAAAGGAGCTTACGAAAGGCTAGGAGGGTGGGGCAACTCTGATATCTGGGGGGAGTTGGTTCCAAAGGGTCGGGGCCACCACAGAGAAGGCTCTTCCCCTGGGTCCCGCCAAACGACATTGTTTAGTTGACGGGACCCGGAGAAGGCCAACTCTGTGGGACCTAACTGGTCGCTGGGACTCATGCGGCAGAAGGCGGTCCCGGAGATATTCTGGTCCAGTGCCATGAAGGGCTTTATAGGTCATAACCAACACTTTGAATTGTGACCGGAAACTGATCGGCAATCAATGCAGACTGCGGAGTGTTGGTGTGACATGGGCAAATTTAGGAAAGCCCATGATAGCTCTCGCAGCTGCATTCTGCACGATCTGAAGTTTCCGAACACTTTTCAAAGGTAGTCCCATGTAGAGAGCATTACAGTAGTTGAACCTCGAGGTGATGAGGGCATGAGTGACTGTGAGCAGTGACTCCTGGTCCAAATAGGGCCGCAACTGGTGCACCAGGCGAACCTGGGCAAACGCCCCCCTCGCCACAGCTGAAAGATGTTTCTCTAATGTGAGCTGTGGATCGAGCAGGACGCCCAAGTTGCGGACCCTCTCTGAGGGGGTTAGTGACTCCCCCCCCCAGGGTGATGGACGGACAGATGGAATTGTCCTTGAGAGGCAAAACCCACAGCCACTCCGTCTTATCCGGGTTGAGCTTGAGTCTGTTGACACCCATCCAGACCCCAACAGCCTCCAGGCACCGGCACATCACTTCCACTGCAAAACTCCCGAAAGAGAGCAGGCAGGGTGGCAGGGCTTTCTGACCAGGGAGAAGAGGCACAGAGGGGGAGACACACCCACACGTCTCCCTCTTCATAACATTGTTTTTATTATTGCTGTGAGCCACCCCGAGTCTTTGGAGAGGGGCGGCATACAAATCTAATAAATAATAATAATAATTATTATTCATCTCTGCTCTTGGTGTATCCCTCTGTGTGTGTCTTGTGCCTCTCCCACCCTTCTGTGTGTCCCTGACTGTGTTTCTCTCTGTCTGTCTCTGTGCTGCGTCTGGGCCAAGCCAGGAGGCTCTTTTGGGGCCACTCTGCTGTGTGTTTTACTTGTTTTCGAAATCCGGGCTGGCAGAGGAATGACCGTCTCTCCCGCAGGGCCCCCTTCGCCAAACGAGTCTTGACCTCCCGCTTCAAGAATCGGGCTTCATCCAAGGCAGCCAAGGCGCAGGGGGCTTTCTGGGAAGCCCAGCAATATGATGTTTACGAGATGGCAGTGTCCAGGCTTTCAACACCTATAGCAATGATTCTCTACCTTTCTAATGCTGCGACCCCTTAATACAGTTCATGTTGTGGTGACCTGCAGCCATAAGCCTAGTGCCAACTCTCCCAACAGAGCTTGAAGCTGATTGGCAGGGACACCCCCACTGTAAATGCTGATTGGTCAGATTGTAAAAATATGTTCCAAGGCGCCAGAATAGAAGCTCTAGTTCCCCAACACCAGGGGAAATTGGTCTTTTCCCATGTGGTCTTAGGCAACTCCTGTGAAACGGTCATTCCATCCCCAAGGGGGTCCCACCCCCCAGGTTGAGAACTGCTGGCCTATAGGTAGGAAGATGGGAGCATCTTGGTGTGAAATATGGTATTTACTCAATTACATGTTTACAAACCTTAAAAATGAGTTTAACCATGAATTGCATACTGAATGGCTATATGCATAATGGTGCAGCCTGGCGCGTTTCATAAACCAGTGTATTTCAACCAGTGTGCCGTGGCACAGTAGTGTGCCGCGAGACATGGTCAGGTGTGCCGCGAAAAAGGAAGCTCAGGTTCCAGTCTCGCAACTTTTTGCTGAGAGAGAGAGAAAGAAAGCAAGAGAGAGAAAGAGAGAGAGAGAAAGCAAGTGTCAAAGAGAAAGCAAGCAAAAGAGAGAGAGATAAATGAGCAAAAAGGAGAGGAAAAAAGAGAAATGAGAAAATGATTGAGAGAATGAGAGGCAAGGGAGTGAAACAAAAGAGAGAGGTGACTTGATTTAAAGCATATTTATTTATTTATTATTTAGATTTGTATGCCGCCCCTCTCCGTGATAAAAAAGCACCCAAAGAATAAGAGACAAAAAAACCCAGTCCTCACCTGTTTTTGGAAATGGTTCAAGAGTGTGTATACACACACACACACACACACAAAGGTGGGGAGGAGACAGGGATGGAAAAAGAGAGGCAAGCTTTTTAGGGTGTCATTTTGGTTGGTGGTGTGCCCCAGGATTTTAAAATGTAAAAAATGTGCCGCGGCTCAAAAAAGGTTGAAAATCACTGTCATAAACAACTGTTCATATTATGGTCAATATAACGGGCACACGAAAAGAAGCACATGGGTCTTTCCTGATTTGTCCAGGAGCAAAACCCCCCTGGCTGGTGAATGAAGAGGAGGAGGGTGAAAGGCAGATTGGACCGTCCTACGAAGAATTCCTTAAGGAAAGTGAGTGTGCAAAGATTTGGCCCTCTGGGGCCCCATAGGAAAGGCCTGAGTAAAGAATGATGTTTTGTTCTTCTGCCCTCTAAAGAACAGAAGCAGAAACTGAAGCAGCTCCCGCCCAACCGTGTTGGGGCCAACTTTGACCATTCCTCTCAGACAGGAGATGGTTGGCTCCCCTCCTTTGGGCGCGTCTGGAATCATGGTAGAAGATGGCAGTCCAGGTAAAATATACCCGCCTTCCTCCGAGAAGGCCAGAGACAATAGAAACATAGAAGACTGACGGCAGAAACAGACCTCATGGTCCATCTAGTCTGCCCTTATACTATTTTTGGTATTTTACCTTAGGACGGATATATGTTTATCCCAGGCATGTTTACATTCAGTTCCTGTGGATTTACCAACCACCTCTGCTGGAAGTTTGTTCCAAGCATCTACTACTCTTTCAGTAATGACAATCATTAAGGCTTTAGGCTCTTCCCTATGCTGCTAGAGACAGCAGAGTTTGTGTGGTGGTGGTGGTGGTGGGGAAGGTCTGGGCCCAGGTACCACCACATCCTTCTCGTTTATTGGTTCTGAATGTATTGAATTGTTGTTTATGATAATTTATGTATTGGTTCATTTCATATATTCACTTTAAAATTTTTAACTGATAACAAAATTACTGGAATCTCTTCTGGTTTCCTAAATCCAACAATTGTAAATAACACATCACATCTGCATGGCCATCGTGGGCCCTGGAAATGCATAACCAATGGAATATATAGCAAGAAGAGCCTATGTGTGGGTACTGGAAACCCCCATTGCAGAAGGAATCCAGCCTCTCAAGCTCCTGTCCTTCCTTGGTTCAAAAGAATATAAACTCTTTTAACTTGGCACTGCTTTTTTTCTAGACATCAGTTCAAAGCTGAATCTGGAAATAAGCAGCCTGGGTCCAAGAGGAAGAGGCCTCAACCCAGCTAAAAGATCTGCCTCCCCAAGGCAACTTGGCAGAATTCAAAGCCCCTTAATCAAAAGAAGTCCAGCTGCTGCTGTGGAAGACGATGTGGTGGCTCCTGTGAACTCTGCTTCTGCAGCCTTAAGCACGAAACTATTAAAATTGCATTTATTAAAATGAAACTGTTATAATTGTATATGGATTTTACTAAAAACTATGGTTGCCAATAAATGTACGCTACTACAAAATATTAAAAGCAAGGTGCATTTGTCTTAAGACCCACAAAGCATATATGAGATTGCAGAAAATATCGCCATCAAAGTTAGCTCATGTATGACTTCCAATAGATTCCTTGTTTATTCAAGTTGTTCAAGACACACTAGCTGGCATACTTGTGCTGGCCACATAATAACACTGCCAATGCTTTCATAACATTTTATTTTCATGAGCCCAAATTACGCAGAACCTTTTGCTATTTAAAAAAGTGTTATTTTACCCCTTGCACAATAATTGGCATTTGCCCAGATCATTACAAAGCCTCAGAGTTTAATCAATTTATTTTTTGTGTATACAAATAATTGTGAAAGCCATTTTGGAATCTGCAAATCAAATCAAAGAAGAAATTAGATCTTTCTGATGCAATGTAGTCAATTCTCTTGAGCTGTGCAGAACTGTACGGGTCATTTGGGCTCACCTTCTCACGCATCCTCTCCTGTAGCTGGGGCATCACCTCCCTTGGTGTTTCGGGTGTAGATGACCTGTGCTCTGTGCTTGGAGACCAGCTTAATTAGACCTGCCAGCAGAAAAAACCCATCAGAGGATCAGGAAGTTGAGGAAACTGAACTAGCGCGAGCGTGCGTGCGATCAAGGCCCCCAGCGGGGCTCCCGCCAGCCCCTCACCTTTCCCCAGGAGCTCCTGGAGCGCAGCCCGCGCCAGCGACCCTCGGATCTTCAGCCTCTCCGAGACCACCGCGGGCGTGATGAGCTTGTAGTTGGGCACCTCCTTGCAGAGCTTGTCGTAGGTGGCTTTGTCGAAGAGCACCAGGTTGTTCAGCTTGTCGCGCACCTTCCCCTTGGACCACTTCTGCTCGCGGGGAGGGGGGAGAGACGTCCGTCAGGGCCGCCCACGGCCGCCCGGCCACCCCCCGCCCTCCTCGGCCCTCGCCCGCCGGGCGCCCACCTTCTTCTTGGCTTTGCCGCCGGACTTGTTGACCGGGTCCTTGTCCTTCTTGGCGGACTTGCCCGCGTCCTTCTTCTTCTTGTCGTCTTTGGGCGGCTGCGGGGAACGAGAGACGGAGCGGGTCAGCCCCCCGCCCGCCCGCCCTTCCCTCTCGGCCCGGCCCGGGGCCTACCTACCATGGCGCAGCTGACGGTACAACGTGCTCCTCCTGGGCAGCTTCCGGCTGGAAAGGAAGGCGGCGGTCCGCGCAGGCCGGAAACCCCGCGGCCAAGCGAACTTCCGGCCGGCCCCGGAAGAGGCGTGGCGAACCCCCCTCCCCGCCGGGCCTACGGGTGCCGCGATGGCCATCTTCAGCGTCTTCGTGGTGAACAAGGCCGGCGGGCTCGTCTACCAGCTGGACCACTACGCGCCGCGGCCCGAGGCCGAGAAGACCTTCAGCTTCCCGCTGGACCTGGTGCTGCGCGCGCACGACGAGCGCGTCCTGGTGGCCTTCGGACAGCGCGACGGCATCCGCGGTGAGCGGGCGGGGCGGCGGGCGGCTCGGGGTGTGTGTGTGTGTATATGTGTGTGCGTGCGCCCCCCTCCCCCGCCTGAGCCTCCTCCCCCCGCAGTGGGCCACGCCGTGCTGGCCATCAACGGGGCCGACGTGAACGGGCGCCTGACCGCTGACGGGAAGGACGTGCAGGAGTTCCTGGGCAACCCGGCCAACTACCCGGTCGCCATCCGCTTCGGCCGCCCGCGACTCTCCTCCAACGAGAAGCTCATGCTGGCCTCCATGTTCCACTCGTGAGTCGGGCGGGGGGTGGGGGGCGTCCCGGGAGAGATTCCCCCCGGTCTCACCCCCACCCACCACCCCCGTTGCCCGCGCAGGCTCTTCGCCATCGGCTCGCAGCTCTCCCCCGAGCAGGGCAGCTCGGGCATCGAGGTGCTGGAGACAGACACCTTCAAGCTCCACTGCTTCCAGACGCTGACAGGTAGGCCGGGAGGGGCGGGGCCGAGAGGGGCGGGGCCGTGGGGGGCAGGGGGTCGCACCCCCCTCCCAGCCTCCGCCTTGCGCCCCTCCCCTCTGCAGGGATGAAGTTTGTGGTGCTGGCTGACCCACGGCAGGCTGGCATTGAGGCCCTCTTGCGCAAGATCTACGAGATCTACTCGGACTTCGCCCTGAAAAACCCCTTCTACTCCCTGGAGATGCCCATCAGGTGCGCGACACCCCCCCCCCTTCCCTGGCTCTGTGTGTGTGTCTAGAAACCTGCCACTCTTTTTCTTCTTGTAATGTCAACATATCCTGTTTACATGTACAAGATCTGCAAGTAAGAACTAATGAGACTCGGTGCAGAATTCTTTCTGTACCATCTTATAGTTAACATGGATAAAGACAGAAGGACACATGTGGGGAGCCGAGCAGGGGGGGCCTTCGATGCTAAGCCTGCTTCTGTTATGCTGCTCTTTCAGATGTGAGCTCTTTGACCAAAACTTGAAACTTGCCCTGGAGGTAGCAGAGAAGGCAGGGCCCTTTGTCCCAGGGTTATAGGACAAAGATTTCCCACTTCAGTTGCCCAACGGACTGTTTGGATCTTGGGACCAGTAGGGCTTTCCAGCGATTCCTCTCTGCCCCATCCTTGTTTGGACAAACTCTACTGCTGGAAGTTAGAAGGAAATCTTGTTTGCTACATGTATGTATTTAATTTATGCTTGGCACTTTGTTTATTGCATGCAGAAATAAAATATTCTTTAATCTTGACTTTGGAGTAAATTGACATCAACGTTTATTACTGTCAATCAGCCAGAAGTTTAGACTGAATCTGTCATTTTTTCCACCTATTAAATCCTTCCCAAAGACCCAGGATAGGCAGATGTTATTATGGTAGTTGTCACCGGATTCCCAGCAACTCTTCATCAGGGGGCACATGGCTTTTACTGGACAATTCTTTATTTTTGTTGAGACACGCATTCCATGTAATAGTAATAATTTATAAGCTATTATAGTAAATGTAGCAAAATTTATTCCTAAAGGCACCTAATTACAGAAGGAGAGCTTCATGGTTGCAGAAATGTTGGGCAGTTCCAACCTCAACACTTAAACACGGCTTTTCTCCTGCTAAAGACAGGGGACATCGAACCCCCGGTTTACACTGATACTTGTGATGCAGTCAACAGTTTGATCTGAGGGTTATTCTTTCTCAAATTCTCAAATTCGTTTTTAGATCACTTCTAAGCTTGCCTGCTATTGACTGAACCTAGACAGAATAAAGAGCATGGCTGCCTTTATTTCTCACTTATTTCCTGTTTGGTTATACGCGAGTGTAATTTGTTTGGAAAATGTCAGTAGAAAACCTAATGTAGCAAATGGGAACACATACCAAAAGGAGATGTGTGTGTGTGTGTAGCAATTCATCAAGGTGAAACAGCCGCTCCTTTCCCATCTCTGGGCGCTGCCCGTGAATCCGGCAGAGGCTGTGACCGGCAAAGGTGGCGCATGAGGTCCAGCTACTAAGGGCCTCCATTGGGTTCTGGAGGATGAGAACTGTTAGCAAGAACCAGGTGAGATTCTGCCACCAGGCAGCAAACCTGCTTAGAACGTCTTATCTTTTTTCTTTCTGAAGTCCTGGATGTGGGTGAAGGAGGCTCCTTTGCAGCCCAGCCACGCGGCCCTTCAGTCCACTTTTTTTGGCAGGCGACCCATCTTGGTGCAGATGTTTCTCAGCAGGAAAAAGGCCACAGTGCTGGCGATGCAGATCAGCTCTGCTACCCAGAAGGCTGTTCCCCAGCTATAGTGTTTGGCAATGGTGCTGAAAGGCAGGCCAGCCAGGAAGCCTCCCACTGGAAAGGGAAAGAGGGGCTGGGTTGGCGGCAAGGTGGGCTTACACCCTCAGTCCGCTCCAATTATGTTTTTACATACCGTTAGCCATCAGGGCAACAATGGCGTGAGATGTGCCGCACAGGTTGGATGGCGCGCTCTCATTGGCTATGACGCCAAACAGGGCGATGGGCCCGTAAGAGCAAAATCCGAAGACGGCGCCTAAGAGCAGGATCCAGAGCTACGGAAACGGAACCGGACAAGAGGTTAGGTGCAGGAATAGCGGGGCCTTGCCATGCTCTCTGCGCCTGCCCCCTGCACCCCTTTTCCTCGTCAGTCTGCAAAATGGCGCCTTGCATGAAGCACAGCAAGTGGCGTTTCTCAGTAACCCACTAAGAAAGTGAGAAATAACAGCACCGCAGCCAACGGCTATTTTAAGGTAACTTTTAGACCAGGGAACTAAGATGACAAACCTTGGTTGTCTCACTACAACAGCATAACTAGGAAAGGGGAGAACTCTTCCTGCAGCCCCCCACCCCTATGGCTAGCCCAAGGGTGTCAGACCCCTGGTGTGACGGGACACTGACTTTTCCCCCTTCACTAAATGGCGCGGGTGTGGCCAGTGTGTGATGCATCCAGAACGTGGACCACAAGTTCGACAGCTCTGGGCTATCAGCTACTGCTAATGACCCTGCCTCTGGCATTAAGTCAGTGGCTGAAGCAACAAAATGATTGACATAATCAGCGAGAGAGAGAGAGAAAAAGACCTCATGTTCCGTAAGGCCCACAAGATCAGCCAGAGGATAGAGGAAGTGATTCCAAGAATAATTTCCCTGGAAAAAAAAGGGACAAGGAGCATGAGAGACAAAAGTCAGCAATAATTGTATGCAGAAGCAGAGACCCCAGAAAGGGAAAATCTTTACCAGCAATTTTCCAAAGCAACTAAAATATCTAAACTAATGGCAGACCTATGAAGCCCCACCACTGTGTTGCCTGGGACGTCATTGGTATCTGAGGATTCTCAGCCTCTTGAGCTGAAGCCAGAGGAAAGGCCACAGGTTGGGGATGAACTGATATACGGGCTTGTAATTGTCAAAAGTTCCGGAAGTGATCTATCCAGGAAATGGATTTCACCCTGATTTCAGAAACCCAGTTTCATTTCCCCTGAAACTTGCAAAGTTGTTTTGCTTGGTTAAAACTTATTTCTAAAAACCGCAATTATTTTTACTTGTGGGAATCCTCGCAGGACACGGCACTTGCCTAAACCTAAAAGCATTCCAAGTGGTCGTCTTTCACTCTCTGCTCAAACGGGACAATATAAATGAGATGACATGCGGGGGGGGGAGCCACAGCTTTGTCCCACCTCCGTGCTGCCACCCCCGTGCCACAGAGTTTACCTTGGGGGAGCTCTCTGTCACGGTGACCCGGAGGAGGAACAGCGAGGCGGCCATGCCGGCCATCATCAGGATGAGCAGGGGGTGCCGAGGGTTTCCGTAAATTGAGAGCCCCACCTGCAACACACATGTGCGTGGACCCAAAGTCCCTGTCAGCCCAACCGCCCCAGCATCCCGGCAGGGTCTGTGAGGGGTTTCCAGGACTGCCCCATCCCCTCCGTGCTTACCCTGGCCACCGCACGGTCCGAAAGGTAGCCAGCTGCAACGCTGCCCGCCAGGCCCCCAATTTCCAAGGCGCTCACGTAGGAACTGCCTGGGAGCAAAGAGCAGAGGGACCCTTCCAGTGAGGTTGTATCCCTGCCTCTTTCCTGGCCTCTCTGGGCCCCTCCCATGGTCAGTCATGCAGAAGTCCATCCCCCGTCCCACCCAGACACAGTGCCAGGAACCCCAACCCTGGCTCAGCCAGACCAGGCCTCAGCCCCCCCGGGGAGAGGGGCTGCCTCCTACCCACGAGGGCCGACTGTCCCCTCTCCTGGATGAGAAACAGCTGCCCCCAGTCCGTGCAACACGTCTTTGCAGCAAACACCACCAGGTAGCCGGAGGAAAGGACCCAGAGGTAGGGGGAGCACAGCAGCTCAGCCAGGGTGCTGTCACCCTTCGAGGGATCTGGCAGAAAGAGGGCGCCCGTCAACCTGACCGCCCCCCCCTGCCGCCCCCGGCCCCACGCTCCCTCCCTGCTCCTCAAAGGGAAGGAAGCCGGACGGGTTGATTGGCAGGCAAGACTTACAAGCGGCTGCCCAAAATGTCACTGGGGTTCAAGCAACATAAATGGGGCAGAGATTTCCAAGAGGCATGGAGCTGTTCTCCAGGGGGAGGGGGGCCACAGCACACTTCCCATTTGGTTCCAGAGGGCTGGGGGTGGGGGTGGGTCTTCGTGGCCCTAAAGGCGGCATCCCTCCCCAAGGGCACTGGCTTCCCCGCCCGCTCACCTCCTTTCCCTTTCCTGGGCTTGGAGTCGAGGTTGGGCAGCCCCACGTCCGAAGGCTCGTTCTTAATCAGGAGCAGGCAGCCCAGGGAGGCAACCATGCACAGGCTGCCCGAGAGGGCCAGGGTGGTGCGCCAGGCGTAGCTCAGGGCCATCAAGGCTGCCACAATGGGCCCGATCCCTCCGGCCAGATTCATGCTGGTGGAGAGGATGGCCCACCAGGTCCCAAACTGGGAAGGCTCAAACCACTAAAGAGGGGGGGGGGGGAGAGGGGGGGGGGAATGGACTCACGCTGACCCCAGGCTAATCTCCATGCTCCGCAGAACGGAGTGCACTTCCACACCAATTGTTCAGCATGATTCCCTTCCTAGAGGCAACAGACTGCTGCGCATTTCTCCTCTCCAGGTTCAGGGATGAAGTCGCGCAATGCAGCAGATGACCGAGGCCAGAAGGCTCACGGTTGGATTGCCAGGGAGTTCAAGAACGCACGGAGGCCGAATTGTGGATTAACAGTTTTCCAGGAGTGTTTGGCTATGGCGGTTCTGGATCTGACCGGCCTTTGGCCTACAGTCTTTTAAGGCGGGCAGCTGGCCAAAGACTGCTCCTAGCCACCAAAGGCCCAGCCATCTGTTAACAAGACCACTTGCTTGGGGCCAAAGGAGGTCACCAGCATCTCAAAAATATTTGAGAGCAACATGAGATGGTTTGTAATTTATAGCTGCCACTGTCCTTGCCAATCCCAGCCCCCTCCAGGACCGAGGGCCTCTGCTTCCCCACAGCTGCAAGGGCCGATGTGGGTTCCATCAAAAAGAGCTGTGGGCTCCCAGCACTCACCCCCAAAACATCGGCCAATCGAGTGTCCTCGCTTGCTGCCCCGCCTGGGGAGAGCCAAAGGCTGCCCATGTGGGGTTACCACCTTCTGCTGGCTCCCCAGGGACCAGGCCCTGACCTGCAAAAAACTGGCCCCTTCACTCACCTTGCGCAGGACTTTGCTGCAGGGGGGCCAGCCCAGGCCTTGGGCCAACCCATTCAAGAACCAGAGCCCTGCAAAGAGGGCAACGGTGGAACTCCAAGAAAACAGCACGTTGACCAATCCCACCAGGAGGAGGCCGGAAGAGAAGAGCCAGCGGGCACTCAGCTGGTCTGAAAGGACACCGCTCACAAACTTGCTAATGGCGTAAGCGGCAGACTGGCTGCTGGTGATGAGACCTGAGTTGGACGAGAGCCCCCGAAAAACTCAAGCGCGCAATCGCCCGGGCCTGGCCTGAAAGGGGCTCAGGCAGGCAGTGCGAGCAGGAATCGACCCAGAGCAAGGCGGGACCCTGGGCACACGGAGGGCGGCCAGAGGGAAGAAAAGCTGGACGGCAACCCTTTCGGAGAAGAAGTGGTGCTTCTCCCACAGAGGACGGCCACGGAACGCTCCCGTGGACCTCCAGGTCTAGCCGTGGGCTCCTCGGAGAGGCCGCGGTGGAAACAGCGATCGCTGACCCTCGCTGCTTCCTTAAGGCAGCCGGAATCATTCTGCCTCTTCCGGTCAAGGACTGAACTCAAATCTGGCGATACAATCCCTTTTCTCTCCAAAAACAACCCCTACTCAATATTGTTGTGAGCCGCCCCGAGTCTTCGGAGAGGGGCGGCATACAAATCTAATAAATTATTATTATTATTATTATTATTATTATTATTATTATTATTATTATTATTGTCCCCAACACTGCAGCCTCTCAAAGCAACGGCTGGCCACGCATGGAGCTGTCTCTCAACTTCCCTCCACCTCTCTTGATATGAGAACTTCCAAGGGGTCTGCACCCACAGTATCCCCTCTGGAAGGAAGGAGGGAAAGAAGGGGGAAAGAAGGAAGGAACGAAGGAGGGAGGGAAGGGAGGGAAGGAAGGAGAGGAGGGAAGGGAAGGGAAGGGAAGGAAGGAAGGAAGGAAGGAAGGAAGGAAGGAAGGAAGGAAGGAAGGAAGGAAGGAAGGAAGGGAAACTCACCCAAGTCATCTTTGTCCAGCTGTACCTCTTTCATGATTGAAGGCATCACAAAGGAGAAGGTTTTTCTGTTGAAATAGTACAAAGTGTATCCAACGTACATAGCCGTGAAGATGACAAACCGGTGATAGCCGTAATTCTTTCCCGCCATTGTTGGGTGGCCTTGTGCTTCCAAGGGTTAAGAAGAAGACTGGGAGGGAGGGGGGAGCAGGCTGTGCAGCAGGGTGGTCCTCGAGGGTTCAAAAGAGGGAGGCAGCAGCTGCCTGACCGTCTGTCTGGGTCTCTGCTGGGCAAAGGCTTCGTCCAAGTTCCGGCCTGATTTCAGCTGCGCTCATGGCTGCTTCCTGGAGAATGATTAACTGGAGGGCCCGGCTGGACACGGAGATCAGGACAAACCCTTGGACAATGGGACCCCTGCAGGGCCAGCCTGCAACAAACAGAGTTCGTGTCCAAAATGTAGAGATTAGTGAGGCGGTTGGGGGCTTCCCCCCCCTCGTTCTGACCTCCGAACTCAAACAGTGCCAGACCAAACAGAGCGGATCAAGGTCTTCCGGGAACAAGCCACCTCCTGCGTCAGGACTGGCCCTCTTGCCTGCCTCCCTTCAGATCCCCACTGGGCTCAGCGACCTTCTGCAAGCCGAGAGACAGGCCGAGGGATGGGTCAAACGCTGCCCCCGGGGAGGGCGAGTTCAGCACAAAACTATTGACCCGCTTGGGCACGAGACCTCTGGGCTCAGCAGGCAGGTTAGAAACCAAGAGCCCCTCCCCCTTTGTGGACAAGAACCGAAGCACAATGGCTGCCCGCCACACCTGCGAGGTGGACTCGCTTGTGGGCAGAACAAAGTGTCAGGGCCTTTACCTGGTCAGGGCAGCAGGTGTGTCTCAGAGGAGCCACCGAGGAGAAGAAAAGGGGAGTCACAGTGCAGGGCCAATAAACGCTGCCCAGCCCCTGAAGGGCAGAAGCGCTCACACTGCCTCCCCCCCCCCCCCCCCATGCAGAAGGATTCGGTTTCATGCCACTCCAGCAGCAAGTGGGTCCTAAAGGGCAAAGGTCCTTGAAGGACGCGGGCAGGGCTTGGAATGCTGCCCGGAAGGGAAGGCCGGGAGGAAGGAAGAGCCGGCCAGGGGAAGGAGGAGAGCTCGCCTGCCCCGTTTCCCCCTGGGCCTCCTTTCCTCTGGGACCGGGGTCTCTCCAGCCGTGGCAGCTTTAAGACTTGTGGGACGGACTCCCAGAATTCCTCGGGCAGCTTTGAAGCTGAAGTCCACAAGTCTTCAAGAGACCATGGCTGGAGGCCCCGGAAGGGGCAGCGGCAGAAATTGACCCTGGAGGCAAACTTTGTCTAATGTCAGCCTTGCCCCCGTCCTCGCTGTGGGCCAGCACCCTCCGTCTCCCTGGTGCCTCTTTGCACCTTCTGACCCTCCTGGGTTTTTAAAAGCGGAGCCCTGCTGCCTCTTCAGTTGCTCTTGCCCAAGGGCCCAGGGTTCCTCTGCTCTGACCCCCGCCAGGTTCATCGCTTCCCACTTTGTTGTAACAGGCCGGACACGTGCAGCTGCCCCTGGCTAATGTCCAGCAAGGCAAGTGGGACTAGAGACCTTTATGCATCCGATTCTTTCATATTTTCACTGCTTTGTAAGCCGCTTGCACTGCGGCCGAGGGCCGAAGCGAGGCCAGGACTTCCCGCCCCCTCCCTCCACCGCCCGCTCTCCCCACGGGAGGGGGCGGGGCTCATCCCAGGGGGGGGGTGTGGGGGGAGAGAGCGTCCGCCGCCCCCTCGGGCCCTCCCTCCCTTCGTGCGGGGAGGGCAACGGTCACGTGGCTGCAGGGCCCCCTTGAAGGCCCCTCTGGCCGCAGTGGTTAAGCGGCTCAGCGCCCCCGGCTCCCCCGCCGGCTTGGCTGGCCCGAAGGCTGAGCCGACGCCCGGACCAGGCGGGGGGGGAAGCGGTGGCGGGCGGCTCCTCCCGGCGATGCTGCCACTCGGGAAGCCGGGCGGGACGCGTCTCTGTTCGGGTTACCTGGCGTGTCCCGCCGCCCGGGCAGAGAGAGAGGGGGGGCTCGAGCGCGGCCCCCGCGGAGGAAGGTGTGTGTGTGTGGGGGGGAGACACGGCGCGCGACTTTCTCTTCGTCCCGCCCCCTCGCTTGGCCGGATACGCCCCTCCCGAGCGCCAACCTGCCGCCCATTGGCCAGGGCGGACGTCACTTCCAGCCTCGCCCCCCCCCAAATCGGGGCTTCCTGTTACGAGCGATGGCTCCATCTTGCCCTAGGCCCGCGAGAACGCATGCGCGAAAGCAGCCCCCCATTGCAGCTCGGCGGGACCCCTGCCCCCCTTCCCCCGCAATAAGAGAAAACACTGGGCACATCAACGTCTGAACTGATTTAGTGTGAGGGCTCTGGGCCTGACAGATACAGGCGGTTCCTGCGAAGGAGATTCCAGGAGGGAGGGAGGGAGGTGGAGGGGGAAGCGGGGCCCTGGTCTTCTTCCACCCTCGGAGCACAAGAGCCCAAAACCCGCAAGAGCAGCTGCCCAAGCAAACGTGGCCCCACCCAGCAGCCCCTGGCCTGGGTGGGCCGCTCCCTGTTCCCCCACCGCAGGGATAAAACACGCCCAGCGTTGTTACAGTGGTTACCAGACATCAGACCCGGGCAGGACCTTGAGGAGCAGAGAATGACCGACTGACCGCCCGCCCCCCCCGCAGCATCCTGAGATTTCAGGGCAGCAGCAGCTGTGCGCGTTGCGTGGAGGCCCCCGGAGGTGTCTACGGAAGGATGCAAGAGAAGGGCCCCCGGATGTGCTGCTGAGGGCCTTCCCCTGGCCATCCCCCGCCTTATATTACCTCCGCAGGCACAACAGGGGAGACGGAAGGCTGCTCTCCGACCGCATTGCCTGCCCATTTACGTGTACTACACGGAGCTGCGGGACAGAGCGCAGGCCGGCCAGGTTTCCGGGGCAAGCTGAGCCGCTGCAGGCCCTGCTTTCGGCATCAAAAGCAGAGCCCAGAGCAGGTGCGCTGTGCTGGGGGGTCCTAGAGAAATCCAGTGGGTTTAATCCATGGCTGAAAAATGCTGACCCCAGGAAAAAGCTGGGCCAGAGGCTGCAAACGTTTCCAAGGAGCTGAAAGGACAAAACGTCCGAAGGAGCAAGAACAAAATCCCCAAACAAAACGGGGGGAAAGTACAATTCTATTTTGTCATCAGTTTGTGCCATGTTCCGCTAACCACGTCCATCATAAAAACAGTAGAATGAACTGTAAATAAATAGATGTTGACGATGATGCACACATGAGTTATAAGTGTTACAACTCATCATTGCTTCTGCTCTCTTTTGTTTCTTCAGTCTTCTCTCTTTGTGGGCCTGCAATAAAGACAGAAACACACACACAGTTCAGGTGCAAAGCTCAGGAAACGATCTCAGAGACATCCTGCTGGGCAGCGTGGCTGCAGTGACCAGGGCTTCTCCTAACTCCAAGACAAGTGGGCCATGAGATGGGAAGAGGCAGGAGCTTGGGGGGGTGGGTGGCTGCAGGGAGGAAATGGGAAGCAGGGCTCAGCTAACGCTGCATGGAGCCCCTGTGGGTCAGTGAAAGCATAAGGAGGCTGGGAAAACTGACCAGAGCCTTCCCTGCTGGCTTCCCCACCGAGAAAGGTTGCTGTGGCCCAGGGGTGCGATGCAATAGGCAGCATAGTTCCCTCTAAGCTGAGCAGTGAGCAATCGCTTACTTAAAAATCATCCTCAACTCAGAGTTTTCCAAACCTGCCCAGAAGCCGAGAGGGAAGGAGTGAGAGAGGAAGAGAGAGAAACAGATAGAAAAAAGAGAGGAAGGAAAAGAGAAAGAAAAAGAATGGGAGTAAGGAAGAGAGAAAGAAAATCAAAATCTAGTTTGAAACTAGCTCAACTATTTAAGTGGCATTTTGATATTGATAGAGTTGCCCTGTTATGAGCTCACTCTTATAGACACACAGGACAGTATTTTGTTTTGAAATTCTCTGAGGCAAAACAGGGTGGGTTTTTTGTTTGTTTGTTTGTTTATTATTTCTGTGCCGCCCAGTCCCAAAGGGACTGCCGCTCAGACACTATACTCCCCCCCCCCCCCCCGAAATTAGAGGGAACACTGATGGGCAGATCTCCAGGGACATTTGCAACAGCCAATAAACGCGGTCAGTGAGTGAGGAGCCTATGCAGGCAAATCCCACTGCTGTGCTACAGCGCTTGTGGCTCTGGGTGGGTGTGGGAATCCGGTGCACGGACTCCAGTGCGGCCCAAGGAAAGCCCCCCCCCCCCCTCCAGCGGGGTTCCCTTACCTCCGTCTGGGTCCAACTCATCCTCCAGTGGTGTCTCCTCCTCCGTGGGAGGCTCTTTGGCTGGGCGGACATCTTCCGGCTGATCTGCTTTTGGCAGAAAAAACCACAGTTGTGGAGAGACGAAGCCCCTCTGCAGCGGAGGCTGCCCCCTCCCTCCACGTGCAGCCCAGCCAAGGGCACCAGGGGGACCTTCCGAAGGTGGCTCTGGCCCCAGTCCAGGGATCTGGAGGCGGGGCACACCGGCCAGAGGGCCTGCTCACCTTCCGGGGCCTCCTGCTTGGGAGGGGGGGCCTTGCCGTTCTCCGGCGCCCCCGTGGCGTTCTCCCTCTTCCTGGGCTTGGTGAACTTGGCCTTATTGAGGAGGTACTGCACCTCCCGGTCCAAGCCCGCGATCCTCATCTCAATGTCCTTGGAAAGCAGGACGGGCCGGACGGTGGGAGGCAGCTTGCTCTGCTCGGCCACCGTCTCGTTCTTCCACACCTGGGGGAAGGCAACCGGCACTCGTCTCCCGGCCAATGACCGCCGGCTGTTCCTCCCGAGGGACAGTGGGGCTGCCTTCGACCACTTTGGGCAGCAAAGGCCGATGGCAGAAGAGTCCAGCAGGGCCACCCGAGGAGCCCGGTGACCTTGGGGGCTCGGAGACAGGAGCAGAGGCCACCTGGGCTTTGGGGGAGGAAGTGGGGCTCCCGAACTCGGCAGGGCTGCGCTCACCTCCGTCTCGTTGATCGCTCTCTCCAACGTGCTCAGCTCGACCTCCGTGAACAACTGGTCAGGCTCCGGGATCATCCGGGCCCCCCTGAAAGGAGAAGGAAAGTAAAACTCGGGCGCAGGTGCCTCCGGCGTAGGGGGCAGCCCCCCTCCTCAACGGCACCAACAGGGGGGGAGGCTGGACTTAAGAGGAGCACATTGCCTGTTTCTGCTATTAAAAGGGCAGCTCTGTTTCAGTTGGCAATCCGGCCCCCCACCATTTGAACTCTGTCCCAGGAGCCCCCACTCGCAGAGCCAGGAACTCGCCCCACAGGTCACGAAACGCTTCGCAAGGGGCAAAAAGCCGCCAGGCCCAATCCCGGCTGCAGCACTTGCAGGTTCTCCTGGGGCCCTGCCCGCCCCCCTCCCTACCTGAGGAAAATGCTGGAGTGGTTGAGCAGGCTCTCCAGGTCAGCCAGGCGCTCCGGCCACTTCCTCCTCTCCTCCACCCGGAAGAAGAGGCCCCGGCACAGCCGCCTCAGCTCAGACAGCTTCTCCTTCAGCTCCTGGAAATCGCAAGGGGGCGGACATGGAGCCCGGGGGGGTCTCTGGCAGGGCAGCAGCCCCCCAGACAAGGCGGCGGGACCCACGCGGAAGCTAACCCAGCCCTTGGAGCGGAGGGGGGCGAGCAAGCCCCACGGTGTGTGAATGCCAAGAGAGCCGGCAAGACGCGGGCCGATAACAGTGCCCCCCCCACCCCCGCAGAAGGCCTTTGGTGGCAGCCGAGGGAAGCGCTGGACCTATGAGCCGCTCTGTGCCGAGCGATCTCCCCAGAAGCTGGGCAAGGGCACCCCAAGCACCCCCCACCCCATCAGCTCCCATTGGGAGGAGCTGCTGGGACCTCCCTTCCCAACTGACCCCCCCAACCCCCCCAACACACCCAGTAACGGGAGAAGCTGGGCGCTGCCTCATGCGGCTGCATCTTCCTGCCCCTGGGGGCCCCTAACCTTGGTGGGGGCCGTGTAGCCCTGGTCTTCCATCCAGCTGGAAGCTTCTCTCAGCTTCCTGGCTATTTCCTCCCTTTCTTCTTCAGTGGCCACCACCTGGTACTCCTCCTGGTAGAGCTTGTCCTGAAAAGCAGGGGAAGGGCTCGCTTTCCTGAGGAACCACCTGGGAGGGCCCCCGGAGGGGGGCAGGGGGGGGGCTCTCTCAGCTAAGCAGCGGCCCCCCTTTCCTCCTGGCTGGCCAAGGCCCCTCTGGACAGCGTCCAAGGAGAGGTCAGTCAGGCTTGGGGGGGGGGGCGTACCTGGGTCTCAAAAATGAAGGCCTCCAGGCTGTTGGCCGACTTCTCCCTCTCCTGCTTCTCCAGGTCCCTTTCGGTCAGCTCTTGCAGCCTGAGGTGGGCAGAGGTGAGAAGGGCGAAGGGCCAGACCGCCCGTTTCCCCCAAGGCAAGGAGCCCCCCTCCCCCCCACCTACTTCAGGCTGGAGCTCTGCAGCTCCTCCGGCAACGGCTCCAGCACGTCGTGGACGTCCAGCTCCACCGCAATCTCCTCCACCAGCCGCTGCTTCTTGGCCTTCCTCTCCTCCTCCTCCTCCTCCGCCCCCCCCACGGCTGCCTTCTGGGTGGGGCCTTTCGCGGGGGGCTCCTCCCCCTTGGCCGCCTCTGCCTGCTCCGGGGCTTCCTAGAGGGGGGCAAGGCCAAGGGTTCCAGCCGCTCACTCTTCCCTTTGCCCCCCAGGCTGTGCGACCCGAACAAAGCCAGGAGGGCTGACATGATGCTCGCTCACCACCTAAAAGCGTCCCCCTCTCTCCCCCACCTGCCAGAAAAGGCCTCACCTTGGATGGCCCCTTTCCTCCAGCCTCCTCCCGCTGGCCTTCAGGGGCTGAAGCCTCTCCGGCAGGTTCCTCCTGAGACCTGGGTGGCTGCTTCTGACCCTCCTCGCTAGCAGGCCCAGCCTGGTCCTTCTGGCGGTCACTGCCAAACTCTGCTTGGGCCTCTTCCTCCTCCTGGGGGCGGAAAGCCACGAGGGGCCCTGAGGACCCTTCTGCAAAGCCAGGCAGCTCAGCCAAGGGGGGGGGGGGCACACACCGCCCAGGGCCAAACAAGACCGGCTTCCTGAAAGTCCCACTTGCACCACAGAGACCCCCCCAAAATCCAGGCTACGCAGAATCCCCCCCCCCAAAAATACCCCACGTTAGGCTGCAGCCCTGACTCACGTGAACAGCCTCCGTCACGTTCTCAAGGGCTTCTGGCCCAGGGCTGCCCCCCCCGAAGAGGCTGGAGATGGTGTTCCCAAGTTCTGCCCGGAAGAAGGAGAAGAAGGAAGCTGCCTCAGAAGGGCTCGAGCTCCGGCCGTGCCCCCCCTGTCCCCCCGCCATCAAGGGCAGCGGTGGTCTTACTGGTCAGAGTGGATTCCTCCTCTGGCTTCTCCTCCACCACCGTCTCAAACACGGACTCCACCTGGAAGGGAGCAGGAGGCATTCACCTCTCGTGGTGGCTGGAGGCAGGGGGGGCTGCTGCCCGGATTGGGGGGGGGGGAGGGGGAGGCAGTGGGGTAGCAAAAATGGAGCTCTGCTCCAGAGCCCCCAATTTGCAGAGAAAGATGTTGAAAAAAAATGCATAAGCCACGTCCACAGGGTGGTAGGAGAAATTTGGGCTGGAGGCAACCTGATGCCCTTGGCCTTTCAAACGCCCCCCCCCTCCCCCCCCATCATGACTGCTGAAGAAACACACACAGTAGATCCCAACAGAAGGAGACCTAACCCGGGTGGCCTGCAGGGGGCAGCTCGGACTCACCTGGTCAAGACTCAGCACGCCGCTCTCGTCCATGTTGAAGTGGGCCTTGATGCCTTTGGACTCGTAATCCGGGTGCTTCTTGAAGCTCTCCCCCACGCCCCGCAGCTTCACCCTCGTCAGGTTCAGGGACCCAAACGCTCTGCAGCAAGGGGTGGGGAGGGGTGAGCAGAGAGGCCCCTCTCCGTCCTGCAGCTGCCCTCCAGCTCTGCCCCCAAGGCGCTGGGCGACTGCCACCTGCAGGACCCCAAGGGAGCCCAGGGGGAGGCCCACCAGCCCTCAAGCCAAGGCCCTCACCGCAGGTCTCTCTTGCTCAGGAAGCCCATGTCGGCATAGTTGACCTGGAACTCGAAGTCATCCGTGTAGCGGTTGAAGGTGATGACCTTGCGCTGAGGGTAGGGGGCCATGCGCTGGAAGAGGATGCGCCGGTTGTGCTTCAGGCTCCGGGACTCGTCCGCCTCTTCGACTTCCCGAGTGAACTCCACCTGTGGGAGGGAAGGGCGTGTGCGTGTGTGCGTGTGGAGAGGTCCCTTCCCCAGTGGCCGGCCCTTCCTCGCTTGCCTTCCTCCCCCACCCCCGCTTACCTGGATGGGGTACATGGCTGCGTCGCGCACCGCGAAGGGCTTCACCTTGAAGGCCTTGCTCAGAGCAGCTGCCTGGTAGACGGCCCCCATGGCAGCCGCCTCGTCGGCATTGATGTTCTTGCCCAGCTCTTCCCTGGAGAAGGTGGAGAGGAGCCCCTTCTGCTCCACCAGCCGTGGGGGACCCGTGTCTCCTCCCCCCCCCCAACTCCACTGCTAGAGGTGCCCCACTTCAGAGGAGAGGGTGGTGGGGGTCCTGGCTCAGCCGGCCTCGGTCTCCCTTCCTGCAAGTCCCAATTCCCCCAGGCACTGAGCTGGCCGGCAATGGGGAGGGGGCCAAGGAAGCAACCTTACTTGCCGACCGCTTGCAACAGGAATTCCTGCACCTTCGGCACCCGGGTGGCCCCTCCAACAAGGATCACCTGGTCAATTTCATCCTGAGAGTGGGAGGAAGGGACTGGCTCAGCCTCACTGGTGGCATTCTGGGAGAGTCCACTCTTAATGATGTATTTCTAACCAAGGGTGGTGCAAACTCAGAGCAACAAAGCAATGGTTTTCCAAATCACAGGAGCAGCTGCTGTGCAGTCCTGCTCTGTTCCATCAGCCAATAAACCCCCCGCCCACCCCCCACGGCTCCTGCACCCACCAGGCTCATCTCGGCGCTGCTGAGGGCCTGCCGGACGGGTCCTGCCACCCGCTCGAACAAGTCAGAACAGAGAGTCTCAAACTCCTGCCGGTAAACTTTGGCTTTGAAATCGATGTCATCCAACAGACCCTCAATCTGGAAAGGAGAGAAGAGACCCTGAGCACCTCCAGCGGAAGAACGGTGGCAGTGGGAGGCTCCCCTCCCCCTCAAAGCCATCCCCGCCTCGGCCCCTCATGCCCGGCTCCGGCTGCCACTCGCCTGAGCCATGTGGTCCGCGTTGGCACTCAACACCGTCTTCACCCGGTTGGCTTCCTTCAGCAGCTTGGCCATGGCACGGAGGTTCTGCCGGACGTCCTTGCCCGGATGCTGCTCGTTGAAGAGCTTGGCCAGGTGGTCACGAAGGCGCAGCTCCATCTGCAGCCCCCCCAGCGTCCGGTCAAAGCTGAGCAAAAAGAGCCGAGGGCGGGAGACGTTGTCCTACTCGTCAGTAAGTCTCTGGCCCCCTCCTCTGACCCCCTGTTCTCTCCCCTCAAACTCACTTGCACGCCTCTTCCACAGACACATGGAAGATTGACGGCCCTTATACTATTTCGTGTATTTTATCTTAGGATGGATTTATGTTTATCCCAGGCATGTTTCAATTCAGTGACTGTTTGCTTCTGATCTTTCCCCCAACTCACTTCAGGTTGTGTCCCCTTGTTCTCAGGTTCACTTTCCTATGAAAAAACACTTCCCTCCTGAACCTTATTGAACCCTTTGACCTATTGAAATGTTTTGATCCTGTCCCCCCTTTCCCTCCTGTCCTCCAGACTGGACAGTCTTTCCTTCTGATTTGCCAGAAAACGAGAGCTCAGACTTCTGACAGGAACCCTTACCCAACGCCCCTGATCTGCAGCTGAGGTTGGACCCCTGAGTCCTTGGTCTTCAGAGTCTGGTAGGTGACGATGGTGCAGATGGTGCTGCCTGCCCCCATGTCGTAGAACATGATGTTCTGAAAAAAGAAAGCACCTCATGGACACCACACCTGTCAGTGCTGTGGAGGGGACCCAGAAGCCTCTACAGGTGTCTGTTCCTGAACTGCCATTTTATGTGGGGTGTTTCTATTTTGCTCGGTCCTTGCAGTCTTGTTTCCTTTACAAGATCATGGAGGCTGTGGCCCCTTCAGGGTACAAAAAGGAGCAGGCTGCCCCAAAAGCAGCAAAGTGGGGCGGACTTATTTGGTGACCATGGGTGAACTGACAGAAGGCCTGAAGGACCTGAAAGAACAAAACCCCCTCCTGCGGTTGCTGAGTCAGCACTGTCCTGAGGGCACATAAGCCCATAAACAAGAGCTTCATCTTGGAACTGGCCAAGAGGCTCGTCTCCCTGCGTTGGCCCCCAACCCAACAGTCTCCCTGGCCCAACCCACCTGAGCCGTGGCATTGATGTCTTTCCTCCGGAAAACGCCGTAGTTCAACGCCACAGCAGTGTTATCGTTGATGAGCTGCAGCACTTTGAGATCGGCCATTTTGGCCGCATGCAGAACGGCCCTCCTCTCTGCTTGGTTGAAGTATGCCGGGATGGTGATGACGGCATCTTTGACGGGTTGCTCTGACGGAGCAGGGAAAGCAGCCGGTTAGCTCACAGTGCACATGCCCTTTGACCTCTCGTCATTTACTTTCTAACTTTCAAAACGGATCATCTCATTTTATTTCAGCAACATACCAGCCAGCTAACACAACATTATTGCTAAAAACAACTCAATTATCAACAACAATTAAACAAAGATCTAAAATTATGCAATGCTTGCAGCATTTTTGATAAGCTGTCAAAAGCTTGCCATAAAGTTAAAATAATAATAAAACCGACTGCGCCCTGCAAGTGTCTTCCAGAAGAACCAAAAATTAGCAAAGCAAGGACCATCCCCATTACTAAAAGCCTGAACGTTGCAAAGGGATGCAATTATTCCTGAAAATGCTTGTCTCCTCTTGCTAACATTTCAGGGACGAAAGCCTGTTAAACAAACTATTATCGCATCCTAACTAATCTCATTGCTCCGTACTGCTAGATGGGACTAATAGAAAAAAAATTACCGCCCCCAGAGAATCACTTCCCCAGCCTTTTACCCACATCCATTCCCAAAAGCAAATTCTCATGCTTCAATGTGTAAATAAAAGCAATTCCAACCTGCAAATTCCTCAGCCAGTGCACGAGAATAATTCAGGACCATACCCAGCATCTCTTCCGGAGAATATTGCAACTTTCTGCAAAGAATAAGAAAAATCAAGTCCCTTTAAAGATGCTTGCAGAAATATGTTTCTACCCATGTAACACCTGTAAATCATTCAAATCCCATTCCTTGGATAACGATAGTTATTCTAACAAGAACCTGGGACACATGACCAATGCCCAGAAGGAAATAAAATAAAATTAAATGCAGGACTCATTTCCAGGAGGTGCAAGACTTTCTGGGCCAACTTGGTCACTGTGCCTGAGCAGTGTGAGAGACGCTGTTTGTGGACACTCACTCTGAGAGTTTAAAGATGACCGTCTCCCTTCTGGCATCTTTCTCCAGGTGATGCTCTGGAAACCACGACTGGTACAGGGCTACTTGGGGGTTGTCAAAACGTTTGCCCAGAAGGTCTTGGAAATAGCGGAATGTGACCTTTGGAGTTTTAATAGCCTGTAAAATAAAAGTGCCACAACAGACAATGCTCGGCGGCAGTAATGCTTTTTATAAAGCTCAAATGGAGCCATTTCAAGATTTACCCAGCCTCTTTCTGCATTTGGCAGGAAGTCTGAATGGAAGAGGACCTGGGAGCTGCTCAATGGTTGGAGCTTGGGGGGGGGGGGGATAAGCACAGCAGAGGCAGGAGAGGAGTCAGGCCGTGCGTGTGGGAGGGGGGGTTCCGGGGGGGCTCACCATTCCCACTGCGCTGTCGCCAAAGAGCCGCTCCGTCTCCTTCAGGGCCACGGCCAGCGGGGTTTTCCTGCGGGACTCCCTGCAGGGGAGGGAGCAAGGCCCGTCAGTCTCCCCGGGCCAGAAGGGGGGTCGGGAGGGAGGGGGTCGGGGGGGGGGGCGTCGCTCACTTGTTCAGGACGATCTCCATGGGAACCCCGGGCTTCACCAGCGCCACCTTGAGCGACTCGCTGCCCAGGTCCACCGACATCACCGCCAGGGACCCTGCAGCACAAAGGAGCCCGCTGCCCTTCAGCCTCCCGGGGGCTCAGCCGGGGGCCCCTCCCTTCCCCTCCCCTCGACGGCCCCTCACCGGAGAGCGGCGGCAGGCAGGCCAGCAGGGCCAGAACCAGGCGGCCCAGGAGCGGCAGGCGGGGCCTTCGGGACGCGGGAGCCATCGGGACGGGGCGCGGCGGCCGGGCTTCCTGTGCTGGCGGCGGCGGGCGGCGAGGAGCGTCCTGTGCGAGGTCGGCGGCCGGCGCGGCGTGTCTCCCTCCGCCGGGCTGCTCCTTCCGTGGCGGAAGCGACGCGCCTCCAGGCAGACGCGGCGGGCTCTCATTGGAGCGGCCACACGCCGCGCGACACCATTGGTCCACGTTCCCGGCGCCGCGCTTTCCCGGAGCCCGCCCCCGCCGGGGGAAACATCCGGGGGCGTGGAGGCGGCGAACTTCAGTCCCCAAGAGCCCCCGCGGCGGGCCTGCGGAAGTGGCCGTCCGTCCGCCCTCCGCGGAGCCCCTCCCCCCCAGTCCTCCGCCAAGATGGCGGCCTACCTGCAGTGGCGGCGCTTCGCTTTCTTCGACAGGGAGCCGCTGACGGACTTGGCCGGGACGCCGGTGCTGCTCCCCGCGGGCATCGTGGTCTGCGACTCGGGCCGGGGCAGCCTGGTCTTCGGGGATATCCTTCGTGGGCGGCGGCGGCGGCTTCGGGGGGGTGATGTGTGAGACGGGGATGGGGGGCGCCCTCCCTCCCTTCCATCCTCCCGCGGAGAGGCCCCTTAACGGCAGCCCACATTGGGAAGGGCAGATCTGGTTCCTGCCGCGCTCGCTGGAGCTGAGCAGCTTCCAGGCCTACAAGCTGCGGGTGTCGCACCTCTTCCAGCTGAAGCAGCACAGCATCCTGGTGTCGGTGGGCGAGGAGGAGGAAGGGCTGAACCCGCTGGTGAGGCTGAAGGCCGCGCGGGTCAGTGCCGCCAGGCGAGAGAGGGACCCTGCCCGTCTGTGGCCGAGTCTATTCTCCCGTCTCCAGACAAATAAGACCAGTCGATATAAAACAAGGAGGAAACAGTTAAAAGGAGGCATCATAAATGCAGAATATGCAAGCCATGAAACCTCATGCAAAAGTTACCCAGGCTGACAGGCCTATATTGGGTGTGGGGCAATTTCCCTAACAATCCCTTCGTGATTCTTTGTAGGTCAAAGTCTGGAATTTAGAGAAACGTGATGGTGGGACACCTCAGTGCACCAGGATTTTCCCTGCAATACCAGGCAACAAACTCACACTGGTATCCTGTCTCACCGTCCATGAAAATCTCAACTTCATGGCTATTGGTAACTAGAGCTGCTGTTGCGTATTCCTAAACCTTCATTGCAAAGTGAACTTGGAAGAGAAACCCTGGGGGAGGCCGTCTGCCAAAGTATTTTTATACCCTTTTTGTTGAAACCCGACCTTGTTTACCATTAAAAGTTGTACCTGGGCCCCCTGAAGAATATCCCTCAATGTCAGCTGGTGCAAAATGCTGCAGTGCGGGCTACCTGAGCTGCCAGTTCGATTCCAGGTGCTGGTGTGAATCTAAAGGCCTACATAGTATGGAAAGAGTCACCTGTTCAGCTTAGAAGCAGTGGGGAATGTTTCTGACCTCTGGGCCTTGTTTCCTTCTATCTCGTAGGCTTTGTGGATGGGAGTGTGGTGCTTATCAAGGGGGACATTACAAGGGATCGGCATAGCAAAACCCAAGTCCTACAGGAAGGAGGCCACCCGGTTACTGGGCTTGTTTTTCGCCAGTCAAACAAAACAACTCACCTGTTTGTGGCCACCACTGAGAAAATTCAGGTGGGCTGTTGGTCTTCGGGGCAGTGAGGATGTGGCAGAACTCGGGTTTGACCCACTCTTTGCCTGGTTGGATTCCTGTCCTCACTGCTGCCCTTTTCTTTGGCTTTGCAGTGTTACAGCCTCTCGGTGAAGGATTGTCCACTACTTGAACTGGACATGCGTGGCTGTGGACTGCGCTGCTCCACTCTCAGTGACCCCTCCCAGGACCTCCAGTTTATAGTGGCCGGAGATGAGTGTGTATATCTGTACCAGCCGGATGAGCGGGGGCCTTGCTTTGCCTTTGAGGGTCAGAAGCTGATTGTCCACTGGTATCGAGGCTATCTGACCATTGTGTCAAAGGACTGGAAAGTCTCTCCCAAGTAAGTTTGTTTTGTGGCCGGGATGGAGCTTCGGACAGTTAGATGAAACACCTCTAAATACGGGTGTGTTTCTGAACATTCCTAACCTGGACAGTCATTTATAATGTTCTAATGGACATTCGTGTCCTTCGTTTCTCCATGTGGAGCTGGACAGATTTCTTTCCAGATTGTGTTGAAACTCTTCATTTTCTGAGAGTTGTAACTAAGTGATGGAGAATATAATTGCCACTAGGCACTTTAAAGCACACGACTGCTTTTGGAAAGGCTCAGTTTTCAGTAAGATTTAAGGTATCAAAGTTTATGAAATTATTTGATGGCTGCGTCTTCACCTAGAAGTGTAGAACAGCCCACCGTCTCTGCTGAACGCATCGCTCCCCTTTTCAAAGAGTCCAGCCCCAGTAGACTCCCAGCAGACGTGGTTGGTCAATCCACAGGAACTGAATTGAAACATGCCTGGGATATAAATATAGATCCACCCTAAGATAAAATACAGGAAATAGTATAAGGGCAGACGAGATGGACCAGGAGGCCTTTCTCTGCTGTCAATCTTCTGTGTTTCTTATTGGCGTTACTCTTTGGAAGTGTGGAGGCAAGCTGCCCGTGGCTGAAGCTGGAGCTGCTGTGAACTCTTCCTTTCCTGATGGCACAGAAACGAACTGATGGTCTCTGCATTTTCGGGTGTTCAGCTTGTCTTTCTCTCTTCCCCTGTCTGCTCCAGGTCTGAGTTTACTGGGGGAGAGCCACAAAACTCTGACAAGCAGATCCTGAACATTTACGACCTGGGCAACAAGTTCATTGCTTACAGCTCTGTGTTTGACGATGTGGTGGATGTCCTGGCAGAGTGGGGGTCCCTGTACGTGTTGACCAGGGACAGGAAACTCCACGTGCTGCAGGAGAAAGACACGCAGACCAAACTGGAGGCAAGGGGCCCTTCTTTGCCTTTTCTGGAGCCCAGTGGGGCAGAGACAGAGGGGCTCTGGGGCAAACGGCTGCAGCACGTGGCCCGGCCTGGTCCTTGGCGGGTGGGGGGTGGGCCTTCCATGGCAGAACTCTTTCCCAGATGGACTTGACTGTCTAAATTCAAACCGCTGGAACCTCCTTGGAACCCCGACTTCCTTTTAACAGATGCTGTTCAAGAAGAACCTTTTTGAAATGGCCATCAACCTGGCTAAAAGTCACCACCTGGACAGTGATGGGTTGTCCGAGATCTTTCGCCAATACGGGGATCACCTGTACAACAAAGGCAACCACGATGGGGCTATTCAGCAATACCTCCGGTGGGTAACACAAAGGAGTCAGGTGCAGGTTTGGCCTCCCTCTCTCCTGGGCCTGGCCTGGACGACGAGGCTCCTCCCCTGGGTTGGCGCCCCATCCGCAGTCACGTTAAGAGGGGGGTTCGCCAGGGGGGCACACCTGTCCAAGTGGGGAGCGCAGGTGGATGTTTCCAGTGAGCATCCAAGTCCTGAGAGGCCGGCCTGAAAGCTGGACGGGTCCTGTCGAGGCAGAGTGTTCTCCCCCCTCCTCAAATAAGTGTGGAGGGGCTGCACAGGACGTCAGCAAATAGCCTTTGGGAGTTTAGAGATCCATGGTGGGTGCATCCACTCGAGGTGGGGTGGGGTGTCCTTGAGAGAGGGTTGGTGCTGGTGGAGCCTCCCAGGAACGCCTGCTTCGTCCCCCCACACCACCACCACCCGTCCCCCAAACTGGCCTTTGCTCGCTTCCCCTGCGGTGGTGCCAGGGGCTGCAGCTGCTCACCTGTTGGCCACCTGCACCGGCAACTGTGTTCTTTCCTCAGCACCATTGGGAAACTGGAGCCTTCTTACGTCATCCGCAAGTTCCTGGACGCCCAGCGGATACACAACCTGACCGCCTACCTGCAGATGCTGCACTTGCAATCGCTGGCCAACGCAGACCACACCACCCTGCTGCTCAACTGCTACACCAAGCTGAAGGACATCTGCAAGCTAGAGGAGTTCATCAAGGTCAGCGGGCAAAGGCACCTTCCAGGCCCCAGGTGGGGGGCCCCTACTATGTGAGGGCCCCGTATGGCCCTTGTCTCTCCTGGCAGCAAGGCTGGTCAGGTTCAAACTGACCGGTTGTGTTGATGAAGTTCTTTTTTTAAAAAAATAAATTTTTATTATTTTTATAAAAACAAGACACAACATACATACATAAAAATACAAAGCAGAGCACATAACAAAACAAGGAGCCACATTCGCTCCGCTCAGAACAGGAGTCTCCATGGTAGGAAAAGAACATGTCGATGCTCTTTATGCGTAGTCTTCTCTCCCCCGCCCGAGTTGCCAGATGTGCTAAGAGTTTCCCTGATGCAAATGGAACAAAACCTCGTGGGAGGAGCCGCCCCCCCCCCCTGGAGAGCTTGTCTCTTCAGCCCTGGAGTGAGGGGGCTTTGGAGCACTTGCCTCTGCTCAGTCCGGAGGGTCCTGGGCTGACCCCATCCCCTCCGTCCCTCCTGCAGACCAGCGAGAGTGAGGTGCACTTCGACGTGGAGACAGCGATCAAGGTGCTTCGCCAGGCCGGCTGTTATTCGCATGCGGTGTACCTGGCTGAGAAGCACAAGCATCACGAGTGGTACCTGAAGATTCAGCTGGAAGATATCAAGGTGAGGCCTCCCTGGTGACTCCTGGGCTTCTCACTGGGCAGCCGAGGGTGTTAGCAGGGGAAAGGATGGATGCGGGCCTGCTCTGAAATTGGCTCAACCTCAGGACTCCTTTTATTTAGTATTCATTCGGGGGTTTTAATGCCCCCCTTCTCCTCAGACTCGGGGTGGCTTACAGCCTGTTAGCAATGGCACTTTCCAGCATAGCCACAGCCTATGCCCCCCACAATCCGGCTCGTCGTTTGACCCCCCTCGGAAGGAGGGAAGGCTGAGTCGACCTTGAGCCGGTGCTGAGATTTGAACCGCTGACCTTCAGATCTAGCAGTCAGCTTTAGTGGCCTGCATAAGAAAAACCGTAGCTGACACCTTTCTGGCCGCCTGCTTCCTCGGTCTTGCAGAACTTCCAGGAGGCCCTGCGCTACATAGGCAAGCTCCCCTTCGAGCAGGCGGAGAGCAACATGAAGCGCTACGGCAAGATCCTCATGCGCCACATCCCCAATGAAACCACCGAACTGCTGAAGATCCTCTGCACGGACTATCGGCCAGCGAAAGAGCAGGAGGGGCCTGGCCTGCTGCCCGAGCGGAGGGTAGGGGCTGAGGCCCGGAGCAGGGAGGAGGAGGGGCAGGGCCGGAGTGGGATGTGGGGCACAGTAGCCCGAGGGAGGGGGCTGGAGTGCATCACGAAAGGCTTTAAAATAGCATGAAACCAGGTCCCGGGGGGGGGGGGCGGGGGGGAAGGCGGTGGTGCTAATTTGTGTGTAGCCCAGGTGACGGTGGGGAGGTGCGGGCATGGCACAGACGCCTGGGGCTTCCGCGGCTCCCTCCCCCGGCTTCACTGCAGTGCCCCCCGTGGCTGTGCTTGAGGGTCTAGGGGAAAGCTTGCCCTCTGGCCTTCTGCTCCCCCTCCCCACTGTGTCCCGGCGCAGGCAAATCCGGATGAGTTCATCCCCATCTTCGCCAACAACCCCTGGGAACTGAAGGCCTTTTTGGAACACATGTCGGAGGTCCAGCCGGGCTCTAAGCAGGGCGTGTACGACACCTTGCTGGAGCTGCGTCTGCAGAACTGGGCTCACGAACAGGACCCGCAGGTACGTTGTCCTGGTGGTCACGAGGGGGGGGGGAAGGGGGCTGGAGTGATGACCGATGCCCCCCCCCTCCCGTGTCTCCCCAGGCCAAGGAGAAGCTGCACCAGGAGACCATCCTCTTGCTGAAGAGTGGGAAGTTCCAGGCGGTCTTTGACAAGGCCCTGGTCCTCTGCCAGATGCACAACTTCAAGGCCGGGATCCTGTACCTCTACGAGCAGCACAAGCTGTGAGTGCAGGCGCCCCCTCCCCCTCCCTTGGCTGCTTGGGGGGAGGGGGAGGGAGGCCGGCCAGTGTCAGACCCTTCGGCCCTCGGCCGGCTCTCTCCAGCTTCCAGCAGATCATGCACTACCACATGCAGAACGGGCAGCACCAGAAGGTGGTGGAGGTCTGCGAGCGGCACGGGGAGCAAGAGTCCAGCCTCTGGGAACAGGCGCTGGGCTACTTCGCCCACAAGGAGGAGGAGGAGGACTGCAAGGAGCACCTGGCGGCCGTGCTGGGGCGCATCGAGGCCAAGCACCTCATGCCGCCTCTGCTGGGTGAGGCCGGGCTCTCTGCCCCAGGTCCCTGTTTTACGGGCAATCTGAGTCGGACAGAAGCCTGAGCCAACCGTGAGCCCATCTGGGTGAGACTGCAGGCTGTGGGCAGAGTTTGCCTGCAATGCTACACTCTGCCACCGGGGCTCCTACAACCGCCTGGCTGCATTTCTCTGGCTCAGATCCACCGGGTGGCAGAAGCAGGGCAGGAGGATTGTAGCTGCCCCCTGCGTGTCTCTTTTCCAGTGGTTCAAACTTTGGCTCACAATTCGACGGCCACCCTGTCAGTCATTAAGGATTATCTGGTCAGCAAGCTGCAGAGACAGAGTGGCCAGATAGAGCAGGATGAACAGAAGATCCAGAAATACCGGGAGGAGACCAAGCGCATCCGCCAGGACATTGAAGAACTGAAGACCAGGTAGCTGTGGGACCTGCGGATGAATCTGCCCCAGGCCCAGCCGAGGGTCCCCCCCTGTTGCCCCGTTCTGTGTGGGAAGGGAAATGGTCAATCTCTCGGAATCCCACCCTTTCCCTGGAAGGCGGCTGCTTTGGGCTTCCCTCCTCCGCTGGGTGGGGGTGCAGGCCGTGTCCCCCCCTCCCCCGGTTTGATGGCCTTTTCCCATCTAGCCCCAAGATATTCCAGAAGACCAAGTGCAGCATTTGCACCAGCGCCCTGGAGCTGCCCTCGGTCCACTTCCTGTGCGGCCATTCTTTCCACCAGCACTGCTTCGAGAGCTACTCGGAGAGCGGGTCAGAGTGCCCCACCTGCCTTCCTGAGAACCGGAAGGTCATGGACATGATCCGCGCCCAGGAGCAGAAGCAAGACCTGCACGACCAGTTCCAGCACCAGGTGGGTCCTCGGGGGGTGGGCGAGGGCTCTTAAAGGGCTTTGAAAGGGGCTCGGGGGTCTGAGCCCCTGCCCAACCTCCTCTTCTGTTGGCAGCTGAAGTATTCCAGCGACAGCTTCTCCGTGGTGGCCGACTACTTTGGCCGTGGCGTTTTCAACAAACTCACCCTCATCACAGACCTCCCTCCGAGCAAATCTGTCGCGGCCCTGGAGGCCGGCTTGCAGCGGGACCTGCTGGTCAAGACCAAGAGGAGCACCTAGAGGGCCCCCCCGGACTTTGAGGGGGGCAGAAACAAGGCTGGGCTGGTGGGGCGTGAAGCCCGCTTGCTTGCCTCGGCCCCCTCCTCTTCCTCCTGGAGCTCTGCTCTTCCCCAGCAGAGAGAGGCAAAAACAGCCCGGCTGGGGCTGGGGCTCCGTCTGGCCACCGTCTCTCAGGAGGGGGCGCCTAGCAGAACCTCCAGCCAGACCTGCCAGAGCCGCTCCGGCAGCCTCAACCGCCGCCTCTGAGATGGGAAGAGCTGGTGCAGCTGGAGGACTGACTGAAGGGCGCTGCTCCCACCCGCCTCTGGGCCTTCTTCCTCATGGGGGGGGGGGAGAGCGAGGGTCCCGGGGTTGGAGGCTTGCCAGCCATGGGGCGGATCGGTGGGGTGGCTGGGAAGTCTTGCTGGGGCAACCGTGTGCTCTAATGTTTACCTTATAGTCACTCCCACACTCCCAGCTGTGGGAAATTGCCACACGGGAATCACTTGACCAAACAGTGCAGCACAAATTGTTCTGTAAAATACATGGAGACCCAGTTAACTTAAAATAACAGCAAACTTTATTGATTACAAAGTATCTCTCTTTTTTTAGGTGGGTGGGTGGGCACGCATACACACACACACTCGTACCAATAATCACCACCGTAACCAAGAAAAAAAATACCCATATCAACAAGCAAAAAAACCCAGATACGTAGCCACCTTCAAAACCCGCTACAAATATATACTGTATAGATATAGACGTCTCACTCCAGCTAGAATGGTTGGCAAAGAGTCTGCCACGCACGAGGGGATTGGAGACGTGGTTCCATATTCCCAATTGTGAGTAATGAGATGTTCCCCGTATCCGTTGCAATCCGGAGTGGTGGGCTGCAATGACAAGACTTGTGGGTTCAACAACTTTGCAAGTGGTGGCTTCCATGCATTGAGAAAACCCCTCTATTCTCCAGCAAAATCCCTTGCCTCAATCTCTCTTGGTCCACAGAATGGACGTTGCAACGTAAGAGCAGTTCCTGCTTTGCACTTGGCATTCCAGGCCACTGGGTGTTTGCTGACCTCTTTGCCACCGACCAGGCCCCACTACAACCACCAGATGTGCTTTCTTCAGGATTTTCTTCATGCTTCGGTTCCCCCCCCCCCCCCATTTCCCTTGCTACGGCACATGCCCGCTGAGCAACCTCTGGTCCTACCACTTGTGGGCTATAAGAATTTTGCCCACCACTCTCAAACTGTACATCTCTGGCAGAAGTGGCAACACGGGTGAAGCCCCACCAGTAAACCAGATTCCCTGCTCTGGTAGAGAAGAAGAGTCCAGCCCAAAGCCAGAACCTCCTGCCCCTTGTTTAGTTCAAGGAGGGAGGCGGGAGGCTGGTCACTTCTCCCGTGGGGTGTCAGGATGGGGGGGGGGGGGGCTATAGCGGAGGGCTCTACTGGCGTCTATAGGAGACTTTCCGCAGCTGCAGGCAGGTGACCTCGGGAGCCCCGTTTCAGCAGCCTTTGCTCCGAAGGCCGTTTCTGGCGCTCTGGCCACGAGACTGTTGGGCGGGAGACTGCAGCGGGGATCGTCCAGGCCAAAGGGAAGCATTTTAGGGAAGGTGGGTGGCAAGCGAGAGACGATCCCTGCAGCCTTTAGGGCCCCTCGCCCGTTGCCCTCGCCCCCCTTCTCAGCTGGGGGGGCTGCAGCGGCCCTTGGCGCTTCTGCGGAGCCCTCCGGCTGCTCCCTCCGCCTTCCCCGCTCCCCCTCTGAGCCAGGCCGGCCCCGCGGTCCCTTCGCTGCGCTGTCCAGCCCCGTCACGGCCCTCCGCCTTCTCCCCGCCTTGGTTCCGCTCGCCCCGTCCCGCCCCGGGCCTCCCCCGCGCCCCCCCTCGAAGGACGGGACCGTCGGGGACGCTGCGGTCGCTCCGTCGAGGGCTCCGTGTTAGCAGGATCCCGACCCCCGCCGGGCACAGGAGCGGCGCGGCCTCCCCGGGGCTCCGCTTCCAGGCCCCGCCGCAGCCCCGGGGGAGGAGAGCGGAAGGGGCGGCTCCGAAAGCCGCGGAAGTGACGGGAGGCGGCCGTCCGGCGAGGTGACCCCGGCCGCGGCTCCCGTTCGGCCGGCCACCGCGGCTCTTTCGCCGGCATGAGCGGGCCGCCTCCTCCGCCGCCTCCGCCCTCGTCTCCCCCGGTGAGCGCCTCCCGCCCCCCCCGGCCCGGCTTCTCCGCGTGGCCCCTTTTCCCCGCCGCCCCCTCGGCCCGCCCCCTCCTCTCCTCCCTTATCGCGGGCGGCGGGGCGGGCGGGGCGGGCAGGGTTGTAGCCGCCCGGCCTCGGCCTGACAAGCGCCGGAGCCCGCCAGAGATGGCCGCGGAGGTGAGGGGCTCCCGGGGCCTTTCCCGGCCTTCCCGGGGGGCTGCTCCGGGGCCCGGCCCGCCTCCCCTGCCGGCCTGGCTGGGCGTCTAACGGGCGGCTCTTCTTTGCAGCATCCAAAGGCCTCGGAGACCCCGACGGTCCGCGTGGGCACCAGGAAGAGCCAGGTAGGGGGCGAGGGGCGCGGTTGGGGCCTCTGGCGCCTCGCTGTCACTTGCCCCCCACCCTCACCTGCACAACCGATTGCAAGCGGGGTTGAATGACGGGGGGGGGGGGGGGCTCCTTGCCTGCCTGAGTCTGGAGGAGGTGGCTTTTCCCGCCTTTCCCCAGGCCCTTCGCAATGGGGCGATGATGACAAGGACCAAAGCTTCCTGGGGTGCAACTGCCCCCCCCGCAGCCTCCCCCCCCCGGGACCCTTCATGGGAGCCCCTCTGGTGAGGGGGGGCAGAGAGGGGGCCTCTGTTTCTGGCCCTCTGGTGCTGAGGAGGTCACCTGGGTGTGGAGGGAAGCCAGCCAGCGCAGAGACCCCCAGGGACCGTTCCTGAGCTGAGCTGCAACTGCTCTCTCTTGTGGGAAGAGGCCCAATTGGCCTCGGCTGGGCTGGCCGGGTGGCCTGAGGCCTTGGCAGTTGGCGGAGCTTGAGCAAGCCTTGGCCTCGGTTCCTGCGCGTAGGAAGGAGAGCGCAACCTCTGGGGCTGAAGGCCGGGGAGGGTCGGGGGGGGCAGCTTGTGCAACGGGAGAGCCAGAGCAGCAGGCGCAACAGGCGGAGGCGTGGAAGGATCCACCCAAGGAGACCCGGTTGGGAAAGGCTGATAATCGCCTGGCCCTTCTCGCCCAGCGCTAATCTCCCCGGGCCAGTTTCTGGGGAGGAGCCTGGCGGGGAGGAAGGGCTGGGCTATGGGGCAGAGGGGGGGGGGAGAAGAGCTCCCAAGGTCCTGCCCTTCCACAGGCCCACCGTCCTGCCCCCTTCAGTCTCATCTGCGAGGGGGGGGGCAGGATGGTCCTCTTGCACCAGCAGCAGAGAGGGGGAGCCCTGTGTGATGGCCGGCCGGCCACTGTCGTATTGCTGATCTTCTGGGGGGGGGGCGGGGGGGTCTCTTTCTGAGGGCCTTCCTCTCTCACCATTGCAGCTGGCTCGGATCCAGACTGACAGTGTGGTGCAGATGCTCCAGCTGCACCACCCCCACCTCCGCTTCGAGATAGGTGAGCATCCTGGGAAAGGGGTCCAGAAGAGGTGGGGGGGGGGTTCCTGTTCTTGGGGGGAGGTGGAGGCAGCCCAAGCAGGTGCATTAGGAACAAGATTGGGGGGCCACATTTACCCTCCAATTTCTCTTTCTCTCTAACAGTTGCCATGTCAACCACTGGAGACAGGATTCTGGACACTGCCTTATCCAAGGTTATTTCCTCTACCTATGGGACTTCCCCCCCCCCCCTGACTCAAGGCGCACCCGGGGCTGACTGACAGGGCTACGTGACCATAGAGTCCTGGGGGTTTGGGGCAGAGTGGCCCTGCAAGAGTGGGAGGGTCCCCATCCTGTTTCTCTCTTCCCCCACAGATTGGAGAGAAAAGCCTTTTCACCAAAGAGCTGGAGAATGCGCTGGAGAGAGACGAGTAAGCCCTCTTTCTCTGGTGCTCATCTCGGGGTGGGCCCAGGACCCGGACTCCCCTGGCCCAGGGCAGCAGGAAGGGGCCGGAGTTTCCATGGGTGCCCTGGAAAAGGGCCGCACCCTCCTTGAGGGCCACCCAGCTTGCCGGGCGAGACCCCCGTGGCCAGGGGTGGGTTGCCCCCGCTGGCATTCCTGGCACGCTTTCCTCTTTCTTTCAGGGTGGACTTGGTGGTTCACTCCCTGAAGGACCTGCCCACTTCCCTGCCCCCAGGCTTCACCATTGGTGCCGTCTGCAAGTGAGTTTGGGTCTCCTCCTCCTCCTCGTCCCTGCCCTCCTGCCTTTTAGCTGGGGGCCCCGTCACAGCAGAGGTGCCTGGGGAGCGTTGCAGGAGCTTCTCTCCCTGCTGGGCCTGTGGCGCCCCCACCCTCTGCCAGTGGGCACGTGGGAGGTTTCTGAGGCCTCCCTCCCCCGCCCTTTGCAGGAGAGAAAACCCTCACGACGCGGTGGTCTTCCACCCCAAACATGCAGGCAAGACCCTCGGCAGCCTCCCGGAGAAGAGGTGAGGAGCGGGCGCAGGGGCTTGGCCGTGGCCCCACCCGCATTGCTGTCCAGGTGTTGTGCCTGGAGCGGGGAGGGCACCCCAGGGGACCTTCGTGGGGGAGGGTTCCCAGGAGCCCCACTCGTCTCCATTTGGGGTTCCCTGCAGTGTAATTGGGACCAGCTCCCTCCGCCGTGCGGCTCAGCTGAAGAGGAAATTCCCCCGGCTGCAGTTCAAGGACATTGTATCCTTTCCTGAATCAGGAGGGTCCAGGGTCACCTTCAGTCATTTGAACTCCCTGACCCCCCCCCCCCCCCCCACACACACATGCAGAGCAACCCTGGCTGGGTTACAATTAAGGCCTAAATCTGCCTGCCTAGCATGAGAAACAGCTGTTGGAACCGCTGGCCTTCCTCCCAGGGACTGAAAGTGCGTCACTCATACGCTGCCCCCAACTCACCACCCAATTCAGTCTGAATCCCCCAGCTTGTCCTGGAGGGGCTGAGATTCTAGCTGGTTCTCCCTCCCCTTGGCAAGGCCAGTTCTCCTTCAAGGCAGCCTTCGGTCGCTGGCCCTTGGCGGCCGGCTCCTCTGTCCCCCAGAGGCTCAGAATGCCCCCCCCCCCAAGGCCTGGGATGGCAGCCCCCCCCCCCTCCCAAAGCCTCTGGGTTTTGCTTAGCCTTCCCACAGAGGGGCAACCTGAACACCCGCCTGAAGAAGCTGGACGAGAAGGAGGACTTCAGTGCCCTGGTCCTGGCAGCAGCGGGGCTCAGGCGCATGGGCTGGGGCAGCCGGATTGGCCAGGTATGGGGCTCTCCCAGCAGAGGGCGTTCCATGCGCTGTCTTGCAAAGCGGCCTGGGGCTGACGGACTCTCGCTTCCCTCTAGATTCTGAGCCCTGTGGACTGCCTGTATGCGGTGGGGCAGGTGAGTGAGACCCACAGCCCTCCCCCCCTCTGGAGGACCCCTAGACCCTGGGACCCCTGGCACGCGGCGTGGCCAACCTGAGGCCTGTCAGCTCCAGAGCGCTGATCCCCAGCCTTCCAGAGGGCGGGGGAGGCGGAATTGCAGGGAAAGGCCCCCCCTCCTTTACTGCCCTCCCTCCCCAGGGTGCCTTGGCCGTTGAGGTGCGGGCCAAAGACCAGGAGATCCTAGAGATGGTCTCGGTCCTGCACGACGAGGAGACCGTCCTGCGCTGCATCTCTGAGCGAGCCTTCATGAGGCGCTTGGTAGGTCTCTCGGGGGGAGGCTTGGGGGGGGCGCTCTGGAGCACGGCCCAACAGCCCTGCCTCCATGCCCATGCTTCCCTCCCCAGGAAGGAGGCTGCAGCGTGCCAGTGGCTGTCAGCACCCTGATGAAGGATGGCCAGGTAAGGGCAACCGAGGGAAGGAGGGAAGAGAGGGGCCCCCTGGAGGGGGGAGGGCTGCCCACAAGTGCATTTCATCCACTTCCACACACACCCCCTTTCTTTCTCTCCTCTCCAGCTGTACCTGACTGGAGCCGTCTACAGCCTGGATGGTTCCGACAGCTTGCAAGAGACCATGCAAAGAAGTGTGAATTTCCCCCCGGAGGTAAGAGTCGTGGGCCTGGAACTCTCCCTAGTCTAGGGTAACCGCACACTTTGCTGCAGGGAGACAACCTGGGCCCCTTCTGGGGGGTCTTCCCTGCCAGTTCAGCATGCTGGGGCCCTGGAAGGTCTCCCCCCCCTGTGCAGGGTGAGCTGGGCCTTCTAGCCTGCAGCCTTTCCTTTCCAGAATGAAGAAGGCCCCGACGACGACCTCCAGCACGTGGGCATCACCGCCAGGAACGTCTCCCGCCTGGCCCAGGAAGCAGCCGAGAGGCTGGGCCAGGAGGTGGCCGACCTGCTGCTGAGCCAAGGGGCCAAACAGATCCTGAGCGTGGCCAGGCAGCTCAGCAGTGCCTGATGGGCAGAGCGCCTCCTGGGAGAGCCATGATGTCGGCCTGCTGCCCTGCCCTCCCGGAGGAGGAAGAGAGGGGACCAAGCGGTGGCCTGCCTCCGCTGAACTCCCGTGGGTGGGGGGGCGGGGGGGCGGCACTGCAGGCTCTGGCCAAGAGCTGCTCAGTCGCTCCCGACAGAGCTGCAAAGTTGGACTCTGCTGGAGACTTGGGAACAATTGTGGTGAAAACCGATTAAAGGGCTACAACAAGTGAAAGCCCAGAGTCTGGCCCTTTGTCTGCCCGCCCAGCACTCCAGAGGCCCGTGGGGGGGGGGGGGGGCTGGCAAGGGAGCTATGGGGACCCCCCTCCCCCAGGGACAAGAAAAGGCCAGAGATGCGCGCGTGGGTTCAACGTCCTTTTTTTATTGGGCGCCCCCAGGCAGCCTCTTGCCGCTGCCCGGCCCAGCCCAGCCCAAGTACATGGCGTCCGCAGGGTCTCCGCTGCTCCGGCTCCTCCTCCAGCTCTTAGTACTCCTGCGAGGCGGCCTTCTTGGTGGCGGCCGCGGTCTTGCGGGGCAGGAGCGCGGCGGGGATGTTGGGCAGGACGCCGCCTTGCGCGATGGTGACGCGGCCCAGCAGGCGGCCCAGCTCCTCGTCGTTGCGCACCGCCAGCTGCACGTGGCGCGGGACGATGCGGGTCTTGCGGTTGTCGCGCGCCGCGTTGCCCGCCAGCTCCAGGATCTCGGCCGTCAGGTACTCCAGCACCGCCGCCAGGTAGACCGGCGCGCCCGCCCCGACCCGCTCCGCGTAGTGGCCCCGCCGCAGCAGCCGGTGCACGCGGCCCACCGGGAACTGCAGCCCGGCGCGCGAAGACCGCGACTTCGCCTTGGCCCGCGCCTTCCCGCCCGCCTTGCCGCGACCCGACATCCCCGGCGCCCAGGAGAACCAAATGCCGCCCGGCCCCGCGGGCCGCCTTTTATACAGCCCGCGCTTCTCCGGCCGGCCCGCCCACCGCCGCCGCCCATTGGATCCCGCGGCCCGCCGCCCTGCTCATTGGCCGGCTCCCGGGCCACTGAGCGGCCAGCGCGCGCGATTCGAAGGCTGGCAGAGTCCTCCCCCAATAAGGCTCCTCCGGCCGGAACCTTCGAGGGTGAAACCCGGAAATAGAACCGGAAGGGACCTCCGCACCCAACCGCCTGCTCGCCCCGCCTCTTTTGGAAACCCTCCTGAGCGCCCTCAACTCCAAGGGTGGGTGGGAGAAGAGTTAATCCCTGGGGTGTTCGGTCAGAGAACTGCTCTCTCTCTTGAACAACGTCTTCCCCCCGCCCGTTACTTCTTGTCTTGGCACCTGGGGCTTTGGAGAGTAAGTCAGCCCCCTCACCCGGGATGGCCCCTGGAAGACCAGTTTTCATTGTGGTTGAAGCCACGGACAGATAGGACCTAGTAGTGGATAACTATGAGCTACGACCTAAGCGGTGTATTTATAAGTTGTCCAAGCCCAAAACCTCAAGTCTAGTGGTATATAAGGTATTCTGTTGGAGGACTCTGCTGGTGAAATATCTGTGGACACGTTAAGACATACGCAGCTCCCTCAACCGTTCATACAATTTAGTCTCCGGACCCCCTCCGCCCTCCTTTGTTGCTCTTCTCTGCACTTTCTGGGGCCTCAGCATTTTCCCTTTTCTGTATCACGGTGGCCAGAACTAGGTGCAGAATTCCTAGTCTTATCGGTGCGGTACAAAACTCTGCCATCACTTCTTTTGTAATCTTGATGCCGTCCCTCTGTTGATGCGGCCGGAACCGCATTGGCCTTTCTGGCAGCTGCAGCACATGACTGGCTCAGACCTCTGGGGCACCACTAGGATTCCTAGATCTCTCTCACCTAGATCTGTTGAGTCAGGTATCACTATTCAGTATCTATGTTTTTTCCTGACTGTATACAGGACTTTAACATCTAACCACTGAACTACACCTTGTTAGATAGGGCTCAGTGTCCTTCAAGATCCTTCTGGACCTTGAGTTTACCTTTCCAAGTAGCAATTCTCCCCAGCTTGGTGTCATCTGCTGAATTCTTCTTCTAACCCCTCATTTAGATCATTTGTTAAGATGTTGAAGACAGAACCTTGGGGTGCCCCACAACACAATTCCCTCTAGATACATGTAGTTCTGCTAGGTGTGGTTCATCAGCCAATTACAAATCCATCTGGTAATGGTACTGCCTATCTGACATTGTTCTATCTTACCAGAAAGTGGGTTGTAGCCCACTTTGTCAAGTGCTTAACTGGAGTCCAAGCATACTATGTACACACCCTTTTGTTAGTCCACCAATTTATTCGCTGTCGAAAATGGCAACCAGGTTTGTCTGGCATGATCCGTTTTACTAGAAGCATTATGCTGGCTTTTAGTAATCGCCTTGTTTCTTTCCAGGTGTTCACAAATTCTCAGCTTGATTATATTTTCCAGGGTTTTCCCAGGTATTGACATTGAACTGATTGTCTTATAATTTCCGGGATTCATTTCCCTCTCTTTATAGATTGGAACCAGCCCTTTTCCAGTCCTCCAGTAGTTTCTCTGTGCTACAAGACATTTGAAAGATTGCATTCTGCCCTCTCCCTGCTGCCTCTCACCTTCTCCTCTCCCGCCTGCCCTCTGCCTATTCCTATACCGTCCTCAGTCTCCACCCCACCGCAGCAGTCCAACACATGAATATTTTGGGAATAAAACAGTGTAGGAAAAACATAGTACAAATTTATACCCAGCAAAGTTTGTGGGAAAGGGGATAGTACAGCAGTTCTAAGCAGGCTTCAAAGCAATCTCTCAAAGACAAAGTTATTTTCAGCACAAAGAAAAGAAAGTCAGATCTTCCCCCGGAGCAAAGGGCTAGGAGACCATTTACGCAGCCGAGTCTCCCCTGCTTCACCCGTTGCCACAAGCGTTGACTCCGTTGGATTCCCTCCCAAGGATGCAAGAGGCCCACGGGCAGCCTGAGATCCCCAGGGGGCAAAATGTGGCTTCCAAGCTGCGTCCAGAAGAGGTTGACAGCTGGACCCTTTGGCTGGTCTGACATTCCTGGTGGAGACAGCAGCATTCCCGCCGCCCGGCAGGAGCTAAGAGGTGCCCTGGGCAGGGCAGCATCCAGGCCTTTCTCGGGTGGAATGGGTAACAGGGGCAGAGGAGGGTGACCGCAGGTCAGCTCAGACGTCATAAAACAGCCGCACCAGCTGGTACCGGATACCAAAAGCTACCAAGCTACCAGCAACCTCAAGAGAGAAAGGAGAGGAGGGAGGATAGCGCAGCCAGGCGGCCACTTCCTCAAGAGCCAGGCTTTGCTCACCGGAGTGTAGCTGTGGGATTGCAAAGTAGCCCTGGCTGTGCATCCCGTTCTGCGGTTTCACCTAACGTACCAAGGCAGTCAGGCAAGAGTGTGTGTACTGTGGAAAACCAAATGGCTAAATCTTCCCCTAAGTAGGTTTTGTTGAAAGACGGCACAGCTGTGATCTCGAAGGGAGCATGGCAGAAGCCGCCTCCCCAATCGTGCTCCTTACCTGGATCAGCAGCAGCAGAACGGTCAGGACCTGCTCGGGGGTGGGCCCTACCAGCTTCAGCACAAAGTTAATAAGAGTCATGTTGTTGCATTCGGTAAATTCTCCCTCCTTGTCTGTTCCCTGACGCACGCTCACCAGGCAGAGTTTCTCTGCTACCTGGGGAGAAATACGCATCACCTCTCAGGTGAGGCTTCCTCAGCATGGGGCGGAGCTAAGACACTCTCAGAAGGCGGCTGCCCAAGCCTGCCTTCCTGCTCCGGTCTGACCCTTACCTTGAGCGTATATGCTCCCCAGGGCGAGAGGCTCCTGGACTTGAATCTCGAGTAGCTCATCTCCAGCTTCCCTGTTTCTGCGTTGAACCTGAAGGCAGAGATGGAGGCAGTCAGCAGGGAAATGGGGAAGCGGCCCAGGCCAGGAGGAGCAGGAACGGCAGGGGGACCCGATCAAGGCCGGAAGCCCTCCGGCCCCAGGAAAAGGGACGGCCTTGATGAAAGCCGGAAGGTCCTTTGGGCAGCTTGGTTTGACAAAGAGAAAGAGACGGGCAGCTCAGGAGAGGAAAGGGAAGCAGAGGTCCCAGCCCCGATCTTTGCCCAGGAGCATGGCCTTCCTGGATTGGAAGCGGGCTTCGTCCTCCCCTTGGCTTCCTCTGCGGCCAAGCGGCAGGCGGGCTCCTCCTCCTCCTCCTCCTCACCTGGGCAACCGGTGGCGGGGGCACGGGATGATGTGGAGCAGCTGAGGCAGCGAGTAGAGGAAGTTGGCCACTTGCGGGATGAAGAAGAGAAGCATCGTCTTGCTGAAGTGCCCCAGGATGCCCACTACCGCAAAGGTCATGCCAGCAAAGTAGCAGAAGGTGTCTCCCACAAACACCCGGGACGGGTACCTGCAGCCAGCCCGGAGAGGGAGCAGAGGGGGCGGCCCAGTCAAGACTCTCCCCACCGAAGGCAGAAGGGCAGCGGGATGGGTAACAAAGGGGAGGCCCTTGAAAAGGCCTCTCTGCTTCCGTGCGGCTGACGGGGGGCCGGCTCTTCCTTCTCAGCAAAGAACGTCCCAGGGTGCCCCGAGGGGAGTCGTGTGGCCCCCCTCCCCGGTCCGGCCTTTGCCTCCCAGGAGGGCCTGAGGGCCTCTCACCAGTTGTGGTAGAGCAGCCCCAGCGTGGTGAAGAAAAAGGGAATCATGAAGTAGAGGGAGAAGACGTGGTCATCTTTGTAGTCCCCTGACAGAAAGAACAGGAGGAGCAGCCGGGTCAGGCGGCTGGCAGTGCCCGAGCGACTGGCCCTTGCCGAAAGCAGGCCCAGCCCGGGACACCCACCCGTCAGCTCCGCAACATTGAAAGCGATGATGGAGGCGGAGATGACCAGGGACTGGCCGGCTTCCAGGCCGTTAATCCCAGCCAGGATGTTGATGGCGTTGGTGCAGAAGACGGCCAGCATGCCCATGTAGACATAGTAGAGGATCCCTGCGGGGGGAGGAGGAGCAGAGGGCAGGGCAGACCCTCGCAGAGACCCTTCCGGCAGCCCCAGGCCGGGTGAGGGGGGAGCAGGCGGGGAGGGGGGGCTCACCCAGGTCAAGGTAGATGCCCAGCAGCGCCCGGAAGGGCTTGGGCACCAGGATGGTGGTGTTGCCGAAGTTGGTGAAGTAGACCATCAGCAGGGGCAGCGAGGCGGCGGTGGGCAGGAGCAGCTTGTGCCGCCAGCGCAGGTTGAGCACGTCGTCGGCGAAGCCCAGGAAGATCATGCAGCAGATGGCCAGCAGGGCCCCCACCAGCGCCACCAACTGCGGGGCCCGGAGCCGTCAGCGCCGCCGCCCAGGACCCCCCCCCCCGGCCGCGCCCCCTCCCCTCCCGCCCCCCTCCCGGCCCGGCTGACCTCGTGGTGCGGGAAGGCCTGGCAACGCTCCCCGGCGAAGCAGCCCAGGAAGGGCACCGGGATGAAGCAGAAGAGGAGGATGAGGAAGACGGCGCCGCTGATGACGCCCTGCGACTCGGGGCTGCGGGCGGGAGCGCGCACGGTCAGCCGGGAGAGGCCCTTGCCCCCCCTCCTCCCCCTGCCCCCCCCGGTGGACTTACACGGGCTGCCGCGAGGCCTTGTTCAGGTCGGCCCCGCAGAGCCGCGCCGCTAGGAAGTGCTCGCGGAAGGCCGGGATGAGGCGTAGCGTGGCCCAGCAGCCCAGCGCCGAGCCGCCCACGTTGATCAGCAGCGGCACCACCGGCACCGGCGGCCCCATCGCGCCCTGCGGAGAGAGCGAGCCCGGCCGGTCAGCGCCGCCTTCCGCCCGGAGGCCCCGCCCGCCTTCGCCTCGCCCGGCCTGCAAATGGCGCCCCTTCCGGCCCCCACGTGACAGCTCCCACCCACTCGCTCCCGGGCGGGGCCACTTAAAGGGACCGCAGCTGGGCGGACGCCTCCGGGCGACGTTTTACGCAGCGAGGCGCAGCTGGCCGCCCGAGGAAGCCGGGCCCCGGAAGAACGCCCCCCCCCCGGCTCCCGCCCGGCCTTGGCCCTAGCGGAGCGGGGACTCCGGGCAGGCGCCTGAGAGCAGCCCCGCCCCCGGAGCCCCTCGGCCCACGCAGCGCCCGCCCCCCCGGGGCCCCCAGTGTCAGCGCGGGGAGGGGGGGCAGAGGAGCCGCCGCGCTCACCGGGCTGCGGGCAGGTGGCGGGCGAGCGGCGTCGGTCCTGCGGGCGGGAGGCGGAGCGCTGCCCTCCGCCCGCCCCTCTCGCCTCGCCCCGCCCAGCCGGCCCTGACGGGGGGCGGAAGAGCCGCGGCCCCGTAGCTGCGCGCCGGCTGCGCGTCGGGGGGGGGGGGGCGAGCGGGGCCATGCAGGCGGCGGACGGGCCGTGAGCGGCGGGCGCACCATGGCGTCGGCGGCGTCGGGGCCGGGCTGGGCCTGTGCCTGGGCGGCGCTGGTGCTGCTCTTCGCCGCCTCCCTGCTCACCGTCGCGGTCTGGCTGCTGCAGCTCGGCCGGAGCCTCTGGCGCCGCCGCCACCGGGACCCCCGCCCGGACCCCGAGGGCCTGTGGGCGGCCGTGCGGCGCCTGGGCGGCGGCGGCCGGGGCGCGGGGAGCAGAGGGGCGGCGGCGGCCCGTGGCTTGCTGGCCTCGCTCTTCGCCTTCCGCACCTTCCGCGAGAACTGGCAGCGGGCCTGGCTGCGCGCCCTCAACCACCAGGCCCGCCAGCACGGGGTAAGCGCTTCCGCAGCCGCCGCTGGCCCGGAGCCCTCGGCCGCCTCCGCCTTCCCCGGCGGATCCCCGGGGCTGCTGGTCGGTGGGGAGGACGGGCGAGGGTCTCGGGGCCTCTTCAGGGGGGGTGGGGGGAATGGGCAGGTAGTTTTCTGCAGGGGAAGAACCTCCGGGTGCAGAGAAGCCGCTGTGCGGGGGGGGGGCAGGGGCCGAAGTGAGTCTGGGCCGGGCTTGTGGGGGGGGAGGCCTCCGTGCCAGGGCTCCGGACTTCCCTGTGCTGCAGCCCCTCCCCCTGGCAGCCCCTCAGCGAGGCGTCAGGGCCGGGGCTGGAGCCAGAAGGGGCTGCCGTCCAGAGAGGCTGCCTTGGCCTCCACTTGGCAACCAGAGAAATCGCCAGAAGGCTTTCCAAGCACAGCACAGTCGGGGCTCCGCTTGCGTGGCCGATTTCCCTGCCCCGTTTGCACATTGACAGGCGTCACATCCACACCTGCCCCGGTTGCGTTTCTAGTCCTTGGGCCTGAATTGAGTCCCGGAAGAGCCGGCCTCCTGGCTGCATTGCAGGGCTTGGGGGCGGCCGGCTTCTTCTGCACCTGGAGGACCTGGACGCTCTTCTTCCGGAGCCCCTGGGCCTCTCGCATTGGGGCTGTGACCCCCCTCCCCTCCCCCACCCAGGGAGGACCCCAAAGGTCCCGAGGAAGAGGGGAGGGGGACTGCCCTGCTTCTCGGAGAGGTGGCATGCCGGCACCAGCGCCATGGCAATGTGGCCACTGCTCCACCTGACGCTGCGTCCAACCCACCAGCTGGAGGTTGGGGGAGGGCTCTTCCCTGCGAATGTTGCTCGGGAGGAGGGGGAATGGGGGGGATTTCCAGGTGTTTGTGACCATTGGAGCCGCCTGACAGGGCAGGGCAGCTTCTCTTCCTTCTGAAAGAGCAGGGTCACTTTAGAGTCTCTCCTTGTCTGGGCTGCCTGCCGTTCTGGCCAAAGTCCAAGCGAGGTGCAGGGCCTGAGCAGGGGCTGGCAGTCACCTGGAAAGTGCCTGGCTGTGGCAGTTGGGCCACCCGTGGAGCCCAGGGGCCTCCCTCTAGGGTGGCATGAAAAGTCAGTCCAGGCCCAAGGAGAGGGGTCTGGACTCCTGCCGGACGCCCAGGGTGAATGGCCCCTCCTTCTGGCCTGGCAGGAGAGACCGGGTTGCACACATGACCTTGCTGTGCTGGCCCCCTCCCTAACCAGGCTTCCTTTCCCCCAGAGCTCAGTCCAGATCACCTTTGAGGAAAGCCCTCGGCAGCTGCCAGCCATCACCATCAGCCACGTGGCCTACAGGGACCAGTCGGATCGCAGGAAGGTGAGTCCTGCCTTTGCCTGCGGGGGGGTGGGGTGGGGGGCTGGGGTGAAGCCAGCGGCCTTTCCCCTCTCCCCCCAGTCCCCACCCCATTCAGGCTCCTCCCAACTCAGGGAGGCTTCCCAGCTGGTCTGCAGGGGAGGGGGGCGCTTCAGGGGAGGGGGCTTCCCCTCCACCACCACCTGTCCCCACCACCCAGACTGAGAGCCCAGGCATTTTGTGGCCTGAGTTGCCTCCGTGTTCCAGCAACTGTCTGAATGTAGGGGGGGGGGGCAGGAGCCCCTCCGGGTTGTGGGCCAGGGCCGTGGGCCGGACTCCCGTCCAAAACTGTCCCCAGAAAGGAGCCTGTCCACCTGCCGAAGGGCAGCCGTCTGTCCCTGAGGGAGGCCGATGGGGCCGCGAGGTCAGCAGCAGCCGGGCAGGACAAGTCGGGGGTTTGCCTAAGCATTGACCGGTGTGTAGGGAGTCCGACCTTGGCAGCTGCCCTTCAGCCTGGGACCTGAGATCCCTGCAGCTGACCTCCAGTCCAGTGTGAAGGGCCAGAGGGGAAGGCCAGAGCAGGGGGAAGGTGGGAGGTCCTGCAGCTGAATTGGGGGGAGGGGGGCTTCTCTTTGCAGGCACCACATGTCAGCTTGGGGATGAAGGCTCACGCTAGCAGGGAGCTCTGGAGAGGAGGAGGAGGGGGAGGCAGTCCGGGGATGTCAGCTGGTTGGATCAGAGCTTGGCTGCCTCCTCCCTTGAGTAAAGGCAGGGAGCCCCCTCGCCCCCCCCCCCCTGGAAGAGACTCTCTGGAGGCCCCCCCTGAATGGGCTGACCCCCTCCCCAGCCAAGCAGAGATTAGAGCGTGACAGCAGAGAGGGAGGCACGTCACCCGAAGAGCAGCCCAGGAAGAAGAGGGATTGGGATTAAGATCAGGAGCTGAGCGGATTAACTCCTTTCCCTGTAAGGCTGCGGGGGGGGGGGGGGCACCCGTCCCCCCCTACTGTTTCCTTGCTGAAAGTCCCCCCCCCCCGGAACTGCTCTTCTCTGGGGTGAGAGACCCCTCTGCTGCCCAGGCCCAGGAGCTGGAGGGAAGTGGGGCAGGGGCTCTTCCGTTGCTGGGGCTCTGAGGGGGGGGCGGGGAGAGGGTCTCTGGGGAGGCGCTCAGGGGCTGCCCCCTCCCGTCTCCTACCCCCCCCAGGTGCTGCACTGCTTCCTGTCCACCGACACGCTGCAATTCCCGGTCGTAGTTGCCCAGCAGTCTCCGGCCGCTGTGTCCATGGACACCTATTGCGTCTCTCTGGCGGTGCGGCAGGCCCAGGTGAAACGGGCGGGAGGGGGCGGTCCCTGGGGCCGGAGGGGGAGGGTCACCGGGCATTGGGTGCAAACGGCCTCGGCCTCCTGGCACTGCCGGCAGCTGTCGTTCATGGGATTGATTTGGGGGATCGCAGCCGGCGGTTGCAGGCAATTCCTGCTGGCCGTTTGCACTGACCCCAGCTTTGTCCCGTGGGCCAGTTGGAGATCTGCCTGGAGGAGGTGGAGGGCGAGGGCCTGCTGGTCTCCTGGGCATTCCAAGATAGGCCCGACCTGAAGCTCTCCATCCCGCCCAGGCTCCAGCTGCACCAGGTAAGCAAAGGAGGGGCTGGTGGTGGGGATGAAAGCCCCCTCCGGCGGCCCCTCCCCCCTCTCTTGGAAATCTCTCTCACTTGTGCCAAGAAGGCCCCCTGGGGGGAGGGGGGCCTTTTGCCAGCTGCTGCAAGCCCGTCACCCAGCACGGAGCCTTTGGCCATCAGCCTTGCGCAGGGCCTGCGTGCGGGAATGGGTGGCCCCCTGCCTGCCTACGGCGGATGTGGCCCAGTCTTGGTAGCTCTGTGTGAAATTCCGGGCAAGATGGGCCCCTGAGCTTCTTGGCACCTGCTGGTAGTTTCCCTGGTGTCCCTGGTGCAGGAAAACGATGGGAAAGCAGACCTGTCCATCATCCAGAGTTTGATTGAAGACGCCATTATCAGCACACAGGCTGCCATGATGGTCAAGCTGAAGTCCTGCGTCACGGACGCCAACCTGGTGAGGACGTGTTAAGAGCCCCCCATGCCTTTTGGCCAGGGGTGGGGGACACCTGTGGCTGGCCCGGCTCAGCCTTCCCACGGCCGGCTTCCCTTGAACAACCTGGGTCAGCCTCTGGCCGGGGGAGGCAGGAGGCCATCTCGGCGCTTGGTCAGAATTGCCCGTTGGTGCTCCGGGCAAAGGCTTCCCATACACCCCTGGGGGGCAGCAGGAAGGCAGACACCTCAGAGGCTTTTTTTTGGGGGGGGGGGGGGGAGGTGACCCCAGGCAGCCACTCAGTGTGCCCCCCCCGGCTCTGCCCCACAGGAGGCCGGCCACAGGCCTTCCCCGGCCCCCGCCTCCAGCCCGGCTCCTGCCCCGATGCCCAAGCTGCTTCTCCAGCACCTGCGAGCGCTGCACCTGGGGGTCCAGGAGAGCCCAGGTACCTGGGGGGTTCCGGGCATCTCTCCTCCTGCCCGTCAGGGCTCTGGGGAGGGGGGCTGTGGCTGCCCCCTCTTGGCTTCCCTTGCAGGAAACGGGCTGCTGTGCTGCGAGGCGGAGCTGGACAGCCCTCGGCAGCAGAAGCGGACGGCCCCCCTGCCGGCTGGCCCCACCGCGGAGCTGCAGTGGCCGGGCAAGCTGCTTCTGTAAGGTTTGGGTCCCGGGGCGGGAGGGGCCAGGGGGAGGGCCAGAATAGCAAAACCAGCACTGGCTGCAGGGGGGCCGGGCAGGTCAGCTTATGGGGGAGGCCAGGAGCCCCCACTCCCCCCTCGTGTCCCCTTCAGGCCCCCCTCTTCCCTTGGAGCGCTCTGCCCCCCAGCCGCTGGGCAAGGAGAAAGCGGCCCTGACCCAGGAAGAGTATTGGGAGGCCCCGGCTGAGTGGCTCCCTTTCTCTCCCCTCCCTCCCCTCCCCTCCCCTCCCTCCCTTCCCCTGACAGGGAGCTGGGTCCCCGCAGCAGAGAGCTGGTGCTGAGGGTGTGGGAAGGCAGTCCTACTGGAGAGGGTAGGTCCTCCGTGGGTCGCTGCTGGGCCTCGGGTGGGGGCTCTTCAGCCAACTGCTGGACGGGCAGAAGGGGGCCGGAAGCGCCTTCGCTGGAGGGAGGGGCTGCCGCCTGGGGTTCTGTGGGCCTCAGGCGCTGGGCTTCCCCCTGCAGACGTGCTCCTGGGATTTGTGGCCGTGCCCGTGGACCCCCCCTCCAAGGAGCCACAGGGGCAGCAGCTCTACCAGCTCAGTCCGGGGCCCGCCCGGGACCTGCCCCCCTCAGCAGCCCTTGCCGTGGAGGTGAGAGGCCACGTTCTGCTCCGTGGTTGCTGCTGTGCTTTGCGCCTGCCCCACTCGACCCCATCTCCCCCCCCAACACACGCCGACCCGTCTTCAAGCCAAGCCCAGGAGGGGCCCAAAGGGGGCAGGGGAATGAGTCTGTCTCGCTTACGCAAACTTTATGCCCCCCTTCTCGAGCAACAGACCCCCCATCCAAAGCCCCGGAGGGAACAGTGCCCCCCCCATCTCAGAGGTCTCCAGGGATGTGGGGCTGCTGGCAGCCAGTGTGATGCGCTCGGTGTGCGTCTCCTTCGCCCGTGGGGAGGGGGGAGGAAGCCGGCCGCTGGGACTGGCCGGAGGTTCCTGAGTTCTCTCGGGGGGGGTGTCTATTGACAGCTGCTCCACCAGGACGGGCCGGAGCTCCAGGCTGCCCCCTCCCTGCGCGCCAGCATGACCCCCACCAAGAAGGTCGAGATGGGCCGGACCATAATGCCCGACGGCACCATCGTCACCACGGTCACCACCATCCAGTCCAGGCCCAAACTGGATGGCAAACTTGGTAATGGCTCCTCCTTTCACCCACTGAGGGTTGCAAGCCATCGGCCAGCCTGGTCATGTGGCTGGAGAGTGCCCGAAATGGCCACGTGGACCCGAGCAGTAACACCACGTCCGGCCTGAGCGACAAGAGAGCAGCCCTTGTGTGGGGGGAGCCCCAGGGCCAGAATTCTTCCCGAAGCGGCAGCCTCTCCCCCTCCCCCGGAAGGCTGCAGCCGGGCATGGGCCTAGGGCCGGCCAAGTGGGCTCTTCTGTGACTGGTGGACTTCAACTCCCAGAATTCCTGACCCAATCAGGCTGGCTCATGAATTGTGGGAGTTGAAGTCCACCAGTCATAGAAGAGCCCACTTGGCCGAGTGCAAGGCACGATTGACCCTTTGGTGACCCTCCTTCTCTCTTGCCCTCCAGACTCCCCGTCCAGATCGCCATCCAAAGTGGAAGTGACCGAGAGGGTCACCACAATGCTTCCAGAAAACGGCTGGGCCAGCAGAACCTCCCCCTGCAGTAGCAGTGAGTCACAGGGTCAGAAAAGAATGGGTGGGGGGGGCGGACAGAGACTGCGGGTGGGAAGCTGCCCCTCCGGCCTCCCGGTTGAAGAAGCAGATGACCAACTGCATCGGCAGTCTCCCCCTCCCTCTTCTCTTTGGTGGAGGTTGGATGGGGGTGGGGGCAGTTGGCTCCCTCCCAGATACTTTGGACCCCCCTCCCCCACTGGCTCACGGGACGGGGTTCAAAATAACCGGAAGGCCCCAGACCACATTGAGGAAGCTCTTCAGGCATTGGAGGGGAAGAAGGGTCAGCAGGCGCTTGAGATCCGTAGACGCGTGGCTGAGTTCCCCCCTTCTTGGTCTCCCCCGCCTGGCCGGCCGGTCTGAGGGGACACTCGGGCCCCCTCGCCTTCAGCCTCACCCTGGACAGGCCTGGACGGAAAGGGAGGCCGCTCAGCCAGGGGGCCCGTCTGAGTGGGGGGCACGCTGGAGCCACGTGGGGTCTCTCCTCCCCCAGGAAGCAGCGGTGTGTCCAACGGACTGGATCCGGTGGCCGAAACAGCCATCCGGCAGCTGACCGACCTGACCAACAAGCCTGCCAAGAAGACCCCGACCAAGCGCAGCACCCTGATCATCTCGGGGGTTTCCAAGGTAACCGGCCCCTGATGTGGCTTGGTGGGCTCCCATTGATTCCCCTCCCCCCGGCGGGGCTGCCCTGCGGCTCCACTCTGGGAAGTGCCCCCCCGCCCCCCCTCAGCTGCCCTCCGTCCTGCTCTGTGTGAAGGTGCCCATTGGGCAGGACGCAGCGGCCCCCTCCCTGGGCTATGCCGTCTCCTTGGGGAGTTCCCTGCCGGAGGACCCCACCCTGGCTGGCCTGTCGGAATATGGGCTGCCCACCCCCTGCGACCCTACGCAGCCCCTGGAGAGCCAGGACCTGGACGAGACCACCCACTCCGACATCTCCGAACGGCCCTCGGTGGAGGACGTGGAGTCCGAGAGCGGCTCGACTGGCGCCCTGGAGACCCGGAGCCTGAAAGACCACAAGGGTGAGGGGGGGCTCCAGGGCCCCTTCCGTGGGAGGAGCCAGGGTGAGGGGGGTCTTGGAGTCCCAGGCTCACGCTCTCCTCCCCTCCCCGCAGTGGGCTTCCTGCGGAGCGGCACCAAGCTGATCTTCCGGCGGAGGCACAAGCAGAAGGAGGCCGGGCTCAGCCAGTCGCACGATGACCTGCCCAACGCCGGCACCGCCTCCGCCCCCCGGAAGAAGTCGGGGAGCTTCTCTCGGCGGCTCATCAAGCGCTTCTCCTTCAAGGGCCGGGCCAAGGGCAAGTCCAGCGGGAGCAGCCCCCCCTCCCAGGAGGAGCCCTGAGCCGGCCGTCTCCACCAGCCCCCCCGACCTTCACCGGTGGTTGTCTGCTGTCTCTGCTCCGTGGCCCCCACTGCCCCTCCTCCTGCGCAGAGGGAGCGAAGGCCGGCGGGCGGGCAGGACGTCTGGCCAGTAGCCACAGGAGACGCCCGCTGGGTGGCACGAGGAGGAGTGCCCAGGAGCCCTGGGAGCATCTGCTGAGTGCCCCTCTCGTAGCCCAGGCGGGGAAGGGGCAGCCCCCATGGCAGCCCGAATTGTATGCTTGTGTGTGTGTGAGAGAAGGATTTTATGGTGGCTTATCCAAGGCCCCCCCCTCTACCTGCCAGGCTTTGTGGAATAGCCGGGGCCAGCAGCGGGTGGGGTGGGGGGCTCCTGGGGCCGGAGAAGGGGGCCAGGCCAGGCAGGCTCTTGGGCGGCTCCTTCAGGGGCTGAGCCCTCCAGGGGCCCTCGGTAGCGGCCAGGAGGGGGCCAGAGAGCTTCCAGGCCAAAGTCCCCTGTGGCTGCTTGCCAGACCTCTTCCGTGGTAGATTTGGTGGCCTGGAATGGAGGCCCCTAGTGGAGCCCCCCTCTGCTGCCGGGCACGGAAGGGGCGGGGAGAAAGGGGGCGCTGTCTGCTGGACACGCCCCCCGAGACTCCCCAAGAGAGAGAGAGAGCAGGCTGCACCCTCCTGACCCTGCATGGATCGGAGGGGGGACCCTTGCTGAGGCTGGGCTGCCCCCCCTGCAGGTCCCCCCAAACAGAGTGCGGGTGGTGGGGCAAGAAGGAGGTCACTGGTTTTGTCCCCTTTGGGGGCAGATTTGGAGCAGGCTTTGCTGAAGCCCCAGTTGCTCCTTGGGAGTGGGGGAGGGGTGTCAGACTGAATTGCAGGTGGGGTGGGAAGCCCCCTCCCTCCCTTGAAGCAGCTTGAGCCCCTTCTGGGCCCCCAGCCCCCCCCGGGCTTCTCTCCCACCACCTGGGTGGGCTGGTCGAGCTTGTGCCAGGTGGCTCTGGCTGCCTTGGCCTTCAGGGAGGGAGGCACAATACCCCTGCTGACCCTCCATGCTTGTCCCCCCCCTCGGGGTCCCCTGGGAACCGGAGGGCAGTTTCTGTGATCGATTGGGGGGGGGCAGGTGAAGGGTTTGATTGGGCAACTGTGTGGTGAGACCGGCTGGGCTGCACTTTGCTCCGGGCCTCCTGTGGCTGACCCCCTGCGATGGGACTCCCGCCTGTCCGAGTGCTGCAGCTGACTCTGTACTTGCCCATTGGCTACTTTTGCCCTGTTTGTCCAGTCTCGGTGGAAACACTTGTAGATTCACCTCTGGAGCCCTTTGGAGTCCCCCCCCCCTTTCCGAGAGGGGTGAAGATAAAGAGTCCTGCTCTTCCGACTCCTGTGGAACTGCCTGCTTTGCTTTAGGGACGGAGTGGGGAGGGCGGGAGGGGTCTCCTTGCTTGACCAGCAGGGGCCTTGGACTTCCCCCAGGGCAGTTGGGCCAGTTGGCTTTAAGTAGCCAGCCTTGGCCTTGAGGTCAAAGTTCAATGTCCTCCCTGGTGGCCTTTGAGCCTCTTGCTTGGGCAGTCTTGGCCCTCCCCCAGAGAAGGGAGGGGGCAGTCTGGGGCCTCATGGGAGGAGGAAGTGGAGAGGTCAGTGCAATGAAAGTGGTGGCCCAGAGCCAAGTTGTAATTCACAAGGGTCAATAAACAAGGGGGGGGGGACTGGCATTCACTGTTTATACCTCAAGATCCAGGAATTTGAGATGGCCATTAAAGGGTTTTTTTTTTTTTTGCAAATTCCGGACAATTGTAGCCCATGTTGTAGACCTAAGACCTTTCAGTGTGTGGTCAGGTGCTCTTAGTGTGATTGATGCCGGCCGGACCCCTGCCTGCCCCTCACTCGGGGGTGGGTGGGCTGCTGCTGCGGGGGGGGGAGCAGAAATGGAGCTCCACCCAAGAGCCCCCAATTTGCACTGAAAGATGTGGAGAGAAAATGCATCGGCCACGCCCACAGCCCTTCACTGCCCTGGGGGGGGGCGGCTGCTGCCTGGGGGGTGGGCGCAGTGGGGCCAGGGAAACGGGCCGCCTCCCACTCGCCTCCCGGCACCTCTGCTCTGGCCCAGGCGGCCGGGTTGGCGCCTCCTTCCGCGGGTGGCCTTTGATAGCCGGGGCTTCGCTGCAGGCCAGACCCTCCCGGACGGCAGGAGGAGGGTCGCGGGCGGGGGGGGGGTGTTTCCCTCTCTGCCCTCCGAGCAACGGGGCCGCCCGCCCGTCAGAGGCCGCGCAGGTCTCCGCCCTCTGCTGGACGGCACCGGCCGCTGCGTCCCGGGGGCCCCGGCGAAGGATGCGCCAGAACCCGGGCGTCGTATCGCTCCGCACCGTCACGGCGGACGGAGAAGCGCCCCCCCCCCGAGCCCCGCAGCCCCTCGGGGGAGCCCCGCAGCCTCCGCCCCGGTACCTGCCCGCGGCCCCGTTGCTCCTGCGGCTCCCGGGGCGCCTTGGGGGCAGCGAAGAAGGGGAGCGGGCGAGACCCCCGAGGGCTGCGCTCTCCCCGGAGGCCGAGGCAACGGCTTCTCCCCCGGCAGGGCGGGTCCGCGAGGGCTCCCAGCAGAGACGCCGCCGGTGCCCGCGGGCCGCGCCAGGGGTTCGGGCGGGGAAAGCAGCGGCGGCGCCGTGAGCGCAGAGGAGCCGCCCCGCCGCCCGCCCCGCCCCCGCCCGCCGCCGCCGCCTGCGCAAAGCCGCCTCCGCCTCCTCCCGGGCCAGGACTACAGCTCCCGGCGAGCTCCGGCAGAAGGAAGCTGGGCCGCCGCCACCGCCTTTCCGCCCGCGGGCCCGGCGCAGCTCCCGCCCCGTCGCCGCCGCCCGGGATGCCGCTGTGAGTCCGCGCTGCGCTCTCGGGCCGCCATGTCTCCGGCGCTGCTGGCGCTGTGGCTGTGGCTGGGCTGGGGCGGGGGGGCGCTTGGCCTGGCAGCCCCCCCGACGCCCCGCTCGCCCGGCCTCCGCCTGCCGCTGCACAGCGCGCTGCCCGGGACGGCCGGGGCGGCAGGGCGGGCGCGGCGCTCGGCCGAGGAGCGGGCAGAAGGAGGCCGACGCCCCGACGCCGCCCCCGCGCCCCGCAGCCGCCGCAGCCGCAGCTTCGTGGCCATGGTGGACAACCTGCGCGGCAAGTCCGGCCAGGGCTACTACGTGGAGATGACGGTGGGCAGCCCCCCGCAGAAGGTGAGGCCCTCCGCCCGCGGCCCCAGCTGCCCCCGACGTGACCTTGAGTCCGGCAGAGGCTCCGCTGAGCGCTGGGCCCCCAGTGGCCCTTCGCCTTCTCCAGCACCGCCCGCCCTGCAGAAAGGGGCCCGGGGTGGGGGGGAAGGCCTTGCAGGGCACCCAGAGACCCCGCCTGGAGCCCCTCAGCCGGAAGTGGCGGTGCAGCCCCCCCTCTGGACACCCAGACAGCCTTGTGCGAATGGGGCTGAGCCTCCGTCCTCCTTCAGGGCTCTTCTCTCCTCCAGCTGAACATCCTGGTGGACACCGGAAGCAGCAACTTTGCAGTGGGGGCCGCCCCTCATCAGTTCCTGCAGCGGTACTATCAGCGTCAGCTGTGAGTGGGCAGGGTCGGTGTGGGGAGCCCCTGGGGGGCGGAGAAGGGGAGGCAGCTTCCTTTCAACAGGAGGTGTGGAGGGGGGGTCCTGCCTTGCTGCCCCCCCTCCCTTTGTCTGCAGGCTTCTTTGGCACCAGACGGCTGAGCTGGGCCTCCCCCCCCCCCGACCAGAGCGAGGTGAGCGCTGACCTTCCGCCCGCTGCGTCTCTTGCAGCTCCAGCACCTACCGGGACCTGCGCAAGGGAGTTTACGTGCCCTACACGCAAGGGAAGTGGGAGGGGGAGCTGGGCACGGACCTGGTGGCCATCCCTCATGGTCCGAATGTCACCGTCCGGGCCAACATTGCCGCCATCATCAAGTCGGACAAGTTCTTTATCAACGGCTCCAACTGGGAAGGCATCCTGGGCTTGGCCTATGCCGAAATTGCCCGGGTGAGCCCCCCTGACCCTCCCCTTCAGGCCCCCCCACCCCTCCCCTCCCCCTGAGAGGCAGGCTGGCCGGCCGGCTGGACCCAGACCTGAGCAGGGGCTGCGTGGGGCGTTGGAGGTGCAGAACTCGGCCCTTTCCTCTAGGGCACAGCCCTGCCCTCCCTGCCCCGCCCACCCCACCCCACCCTCCGCCCTTTGGGGTTGAGCAAAGTGGCTGCGGCACTGCTGCCTGGAGCAGCCCAAGGTCCTGTCTAGGTCAGGAAGACGGTTAAAGCCCTCTGGCCCTCCAGATGTTTCCCCATCAGGATTTGTCAACAGACAGAGTCCCGCTCTATTGCTGGGGGAGGCGGGCAGTGGACCCCAGGCCTCTTTCCAGCTGAGCAAGGATGTCCAGCCGCCCTGTTGGCATCGCCCCCCCTCTCCTCCCTCTCTCTCCCTCCAGCCGGACAGCAGCCTGGAGCCCTTCTTCGACTCCCTGGTCAAGCAGACGGAGGTGGGCAACCTCTTCTCCCTGCAGCTGTGCGGCACAAGCTTCCCCACCAATGACTCGGAGCCCCTGGCATCCGTGGGGGGCAGCATGGTGAGGGCTCGCAGAGGGGGCTCCCTCCCCTTTACGTGACCTGAGCAAACTCTCTTTCATAGGGGAGGCCACAGCAGGGCCCTGTCCTGTCCGCCCCCCCCAACAGGATCAGCTTGGGCCTGTATTCCGGGTGGGGGGCCTTGCAAGAGTCATCTGCACCCAGCCCCCTCCCTCCCACCCCTAACGGTCCCCCTGCGCTCCCCTCCCCTGGCAGATCCTTGGGGGCATCGACCCGACGCTCTACAGGGGCAACATCTGGTACACGCCCATCCGGAAGGAGTGGTACTACGAGGTGGTCATAGTCAAGATGGAGATCAACGGGCAGGACCTCCAGATGGACTGCAAGGAGGTGAGGGGGAGGGCTGCCATGGGGGGGGGAACTTGGCACGGGGGCTGCAGGCAGACTCGATCCAGCTCTGAGACTGTCTTGCCCCCCTGTTCCCCCCCCTGAGCGGCTTTCCTGCCCTGCTCAGGCCGGCTGGGTCTCTGCACAAAGATGGAGCTGGCCCCTGAATTGTGACCCCCCCTCCCCCTCCCCAGTACAATTATGACAAGAGCATTGTGGACAGCGGCACCACCAACCTTCGGCTGCCCAAGAAGGTCTTTGAGGAGGCAGTCAAGGCCATCAAGACCGCTTCCTCGGTGAGAGAGGCGGGCAGGGGGCAGGGAGAGGCAGGGCGGCCCAGCAGCGGATTTGGTTTTGCCTGGGGGGGGGGAGGGCTGCCCGTGGTCCCTGCTAGAACCGGCCTGCCAGGTTCTGCAGCTGGGGAAGCGAGGGGTCAGCTGCCTTCTGTCCTGACTCCCCCACCCTAGACGGAGAAGTTCCCGGACGGCTTCTGGCTGGGGGAGCAGCTAGTTTGCTGGCAGGTGGGGACCACCCCCTGGAACATCTTCCCGGTCATCTCCCTCTACCTGATGGGCGAGGCCACCAACCACTCCTTCCGCATCAGCATCCTGCCCCAGGTGGGTGCTCTCGGCTGCTCGGAGGGCAATGACCTCAGCAGAGGGGAAGGGGGGCACTGGGGGTGGGGGGAGAATGTGGGGAGTAGAAGCCAGCTCTTTCCCCTGTGCGCCACCTGTGACAAAGGCTTAAGACTCCAGCCCCTGGACCCTCGGACCATAGAAGCCTTTGTGCTGAGAGACAGAGTGGCCCATTCTTTTCAAGCCCAGGACACCGGTCGCCTAATCCTCAACGTACAGTGGCCATTGGGATGGGAATTTTGATGGCCGAGGGATGCGGTTGAGAAGTGGGGCCACGTTGCTTAGCAACAGAAATTCCTGCAGTCCTATTTGCAGCCATAGACAGAGCTGCACTGAACCCCACAGTTGTTAGGCGAACCCACAGAGTCAATGGGGAAACCAGCAGGAGGTGGCAAGTCCCAGGCTGCCCAGTAGGAGAGCGGCTGCTGCTCCATAGTGGGGTGGGGGGTGAGGCCGAGGGGAAGCCCAGCGTGTGTGGGAGGGGGTACGTGGGGCTGCCTCGGAGGGGCTGCAGGGCGTGTGTGGGTGTGGATGGAGGATCGGGATGGCAGGGCGGCAAAACCGGCCGTGGCGTGGGATCTTAATGGGGTGGCTGTGACGAGGGTACTGGGACAGCCGTCAGTCCAAGGACCAGCTGCACGTGAGCATCCTTCAGCCAAACTAACTTGGAAGGGTCACTCACCAGTCGAGGGCGGATGCATTTCGTTATTCACAATAGCAATGCTATATATGACTAGCATTACCTAAAAGAAAAGTTCCAAATGGAACTTTCAGCCCATTGTGAAGGCAGCATCGGCCAAGCTGTTGACTGGCCCACCCAAATTGTGAGTCTGTTCCTCCCTTGTGCTCCCTCTCTGATAAGGCTGGACCTGCCAGAAGAAAAGGGGAGGCCGTCCGCGCCAAGTAATCGGTTTCCCGCAGGCCGGCCTCCTTGTCCCTGGGCTGCCCTGCTTTGGGAGAGTCCTAGTGGTCGGATAAGGCCCCACAGGGCGAGAGGCCCAAAGGGAAAACCCCTCAAAAGGCTTTTTTTCTCCCTACAAAATGGGGCTGGGCCCATCCTGCCACAGCACTTTGTGTTCTGCTTTTTTTAAAACACGCATCAGATCTTTTCAAGCATTTGATCCAAATTTGATCCCAAGGTTAATTTCTGAGCTTGACTTTGGATTCTGCTTAACTATTCCTGGCAACCCAGGAAGGGGACTCCTGCCCCTGGGGGCCGAAGCACCCCGTCTTAGGAAGGAACTGACCAGCCCTGAAGCAGGTCAGAGGTGAGCAGCACAAGGAGATATTTGGATATTTGGAAGTTGTATGGAATCATCTCAGAAGACAGGACAAGAGAAAAGCTAGGATTGAATGCCAGAGAAAAGGGAGCAGGCCCCTTTGGGAGAGAGGTCCAGGGGCCTGGTGCCCCCCTCAGGATGCACGATGGTGGAATTCCGCCTCTGGCCGGCTGGGCTTTGACCCACACGAGCCCCGAGGGGAACTTCTGCTCCTGTCGAAGAAACGGCAGAATGTCCTTCCAACCAATTTATTGCTGGGCCTTGTGAAACGCTGGGTGCCTCAAAGGCTCCCCGAGCCCTCTGCCAAAGCCTGCTGCCCCCTGGACTCCCCCTCACCCCCGGCCTGGCCCCATGCCTTTGTCGCCTCTTCCCTTAGCAATACCTGCGGCCGGTCGAGGACGTGGCTACTTCCCAGGACGAGTGCTACAAGTTTGCCGTCTCCCAGTCTTCCACTGGCACCGTCATGGGAGCCGTGATCATGGAGGGATTCTACGTGGTTTTTGACCGGGCTCAGAGGCGCATTGGCTTCGCAGTCAGCACTTGCCACGGTAGGTCTCAGAGCGGTGTGTGTGTGTGTCATGTCTGCTGCTTCCCCAGAGAAGAGCTTCTGGGTGGCCCTTTCACGTCTGGGCCCCTGGAGCCCCACCCCTTTGGGGCCCCACCCGTCTCCTGCCTCGTCCTGTTGCTCCGCCCCCCCCTGGCCTGGCGCTTGGCCCTGCCCTGAGCCGGGTCCCTGCCAGGCCCCACAGTCACGCCACACCTGCTCCCCCTCTGCGGCTCCAGCACAGGACGCCTTCCGGACGGCCTCGGTGGATGGGCCCTTCCTGCACCCCGACATGGAGGACTGTGGCTACAACATCCCCCAGACAGACGAGTCGACGCTGATGACCATCGCCTACATCATGGCGGCCATCTGTGCCCTCTTCATGCTGCCCCTCTGCCTGATGGTCTCGCAGTGGCGCTGCCTGCGCTGCCTCCACCGTGGCCACGACGACTTTGCCGACGACATTTCCCTGCTCAAGTGAGCGCTCCCCCCATCCGCCCCCCCCCGGGCTGAGAGCCCCTTGTCCCCCCCCCTCCCGACTGCTGTGGCCAAGATCGCTCTGCTGCGGGCAGGGAGATTGGCAGGGCCGGTTGTGGCAGAAGAGCCCTTGCTGGGGCTCCCGGCGGATGGAGGCAGTGGGCAGGAGCACCACTGGGGTCCCGCTGCCACCTGTCCGGAAAGCCCCTTCCCCCCTCCCACTGCCCTGAATTGGCCTGTGACGGCTGCACTTGGTGCACCACGGAAGCCCCAGATGAAGGAAAGGAAAGGGGGGGGGGCTTCCGAGCAGAGCTTCTTTGGAATTCACCAAGGGGGGAGGGGGCTTCCTTCTCTGAATTTCAGTAGTTATGAAACCGAAGGGGGGTTGTTGCTGCACCCCACTTCTGGAGTCTTCAGGTGCCTGCTTGGACCTCTCTGGTGACACCCCTCCCCCCCCGGGACAGGGACCCCCTGAATTGGCGAAGGAGCGGCTGGAGGGTTCCTGGGACAGAGGGGGCTGTAGGACTCTGAATTCCAGGAATGGGGACTTGTCCCTGGCAGGGGGGGGACCTGCTCATTGTGTTGCCCTTCCCAGGAAGGACCCAGTGGCTCCCCCTCCTCCAAGGAGGCCCCATGAGCTGCCCATTGGAGTGAAAGTGCCAGGCCCCTCCCCCAATGGGACTCTCCCACTGACAGAGCAAGCGCCGGGCCTGCCCTGCCAGCAGGGGGAGCCCCCGTGCCCGCCTCCTGCCCGGCTGCCTTGGAGGCCAAGTGAGCTGAATCGGCGGCCTTGCCCGGGCGCTTCCCCCTCCCCCCTTCTGCGGATTGGGCCCAGGAAGGTGGGAAGGCTCAGAGGGTCCGAGGCCGAGGGAGCCTGTTAGCCGCTTGGGGGCCTCCGAGGCTTCTGCCGCTGGGCCACTGGCCGCCCCCTTGGCTCTCTTGCAGGGCCAGCTGTGGGGCCCCAAAGTGCTCGGGGGGGGGGGGGGAGAAAGCAGACTTGGAAGGGGGCAGTGGCCAGGCCCCTCCGTAGCACAGGCAGCGCTCCCACAACGCGTCCAGGGGTTCTGCTCGGGCAGGGGGGTTGGCTGGCTGCCCTCCCAGGCCCCTCCAAGCTTGTGTGATCCTGCAGCGGACAGAAGCAGCTCAGGCGTCACACGTCCCATTGGGTGTGAGAAGCCCCCCCCACTCTCCCCTCCCCCCGTCTCCACTGCTGTCAATGGAAGGGTCCTGGGGAGACCCCCGGGAGACGGGGACCGGCTGCAATCCACGTGCTTGTACTATATTTTGTAAATATTTGTAATATTGGCTCCCCAATCTTCTTCCCGTTTTGTCTCAAATGCAAAAGGAGAAAAAATCTGGAAAAACTTTCTCTGTGTTTTGTGCTTTGGTCTCGTGGGTTTGTTTCCCTTCCGGAAGGTTTATCCCGCTTCATGCAGGGCGGGGAGGGGGGCTCCTGGCTCCTCCCAGGGCCCTTTAGGGGGAACCCAGGTGGGGCACAAGCGGGGCCTGCCAGTCCCGCTCCATGTGGACCAGGCCCTCAATGTCCGGAACTGCCCAGCGCGGTGGCCAGGCCTTTTCGGTGTGTGCCTCCCATCATGTTGGGGGCGTTTCCTACTGCTGGAGCCCCCTCTGCAGAGCCACAGACCCCACCTGTCCTGGGGCTGCGTCCCCAGAGCAGAGGAGGGAAAAAGCCCCCCACCCCCCCTTCCGGTCCCTTTGAAGGAGGCAACGGAGGACCCCACCCAATATACACATTTTATTATGAACTGGTATGGATGTGGACTTTCTATACACACATTCCCTCTAGATTAAAAATGTACAGGTGTATACATGGCCGTATAAATACAGAGGGGGGGGGGCTCTCCGGCCGGGGTCATTTCAGGGCGGGGCAGAAGGGACAGGCGTCGTTTGCGTTCGTCTGGGCCCAGAACTTGATGCACTGCCAGAGAAGAAGCGCTGCCCATCAGCCCCGGCAGAAGGGGAGGGGGGCACTGCAGCCATCACCCCCCTCCCTCCCTCCCCTCCCCAGCCCCCTCACCTCCTTGTGCAGCACGTGGGCGCAGGCCATGGGGTGGAGGTCGCCGGGGGGCACCAGCTTCTGGCACATCAGGCAGAGTTTGCAGGTGAGGGCGGGGGTCTGGCGGAGGAGAGGAGAAGGCAGAGGGGCTGGGAGTCCAGGCAAGGGCTGCGGGCAGAGCCCCCCCCGGAAGCCCCCCCTCCCCACACTCACCTGGGGCGGGGTCCCAGAATAGGGGACCTGTGCAGGGGGCAAGAACAGAGGGTTGCTGATCTGGGGCAGGGGCCCCGGGAACAAGGGGGAGCCCATCCGGCCGGGGGGCTGTGGCGGAGAAAAGCAGAGCCGTGAGGGGGGGGAGGCCCGGCTCCACCCCTTGCCTGCGGCCTCCGAGGGCCGGGAGGGGGCGGGGCTTGCCGGTCAGCCCACCTGGGAGCCCACGGCCGCCACCCGGTCATGCTGCTCTGCCACCTTGGCCGCCACCAGCTGGCTCAGCTCCTCCATGGTGAGTCCGGCCAGGGTCCTGCGCGCGGCTTTGATCTGCTGGAGGACGCTGGTCAGCTGGGCCCTGAGGGGGGGGGAGGAGGAGCGCGCTCAGCCTTGCCCCACACCGGCCCCCTTCCCCGTGGGCCACCAGCAGCCCTTCCACCTGCAAAGGCAGGGGCAGCTGCTCTGGGGGCTCCCCTTCCGCTAGCCCCCCCCCCCAGGCTCACTTGTTACACTGCGGGCAGCGGGACATCAGCTTCTCCAGGATCTTCTCCAGCTTGTCCACAGGGGGCGGCCTGTGGAAGTCTGAGGGGGTCTTGGCTGCTCCCAGGCCCGGGGGCGGAGGCAGTGAGGGTCCGGGCACCCCCTGGGAACTGAGGCAGGGGCTGCTCCGCTCCTGAGCTGCAGGCAGAGCTGGCGAGGGCTGGGTGGGCCTGGCGAGGAGGCCCGGATTCAGCAGGGGGAAGGAGAGCACCCGGGGGTCAGCGCTGGGCATGACCATGGGGGGCATGGAGACTGACCCCAGGGGGAAGGGCAGCTGGGGGGCCAGAGAGGCGTTGGTGGCCTGGAAAGGAGGCAGCAGGAAGTCGGTCTGAGGGGGGGAGGAGGAGGAGGAGGGCTGTTAGTCGGGTGCCTGGCAGTGCCCCTGCCCAGACCCCCCTCTGAGCCCCCCCCCCCCCCGGCTCACCTCCAGTGGGGGCGGGGGCAGAGGGGGCGTGGGGATCTGTGGGAGGCTGCTCAGCTTGGCCCCGTTCCGCACCAGCTGGATGTGGTCGTTGAACTTGTCCTGGAAATGGGGGGGCAGGGGGGCCGTGAGTGGGGGGGGGGCAGGCAGACCCCTCCTGGAGAAGAGCCTTCCACCCCCGTGATCCCCCACCCGGGGCCCAGGCCCCGCCAGCCCTGCCCTTACGCGGACAGAGTCCTTGGTCATCCGTATCTTGTTCAGCCGGGCCTCCCACTCCTGCTTTGGCCGGAGGGTCTCCAGCGTTGGGGGCGCTGACCTGTGCGCAAGAGACGCCCTGAGTCAGAGTTCTGTCCCCAGCTGGCAAAACCCACCGCTCAGGGGGAGGAGCCTCGGACCGCCCCACCTCCCCCTTCTGAGCACCGCCCCCTCAGCAGTAGGAGGGGCGCGGGGGGGCAGCTTCCCACTAGAAGTGGGGGGGGAGAGGGGCAGACGGCTGCACCCCCCCGCCCCTCCAAGGCCAGGATGCCCCCCGCCCCCCCCCGGGTCAACCAGCCCCCCTGCGCTCAGCCCGGCTCACTTGAGGTAGGTGAGGTGCAGCTCGGCCTCCTTCTCGGCCTCTTCCAGCTTCAGCACCAGCAGCTCCTTCCGGCTCTCCAGGGACAGGATCTGGGGAGGGGGGGGGGGAGAGGAGCTGGTTACACGGCACTGGACACACCACAGGTCCCAGCAACAGCCGCCCCCCACTCCAGCCCCCCTGGGGAGGGGCCGTGCCCTTCGCTCACCTCTGCTTTCCAGGCCCGCTCGGTCTCCTCCAGGATGGACCGGCTGATGTCGCTCTGCTGGCTCCTCAGCTTGCCCAGCTCCAGCTCCCAGGCTTCCCTGCGGAGATGCCCCATGAGCGGAGGGGCTGCCCGGAGCCCCTTGGCAGCCACCCTCCGGCCGGCACGCGTTCCCAGCTGGCCGGAGCAGGCAGAGGCCTCTGGGGCAAGGGGGGGGCATCTGAGGTGACCCTCGCAGAATCCCCCCGCCCGCTCACTTCTCCTCGGCCTGTTCGGCAATCAGGGAGACGATCTTGCTCTCCTTCTCTTCTTGCTCCTGCAGCAGCCTGAGGGGGGGAGGGAGGGAAGGGCTCAGGCTTTGGGCTCAAGGCCCCCAGGCAGCAGGGAGGGCCAGCAGGCGGAAGGCTGCCTCCCGAAAGGGACCGTGGGCCTCCCAAACTCCTGACACTGGGGCCCTGCACTACCTCCGTCCTTTCTCGCAGAGCTTCTCAATCTCCGCCTTCAGGTCCTGCTCCTTCTGCAGAAAGTCCTTCTTCTCCTTCTCCATCTTCTTCCTGGTCTCCTTCCGCTTGACCGTCACGTCCTGAATGGCCTTCAAGATCTCCTGGGGCAGGAAGCGAGCGTCCTCTCAGCGGGGCCTCATGGGCTTCTTCCACCGCTCCCCCCTCGGTTGCTCTCCCACACATCCTCCCCCAAGCAGCATCGCCCCCTCCTTCTCCCCCCCTGCAGGCCCACCTGGTGGTTCTTCATCTCTTCCTCCCGGCGCTGCTGCAGGTGCTGGAGCTGGACCTGCAGCTGGTTCTCCACCTGCCTCTGCTTGTCCAGGACCTCTTGGTATCGCTCCTTCAACGACGCTCTCTCGGACATCATCTTGTCCTATCGGGCAGCCAGAGAGCCCTTTGAATCCTCTGGGCCGCCTTCCAAAGGCCAAAGCCAGCATGACCCAAGCCCCCGACCAGGCAGGGTCCCAAGCGGTGTGCATGAAGCCCCCCCCCTCCACAGGATGAGCCTTGGGCATCTCGGTCACGGCCACTGCAGCGCCAGAAGAGGCGAGTCCCACGCTCACCAGATTCTTCTCCATGTCCAGGTCGGTGCTGTCTGCCGAGTCGGCCGCCCTGTAGTCAGTCTGCCAAGGGAGAAAAGGGCTCCTTGACCTTCCCCGTCATTCTGCCTCCCAGCCTCTGGTCAAGTGACACCGCACAGGGTTGGGCTGGTCCTCTGTCACAACACTAACAGGCCCAGGCGCCCCCTTTCTCTCCCCCCCCCGCCTGATTCCTTGGACTGTCCCAGAGACAGGGCAGGGCCAGGCCCCTTCTGGGGGTCCCGAGCCTCTCCCTGCAGCCCCACTCCCTACTGGGAAGGCCCACCGCTCCCTGACCTGGACGGCAATGTTTTGGGAGGGTTCGGCAGCCCCGTCATCTTCCCGGCCCTGGCTGGCCACGTCCAAGGAGGCCGCCAGGGGCCCGTCTTCCAAATCGGGGCACCCGTTCTGCCGCCTTCCGTGCTGCAGGATCCAAGAGCCCAGCTCAGCCTCGGAGCAGGGCAGGGCCTCGGCGGGGGCCGTCTGCGGAAGCGGCGGGGGGGAGGCGCTGCCCAGGTCCGGCAAGGGGGCCGCCTGGCGGGAGGGGCTGGCGGGAGACCGGTCGGCAGCCTCCGAGGAGGAAGACTCTTCCGGGGGAGGCGGCGAGGCGGAGGCGGGAGAAGCGGGGGAGTCCCGGTCTCTGGAGCCCCGGTCCATCGCCTCCTCCGGGCGCTCGGGCTCCTTCGGCCGGCTGGCCTCGGCAGGATCCAGGGGGAGGCAGCTGCTGGGGCCGGAGCGGGAGAGAAGAAGGAGGCGGAGGAGGCGCGTCACTAGCCCGGCTGCCCTCCCGGCGCCCCCCAACGCCGCTGGCCGGAGAGAAGGCCCCGCGCGGACCCGCCCCGCTGCGCTCCGGGGCACAGAGCCCCCGCCAAGGCCGAGCCGCGGACCGAGAGCCCCCAGGCGCCCCGCCAGCCGCAGCCCCGCTCCGGCCTACCTGTCAGGGGCGGCGGCGGGGCGTGTGCGGGGGCCCTTCGCCTCTTCCGACGCCATCGCCGGGCCGAGCGGGGGGAGGCCGCGGCCCCTCCGGGAGAGCCGACGCAGCCGCCGGGGAGGCGTGTCCGGGGCTCAGCCCGCCCCTCCGGCCGCCGGACCCGCGCTCGCCACTCCGCGCCCTGCCCGACCCGCCGCGGCCTGCTCTTCCTGTCGGCGGGCGGCGCCGCGAGCCTCCGAATCCAGAGCGGCGGCCCGGAAAGCCCGAGGCGCCCGCAGCGCCCCCGTTCGGCCTGGAGAAAAGGCGCCCGAGCATGCGCAGAGCGAGCAGCGAGGCCCCGCCCGAGGAGCAGGAGGAGTCCCCCCCACCTTCGGTCGCGGGCAGCGGACGTGACGTGCGTCGCTTCCCAGACGCCGGATCCCGGCCCGGCTCGCGCGGTGGGGGCGTGGCGTCTGCGGTGGGGGTGGAGCTCTCGCTCGCTCTCCCGGAAGCCCCGCCCCGCCTGTCCGATGCTGCGGGCCCGCCATGGCGAGCGGTGATGGGGGCCACCGGGGAGGCCGGGCGCTGCCGTGCAGGGGCGTTGCTGCTGCTGCTGCTGCTGCTGCCGGTGGTGCTGCCTGCGTGGGCGGAGCGGCGTCGGTGCGGGGCGGCGGGCTGCCCGGAGAGCGCGGCGTGGGCGGTGCGGCTGCGGGGCCCCGCGGAGGGTCTGGACCGACTGGCGGATGAGGTGGCGCGGGAGGCCGGGCTGGTGAACGCGGGGCGCATCGGGGAGCTGCGCGGCCACTACCTGCTGGCCTACCGGCCGCCCGGCCCTTCCCGGGGGGCTCCGGCGGGGCTGCGGCGGGCGGCGGAGGCGGCCTTGGCGCGGCACGGGGCCGTCGGGTGGCACGCGGCGCAGCGGCCACTCAAGCGCTCCAAGCGCGCCCTGCGCTTCAACGACCCCAAGTTCCCCCAGCAGTGGCACCTGGTAGGCGGCTGGGCTGGGCTGGGCTGGGGCGGCGGGCGGGGAAATGCTTGCGGGGGGGGCAGGCGGGTCTCGGTCCAGGCGCCTCCGGCCACCGCGCTGCCTCCTGCCCCCCCCCGCAGGAGAACCGCAAGAGCCCCGGCATGGACATCAACGTGACGGGCGTCTGGGAGCGGAACGTGACGGGCCGCGGGGTGACGGTGGTGGTGGTGGACGACGGGGTGGAGCACACCAGCCAGGACATCCAGCCCAACTACGTGAGGCCCTGACCGACCGGCCCACGCGGGGGGGGGAGCGGTGGCGGGGGGCTTGGCCTGGAGGGTGCTGGGGGGGTCTGAGGGGGGCCACTCCCATGTCTCCTCCGCCAGAGCCCCGAAGGCAGCTACGACCTGAACTCCAACGACCCGGACCCCATGCCCCACCCGGACGAGGAGGACGGCAACCACCACGGGACCCGCTGTGCCGGGGAGATTGCAGCCGCCTCCAACAACAGCTTCTGCGCGGTGGGCGTGGCCTTTGGGAGCCGGATTGCAGGTGCTGCCCCGCCCACTTCTGCAGGGGAGGGGGGCTGGGGGCTGATAGGGGGATGCTGGGAAAGATCTGGGGAGACCGGCTGTGGTTGCCGAGGGAAGAGCCCCCAGCTGCCCAGCCCCCGGCAGCTCCGAAGGGAACTGGGGCTCAGCTCACCTGCTCCCTCTCCGGTCTGGTCATCCTGGGCAGGCTGATGGGGGGGTGGGGGAGAAAGCCCAAGCGGGGGGGGGGATGGCGGCAGAGGAGCCTCGGTGGCTGCACTGGCAGGGAAGCCACAGAGAAGCTTCCAGGGCCTCAGACGGACGTTCTGTGGGTTGTAATCAATGCTGCGTTTTCACACAGAGGGGGCCCTGCCTGTGGGGGGCTATTCCTCGGGGGGGGGGCAGGTCTAGTGCAGTTGAGGAGCAGGCCAGGCATTGCCACAAAGGGGTCAGCAGAGCCACGGACTGGGGGTGCTATGGGAGGCGCCACCAGAGTTTGCCCCTGGGTGGGCCCAGAAATGGGCTGCGGGAGAGGGCAGTGTGCCAGGCGGTCCAGAACTCCCCTGCAGTTTGCCCTCAGAGGGTGTCGGTGTGGGGGCGAGGTTGTAGCGTGGAGGGGGGGTTGAAAAGGCTGCAGGGGGCGCTAGCCTTCCGCTCTACGGTGGTCCCTTGTGCAAAGGCAGCAGCTCCTTGTTTAGGCCTGGAGGCAGGGCGGTCTGGCCGGCCTTTTTGGCACCAAAGGCGCATGGCGGAGCCCGGAAGAGCAGCTGCAGGCGGCACACCTGCGCACAGGGAGGGCTCTGCATGCCGCCTCAAGGTGTGGGGAGAGCCGCCCTTTGGAACTGCCTTGGGAGTCACTCCCGGCTGCTTTCGGCAGGGGGCGGGTGGGGGCAGGGCCTATGGGAGGGGCCGCCCGGCAAGGGAGCCTCTGGCCACACCCACACACCCCAGGGGCAGCATCCCTGTCCTCCCAGCTGGCACTTCCTGGTCAAGGTGTTTGAGGCCAGAGAAAGGAGCCTGGGGGTCAAGTGCTGGAGCCTCTTGGTGGCCGGTCGGCAGCTTCACATCTTGAGCAGCCCTGGGCACAGTGGGATTTTTAGAGCGGCCAAAGGGCCGAATCTATTCAGCCCAGAACTGGAGACTTCGCTTGCGGGGTGTTTGGTTTTAACTGAAACTAAAGGAAACTTTTTCTAGTTGCTCATTCCTGCCCCAAAAGGTTCCGTTGCCCCATTGCGTAGTTTTGGGGGGACGGACGGACGGAGGGAGCAGAAGCCTCTGCTGGGGGGGCCTCCTTGCGTTTGGGCATACAGCCCCCCCCCCGCTCCAGAGGCGGATGAACCTGCCGCCTTTTGCCCCACAGGGATCCGCGTGCTGGACGGGCCCCTGACGGACAGCCTGGAGGCCGTTGCCTTCAACAAGCACTATCAGATCAACGACATCTACAGTTGCAGGTTGGCGTGAATGGTCTTGCGGACGGTTGTGGCGTCTGTCTGTTTTTGCCCTGCTTTCGTTGTTAAGCAATAACAGCAGCCCTGTGAGCTGGGCTGGGCTGGGCTAAGAGAGGGGGCCACCCAGAATAGGTCCTGCAGACCTCAGAGGAAAGCCGGGTCCTGCTCCGCCCTGGCTCTCCCAGTGGCCCCCTGCCCGTCTCCTCCTGGGTGGGGTCGAGGGCCTTGCATGCCTTGTGCCCTTAAGGGACCTCCTCTGCCTCTGGCTTCACAGCTGGGGCCCCGACGACGATGGCAAAACAGTGGACGGCCCCCATCAGCTTGGAAAGGTAAGGAGAGGAGAGGGGAGGGGGGGCTCTGTGCCCGAGGCTTGCAGAGATTGCCAGGGGGGGGGTCGGTGGTCTCCCAGGGCCTGCAGGGCTTCCGCTCTCTTCCTCTGCCAGGCCCTCAGCTGGGCAGAAGTGTGTGTGCGTGTGTGCGCACAGTTTCCGCGGGGCTGAAGCACTTCTCACCCCCCTCCCCAGGCTGCCCTGCAGCATGGCGTGATGGCTGGCCGGAGGGGCTTTGGCAGCATTTTCGTGGTGGCCAGTGGCAACGGGGGCCACCACAATGACAACTGCAACTACGACGGCTACGCCAACTCCATCTACACGGTCACCATTGGTGAGGAAGGGGCCACCTCCCTCAGGCCCTGAAGATTGGGGGAGGGGGGGCAGGAGGCTTTGCAGGCTGGGCTTCCGGGCCAGGAGTGCAGCTCCCCTGGGGGAAGGGGTCTGTCTGGTTCCTGCAGCCCCCCCTCCGTCTGCCCCCCTCCAGGCGCTGTGGATGAGATGGGCTACAAGCCCTTCTACGCGGAGGAGTGCGCTTCCATGCTGGCCGTGACCTTCAGCGGAGGGGACAAGCTAATGAGGAGCATTGTGAGTAGACAGCCCCCCTCCAGCCCCATGCGTGGAGACTTCCCTGAGTCCTGCTGGCCGTTCCCAGGTGGGCTGCCTGCCCTCTTCCCCCTGGCCAGCCCTGGGCACAGAAGCCCCTTTGCATCAGCCAGCCAGCGGGGGCCCTCCTTCCACTGCCCGTCCCTCTGGCCCTAGTCCTGGTCCTCCCAGGGTCAGCGGCCAGCCTGGCAGGGCTGGTTTTCCTCCCAGAGCCCTCTGGATGACCATGTTTCCTTAAGGGGAAGAATTTCTCCGGTCTGGCAGGGTCCCAATAGCTCAGCACTCTTGGCGGCGGAGGGAGGGAGGAAGAAGGAAGCCCCCCCCTCCCCGTTCTCTTGGCTGGGCCTGGTCCCCTTCCGCCTGCTCCTCCCCCTCCTCCCCCTCCTGCCCGGGAGCAGCCCAGATCGTTCCCAGCAAGGAGGTTCCTGGGTCTCCTCCCTTTGGCCAGGGGGAGAAGGAGCCCAGGGCTGCCCCTTTGGCCGTCTGGCTGGAGCTGCCCCCGCCAGCTTCTCAGACAGAGCCCCCCTTTCCCTGCAGGCCACCACCGACTGGGACTTGCAGAGGGGGACGGGCTGCACCGAAGGGCACACAGGCACCTCTGCGGCGGCCCCCTTGGCTGCCGGACTGGTGGCCCTCATGCTGCAGGTGCGCCCTTGCCTCACCTGGAGGGACGTCCAGCACATCATCGTCTTCACTGCCACCCAGGTGAGCCCGGCCCCCACCAGCCATTGCCCCCACCGGTCAGAGCCCCCCTCCCGTTTGGCCCCCCCGAATTCTGGCCTGTGTTAAAGGAGGGGCTGTCCTTTCCCTCCCCGGGCCCCTCCAGGCTTCAGGCTGCCTTGCCCGCCAGGCGTCCCCCTCGACACAGCCCGGCCCGCTTCTCCCTGCCCTGCCCTTCGTCCGAATCCGGGTGAAGCGGGAGCCCCAGGCAGTAAGGGTGGCCCCTCCCCTCTCCTCTGGCCCTGGGGGCTCCCCAGGCCTTGACTGGCTTTCCCGCCACCTCCTCCCCCCACAGTACGAAGACCACCGTGCCCACTGGGACACCAACCAGGCCGGGCTGAGCCACAGTCACCAGCACGGCTTTGGACTGCTGAATGCCTGGCGATTGGTCAACGCAGCCAAGGTGCCCCGGCCTCTGCTGGGCTTCAAGGCCATGGGGTTTTTTTGGGGGGGGGGGGCTTTTGTAAGCAGGAGAGGGGTGGGCTCAGCCCTCCCAGGGAGAGGGGGTGCAGGCGTCCCTCCCTGAGCCTCGAGACGGGCGGCTGTGTCCCTGGTCTGGGCCCATGGGCTGGGCTTGGGGGGGCTGCCCGGGGGGAGAGCCGAGCCCCATCTTCCTCCCCCGGCAGGTCTGGGAGTCCGTCCCCTATCTGGCCTCCTACGTCAGCCCCCTCCTGGGGGAGAAGCGAGCCATCCCAATGGAGCCGGGCCACCTGGAAGCCACCTGGAACGGTCTGTGTGGGTGTGTGTGTTGGGGGGGGCATCTGTTTAATAGGGGGGCAGCAGAGCGGGGGGCTGGACGTCTCAGCCCTGCCAGTGGAGGCGGCCAGCGACCAGGACTGCCGCTTGCTCTCCATTTTAGGCAATGTTGCAGCTCCTGTTTGGCCACGCTCCGTCCACGCCTCCCTGGCCAGGGGGGAGGGGGGGTCCCTAGGGTGTGTGTGTGTGTGTGTTGTGGAAAGAGAAGCGGCCTGCACGGCTGGGCCCTTCGGGAGGCCTCTGGGCTGGAAGACCCCCCCACATTTGGGACTTTCTCCCCCTCCCCTTCCTTAGTGACCGAGGCCGACCTGGAGCCCTCGGGGCTGAAGACATTGGAGCACGTGGCCGTGACGGTCAGCATCACCCACCCACGCCGTGGCAATCTGGAGATCCACCTCCGGTGCCCCAGCGGGACGGACTCCCTGGTGGGGACAGCGCGCAGCCTGGACTCGTGAGTGGCCTGTGTCTCAGGAGGGGGGGGGGGGCGGAGGGATCGGGGGTCCCGGTTACCTGCCCTGGCTGGACATCCGAGGCCCGAGGGCCTTTCTCTGGCTCCGCGAGACCCTCCTCCTGGCCCCTCTGCCCCCCCTGCAGGGACCCCACGGGCTTTGTGGACTGGACCTTCTCCACCGTGCGCTGCTGGGGCGAGGAGGCCCAGGGCTCCTACCGGCTGACCATCCGCGACGTGGGTGAGTTCCTCCGCCCGAGCAGTGGGAGGCAGGGCGCCCCCTCCCACCCACCACCCACGCTCAATGACCCGCCTCTTCTCCAGGTGACCAGACGCTGAGAGCAGGCAGGCTGGACCAGTGGCAGCTGACCCTCTACGGCTCCTCCTGGAGCCCTGCTCAGATCCGGGAGCGGCGGAGGTGAGAGACCGGGGGGAGGGGGGGGGCACGCAATGCCTTGGCCAATAAGGAAGGAGCTGACCTCCACGGTTGCCCCTCCGCCAGCTTCCTCTTGCACAACGGGTGGGCTATGAGGGTGGGGAGACGGTCCTCTTGGGGCAGGGGGCCCCGATTGTCCCTGCAGTGACCAGCAACCCCCCCCTTGCAGGCTGCTGGAGGAGGCCATGAGTGGCCGGTTCCTGAAGGAGGAGTTTGCCTCGCCCTGCCCCCCCGGCCTCCGGATCCCTGAGCAGCCGCCCTCCACCCTCACCGCCAACACCCTGAAGGTGAGGAGGGGGCACTTTGGGGGAGGGTCTGGCTGGGGCTGCCCACTCAGAGGCCTTCTGCCTGAGCCCCCCCCTCTCCCCCAGACCCTGATGCTGCTGGGCTGCTTTGCCGTCTTCTGGACCTTCTACTCCCTGCTGGAGGGGGTCCTGACCTGCGACCGGGGGCCCTTGGGCTTCCCCCCCCGCAGCCGCCGGGCCCCCAAGTACCCGGAAGGGGGAGCCCTGACGGAGGAGGACACGCAGCCCCTGTGCAAGGAAGCCGAGCCCGGAGCCCGGCCAGCGTCCCCAGGGCTGCGAGACCTGGAGGAGGCCTGGGGACCCCAAGACCCCCACTGGGGGGGACAGCGCTGAAGGAGGAGCAGGAGCTGTCCGCCTCGGCCGTGCTGCCTCCCGGAGCCCCTGGCTGTGCCCACCGCCCCGCCCCCTTGCCTCCGGGCACGGCAGGGGCAGCGAGAGCAGAGAGGGGCCGCTGCTGGCCAGAAGGGGGCCGTGGCCGTGGACTGGGCCCTTGCCCCCCACCCAGAGCGCCTCTCTGGGCCTGGCAGGTCCTGGTCCTGCCTTATCTTCCACTCCGACCCCTGGGACCCTCCTGGGGGGCTTTCTGGGGACTTGGCTTCCCCTCCTATGGCCCCCCCCTCGAGCTGGTTTCTCTGCCGGACGTCTCCTTTTGCACTTTTCCAAAATAAACAATGGTTGAAAATCCAGCACTGCTGCCCTCTCTGTGCACCAGGGGGCAGCCCTGAGCCAGAAGGAGCCGTCCTGTCCCCCCACAGCCCCCCCTCGCAAGAACTTTGGGCCATCTCTAGCTCAGTGCCCCCCCCCCACTGTTTGCCCCCTGGGGGTCCCAAGGACTGGACTGGCCGCATCCCTTCCTCCGCTGAGCAGGGGATGATGGGCAGCCTTCGGCCTGGTCTACCCCGCGGAGAAGAAACTCAGGTCGTAGCCAAGGAACCCAAAAGATTCATTTTTTAATCTGATGAATGACCCCCCCCCTCCCAAAGTACAAAACAGTAGCTTTGTTCTGCGCCCCTGGCAGAGTTCGGCAGCTTCAGCCAAGTTCGGTTCTGCAGTTGGGAAGAGACTCCCGTAGCCCCAGGAGGCGTGCCGGGGCCAAAGCAGGCCGGGGTGGGGGGCGGGCGGAGGGGCGGGTGAAGCGGGCAGCATGCAGCGGCCGGCAGCTCTGGAGTAGGTGGGCTACCTGGCCGGCCGTTTGGCTATGCGGCAGCAGCAGCAGCAGCACAAGTCTCTGGGCACGGTGCCCCTTCCGGGACCTGCTTAGGGAGCATGGCGGGGTGGCTCCCCGGGTGGCGGCAGCAGGGCAGCGCTTGCCAGGCTGTTAGCGCGAGCAGGAAGACCGGCTGGCCTGGGGGTGGGTGGGGGGCAGCCCGGCAGGCGGCCTGGGCTTAGCTGATGATCTGCCGGGGCCGGCCGTAGCCTGTCATGCCCGCCTGCGAGGCCCCTTTGTTGGAGCCCATCTGTAGGCCGATGACGTTCTTCCCCTCCTTCATCTGGCTCTCGGAGAAGTCCCGCTTGTTCTCCTGGGACTTCCTGGGGAGGGGGAGAAAGGGGGTCACGGTGGGGCCAGGGGCCGGACGGACACGCGAGACCGGTGGAGCCGCCACTTACTTCATGAACCAGGAAGGGTCCCCCTGGTAGTGGCCATCGTCCTTGGTCACTGCCAGGTTGCCCAGGGCCATGAGGGTCCGCTGGACGGCGGCCATGTCCTTGGCTGGGGGAGAAGCAGAGCTGGACTCAGGCCGGAGCCCCACTGGACACAGCCTCCCCCCCACGGGGCCTTGGGGGCCGGCAGCCGGACCAGGAGAGGAGGCCCCCCCCCGCCTGGCCCCAACCTTTCTGGGACAAGGAGGCGAACCCGGATGCTGCCCACCTTCAAAGAGGTCCACCGTCTGGAACATGTCGGTCTTCACCACTCCATAGTCCTCGGCCGCCTTCAGGAAGTGGGAGATCTGCTCCATCTGCTTGAAGACCATGCTGGGCGGCGGCTCTGGGATCCGGATGAGCTTGGAGCCGCTGGGGTGGAGGCTGTTCATGAGCTTCCCCAGCACCTGCCGGGCGGGAGAGGAGACGAGGGCCTGCAACCCCCACCAAGGGACCCCCCCAGGCCCCCCCTCGCAGGCGGCCGGCCAGTACTCACGATGCCGTTCTTCAGCCAGACCTGGAAGCCCAGCCTGCCCCGCTCGGGCCGCCCCACCTCGCCCCCACACTGGGCCACCACCCACTCGACCAGCCGCTCCTCCAGGTCCTCATCGTACTTCTTCTCGATCTTGGCCTGGACGTCCCTGCTCAGGCCGAAGGAAGGGCCCTTGTTCGCCATGTCCACCGAGCGGGTCTGCGGGAGACGGACGGAGGCAGCCGGGCTGCTCTGCCGGTGGTCAACAAACGGGGGGGGGGCTCAGGCACAGGCTGCCCTGACCCCCATGGCCGCTAGGGAGGGGAACGAGCCTTCCTGCCCACTTCCTCTGCCCCACCACTCCACCCAGACACCACGCGCTCTCCACCCCCCTTCTCGGGCCTTAGCCTCCACGAGGGCCCCTCTGCTATGGAAGTCCAGGCGGTGGGTCAGCTAGCCCTCCTTTGCCAGCTGGATGACACACCCACAAACACTGACCCACCCAGCTTTTTGCCCCGGCAGTTGCACCCTTTCCTAATCGGGCAGCCACAAGATCCAGATGTCTCTCCCATTGGGCTCCCAGCAGCCCTTGGACCCTCTCAAGTGGCCGGGGAAGGGGAAGGTCTTCCCATAGCTGCCCCCCAGCCCCCCCTTCAGGCCAGGAGGTGGGAGGCCTGGAAACGCAGCCCCAGGCGGGGTAGACCCCCTCCCACACTCCGTGCAGGGCAGAGGGGAAGCAACCGTTGCCTGGCAGGGATGCCTCCACGCACAGGAAGGGGGGCGCGCTCCTCTGCCATCCTCGGGGGGCCCTGCTCCTTGCAGCCCTCCCTCCCTCCTGGCCAGGGCCCTCCCTCCGCCCCATGGGCCCCCTTGGGAGAAAGCCAGGGAGGTGGCAGCCGCTCGGTCAACCCTGGCTCCCCTTCACAGCCCCCGTTTCCTTCGGAGCCTAGTGGGACTCTCCCCGCCTCCTGGCCAGCAAGCGCCTCCTGTGGGCCCCTCTGCAGACCCCAGACCCCCCTTTCCCCACTGCCAGGTACAGAGGCAGTGTCTCCCGGCACCTGGGCCCCCTCCTGCCTCCCCAGGCCCCCCACTCCTGCCAGGGCAGAGGCTCAGTCTGGAGCCCAGCTTGGCTTCTCCCCTGCTCGGCCCCCCCCCCCGGGGACCCCTCTCTTCCCTCTCCACAAGGCTGGGGGGGGGCCACAGACACTTACAGCTGTGCTGCTCCAGGTGCTGGAGATGCCGCTCTGCCAGGACTGGGCCGGCCGCTGCAGGAGGGGGCCTAAAAGGCTCCGGCCCTCCAGCCCGTGACGTCCCCCGCCCTGCACCCCCCCCCCCCTCCTCAGTGGCTGAAGCACACCATATTTGGGGAAAGACTCCAAAGTCGAGCAGCCTGACTGCCCCAAAGACATTCTCCACATGCCTGAGTCCCAGCGGGTGCTCCTCTCCTTTTTAGGCAGGGCTCTGCCCCGGACCCCCCCAACCCCCCCCACCGCATGAGCTCACTCCCGGGACCTTTGGGGGAGGGGGCAGTGCAGAAGCCCTTGGAACGCTAAGAGGCCACGGGGTCTCAGGGGGGAGCCTCTTCTTTAGGGACACCCCCCACCTCACAGCGGCTGTCCCCCCAGCCCCCACCCCCAAAGAAAGAAAGGCAGCCAGGCCCCCTTTGAAGGCTTTTTCTTCAACAGAGTTTTATACCAAGAACCATTTCAAAGAAAAAACCGTTTCGGTCACAATCCAAAACCCGGAATGGACAAACACGGAGGGACGGACGGACGGATGGATCGTTGTGGGTTAAGAGGAGCCCTCCACCTCCTGGACTGGCCCCTTCCCTTCTTCTCCTGCCCCCCCCCTTGCATCAGGCTGACTATCTGCAGAAGCCCCCACCCCCCGGGGAAACCAGGCCCGGGCTTGCTTGAGGGCCAAAACCAGGGAGGCCCCTCCAAGGAGCCCCCCCCCCAACCTGCGCAGAGGAGACTCCCCAGCCCTCTTCCTCCCCACAGGCAGTGGCTACTGGGCGGCACCCAATGGGTTGGAGGAGGAGGAGGTGGCGTCCCCTGCCTGGACAATGCGGTGGCTGCAGCCGATGGACCGAGGGGGGGCATTGCTCCCTGCTCAGCAGGGAAGGCAGCCGCGTCCCGGAGTGGGGGGAGACCCTTTGGGGGACCTAGATAGGCAGGCAGGCAGCAGCACCAGTCTCCCAAGGCTGCCCCCACTCTTGCGCCAACAGCCTCTCCCCAGAGCTGCGGGCAGGGCTGGACCCCAACAGGGGGGGCTTCTCTCTCTGCTGCTGGCCAAGGGAAACCGAGAGAGAGAGGCAACCCTGGCAGCATTTGAACCCATCGCCCGGGCCAGCTCGGCTCTGGGAGGCTCCGGATGGCAAGCTCCTTCCCCTCCCGCGGACCCCCTCTTGATGCAGTGGGGAGGGGGGAGCCCCCAGCGGCCCCCAACAGCAGGAGATCCGTCCACTGAACAGTCCCAGCCCCCCTGCCACGGAGTCTCGGGGACCCTCAAAAGACGTAGATCTTGTCACGTTGGACGCAGTCGAGGTCGTCATCCAGAGTCAGCAGGACCTGCGTGAAGGGAAGCCCCCGTCAGAGGCCCCTGGAGGGGAAGGCAGTTGTGGGGTCCCCTGCGATGCCCCCCCCAGAGTGTATCACCAACAGCAGCCAATGCCCCCCCCCGTTGCACCCACCCCCTTCTTGGCCCAAGAGCCGCCCCCTCCCCCAAAGGGCCCCCACTGAAGCAACCGAGGGCTCCTACGACACGCGACCGGCCAGGAACCGGACCGGGCTCTGCACTGGCGGACAGGACACGCGCTCTGCCCCCCCCCTTGCAAAGGGAGCCACAGCATAGGCGCTGGGAGGGCCACGTACCAGGAAGGAGCCGAACATGGCGATGGAGGAGAGGAAGTGCCAGACGTCGTGGTCGTCGAAGAAGCCCAGCAGGACGCACTCCCGGTTGTGCTCGCGGGACTCGGCCGGAGTTTTCTGGGGAGGGAGCAGGGGCCAGCCGGGCTCAGGGGGGGCAGCAGGCCAAGGGCCAAGCACAGGGTGGAGGGTGAGGAGGATGCCCAGCCCTGCCTCCCTCCCCCTCGTGGGCCCCGGGGGGGGGAGCTCACCTGCCAGGTGCTCAGGCCCTGGAAGAAGAAGAAGAGGGCGAATCCCCACACCACCGAGGTGCAGACGATGCAGAAGAGGGAGACGGGCAGCAGGCGCTCGCCACTCCGGAGCTGCAGGGAAGGGGGGGTCAGGGGGGCCATTGACACCCCCCCCCCCGAGAGAGGAGCCCCCTCCCACCCCGGCCAGAAGGGAGCCACCTTCATGATGATGTAGAAGGCGAAGTAGAGCAGCAGGTTGCAGATTCCGATGGCCAGCAGGTAGGAGGCGAAGTCGTTGGGGCGCATGATCAGCCCATAGGCCGCCCTGCAGGGAGGGAGGGAGCGGAGTGAGAGCAGCCCCCCCCAGCTGGGCCCCCACTCTGCTTCCCCCCACCCCGGAGCATTGAGAGAGCCCGCCCCCCAATGGGCCTCAAGGCCCCAAAGACGCCTCTCCAGACGCTGCCTGCAAAGTGGCTCTTTGAACCCCAAAGGTGTGAGTGTGTGTGTGGGGGGGGGAGGTAGATGGCTGACCCCCCCTCCCCCGGACTGGGCGTGTCACTCACAGAGACCAGTTGATGAGGTTCCCCATGACCAGCAACACCATCCGATCCTGCAGACAGAAGCAGCCGGGGAGGGGGGCATTGGTGGGAGTCCTTCCAGGCCCAGGCCCCCCGCCTCCCACCCCCCACTCACCATGTACATGGGCCCGCTGCACTGCCGGATGCAGTCGGTGTACAGCACGTGGAAGATCCTCCGCCAGGTGCCAGAATCTGGGGGGGAGGGGGAGAGGGAGGGGCTGCGGGCGGGGGCCTTGGCCTTCCTCCTTGCGGGCACAGCCACCCGGCCCCTCCCCCAGAGCTCCCCCAGGGCCGCAAGGGGCAGCCACTCACCCAGCTTCCAGCGGCCCATGTAGTACAGCTGGGTGCTGAGCAGCAGTGTGGCCAGGATGTGGATGACTGAGAAGACCACCCAGAAGGCCGTGTTGCCCTTCCCAAAGACCTGCACGGGGGCGTGGGGGGCAGAGACGGAGGCTTTCATGGGGGAGAGCCCCTGCCCCTTCGCCTCCAACTCCGGAACGCCGTGGCTCCGGGGAAGGGCAGGGCACAGCTTTGGGGGACCCCCCCCATGTGGCCCCCGCCTCTCCCTCCGAGGGGCTCCCAGCGCCCCCCCCTGCCCGTCCCTCCCGCAAGCCCGGAGGGGCCACTCACCACCCCCACAACGGAGAAGAAGATGATGACGGCCAGGCAGGCGTAGGCGCTGTAGGCGCTGGCATTGATGTCCGGGTGCCTCTTCTGGTAGAGCTTCAACATGCACAGCCCAGCAATCATGTACATGAACGACGTGTCTGCCACGGAAGAGCCACGGCTGAGCCCACCCGGCTGAGGGGTGGAGGCTTCTGGGGGGCCTTCCCGGGCAGCAGAGGGGGAGCCACTCACCGAACTGGAAGTTGGTGTAGTTGGGGCAGACGTGGTAGCAGGCGCTGAGGAGGCCCTCCATCATGAGGGCCGTTCCCATGGCGTAGAAGAGGCCGAAGTGCTTGGGAATGCCACACTCCTGCAACGGGAGAACCCCGGCTGAGAGGGGAGCCCCCTGCCCTCCCCGGGTCGAGTGGGGGCCCTCCGTGGCCCTGGGAAGAGACCCTTACCACAGCATGGAGGTCGTGGCGCATCAGGGCCCGGTTGTAGCCGATCTCGCGCTGCAGGATGATCAGCAGGAAGAGGAGGCCCAGCAGGACGTAGCCCAGGTTGCTCAGGATGTTGTTGAAGGCGCTGGGGGGGGGGGAAGGGAGGGAGGTGTCAGGCCCCATGGGCTGGGGGGGGGCAAGGAGGGCCCCTGGCTCCTACCTGAGGTTGCTGAGCGGGTGGGCGCAGAGGAAGTTGTAGTAGCAGATGTCCTGGTTCCCAGTCACGTTGACCACCTGCGGGAGGCAAAGGAGGGGCTGGCCGGGGGGCTCCAGGGCCACCGCACGGGTGGGCAGCCCTCTGAGGGGGGCGGGGGGGCTGCGTTACCGTCTGGTAGGTGATGACCAGCTGGACGACCGGCAGGGCGTAGAAGACCGCGATGGTGGCAATGTTCCTGCAGAAAAGGGAGGGGGAGGGCGTTCCCTGTTAGGAGACCCTCCTCAGTTGCCCTGGCAATGCACAGATGGGGGGGGTGTCTGTGGGGGACACACCGCCGACCCCCTCCCCTAGTCCCCCCCAACTCTCTCACCAAAAGTAAATCTGGTACTTCTTCCGCAACACCCGCTTATCTTTGCGGGCCAGATCCGCCACACACAGGAACTTCTGCGACACACACGGGGGTCCTGCTCAGCTGCGGCCTGGAGACGGGCCACCAAATCCCCTCCCCACCCCTCCCCTGGCACCCCCACCCCCACACGGAGCCCCAGCCTGGCAGCCTCTCCAAAGGGCCCCCAGGAAGAGGCCCCTACGGGCAACGTGGCCCCCGGGATCCCCCAGATGCCACAGCCCTTCAGGGAGGCCTGGCTACCCCCGGAGCCCCCCCCCATCAGCCGGCCTTTCCAGGAGGTGCCCAGACTCCTTGCAAGCCCCCCTTCCCCCTACAGGCTCTGCAGAGCCCTCCAACCGAGGGGCAAAGGATTTGCAGGCCCCTCTGAGTCTCCCTGGGCTTTGCAGCAGTGGCTACAGCCCCCCACCCCCCCAGGAAAGGGGGTGCTGGACAGCCAGAGCAGCCCCCAGTCTTGGCCATCATCTCTGGAAAAGGGGCAGCCCCCAACCGGCCCCTCCCTCCGGGCAACCTTGGTGCGAATGACGTTCTTGTCGGACTCAATGTCGGTCAGTGTGTCGTAATCGTCCTCCTCCACGGAGCTGAGCGAGTCGAGCCGGGGCCGCCCCACCAGCGTCTCCAGGGAGCGGTCTGCAGGGGGCAGAAACCGGCGTTAGGGCAAAGGTTGCCCCTCCCCCCCGTGTCAAAAGTGCCAGTCAGCCCGGCCATCCAATTACCAATGGGACTGACGGGCGCCTGCTGGAGCTTGAGGGGGCAGGAGGCCCGAGGAGAGACAGGGCCCACCCTGCAGCAGCCCCCCCTGACTTCCCAAGCCCCCTCGCCCTGCTGATTGGAAGCCATGCAACGCCCAGCACGGGGAGGGGACCCTCCATGCACACTGGCCCCCTCCCCAGGAGCTTTCTGAGGGGCTGCCACCCCTCCAAGGCTAACCCCGGGGGGCAAGGAGGGCTGGGGGAGACGGGGCTCCCTCCCTGGCCATGGGGCAGCCCCTCAGGAAGCCCCCGTTCAGCAAGGGAAACCGAGGGGGGGGTCTGGCATCCGACCACCAGTGCCCTTGCCAGGTCCTGGTGCGTGGGGGCCTTCCTGCAGAAGGGACCCCTAGAGACAGGCCTTGCCCCACGGAGGGAGGGAGGGGGGGAGCCCCTACTCTTTCCACTTCCCCTTCTCCAAGCTCCATTGAGTCCATTCGGAGAAGATTTCTTCCCTGCGGAGCCCCAAGGGGGGGGAGAGGCAGGGGGGGGGAGACCCGGCCAGGGCAGAGGGAGGGGATGCCAGACCGAGGGGGAGGCCAGGCTCTCTACCCATCACAAAGGCGGCCCAGTTTCTCTGCCGCTGCTGGCACCCGTCCTGCCCTTGGGGAGAAAGCAGAGAGTTACGCAAGGGGGGGGGGGGACAGTCCTGTCCAGCCAGGCCCACTTGGAAGCCGAGGACAGCCAGACCTCACGCCTGCAGGGGGCGCCCCGAGGGCCAGCGTGGCAGCCACGCATCTCACCCGCGTAGTTGGAGGAGGCCTCCGTGGAAAGCAGGCTGTCCGTGACGTTCTCGCTACTGGCCGCCGAGCTGGTGTCTGCTGGGGAGAGCGAGGGGACCCCCAGGTGAGTCCCCAGCCAGGTGGGGGGAAGAGCCACCTGCCGGGCCTGGAGCAGCGCCAACCAGAGCCATGCCAGCCCCGAGAGACGGGAGCCACTGTTGCCTTCTGCCGGCCGGAGGATGGAACTTACCGAAGGAGCCGTAGCTCAGACTGCCGAGCGGTGGGGGTCCCTGGAAGGAGTCTGTGGGGCCCTGGGGGCTGCCTGCAACCACAGAGGCACAGCCCAGCTTGAACACGGGGAGGGGGGGAGCCCCTCACAGAACCCCGGCAGGCCTTGGACTGGCCGGCCCACCCGGAGGAGGGGCAGGGGGACAGGGGCTTCTCTAGGCTGCCCGGCTGTAAATGGGCTCTCCCCCAGGACAGGGAGCAAGAGAAGGTGAGTCGGGGGGGGGGGGGGCTGACTGCTTACCAAGGAGAGCAGCTTGGCATGGAGCAGCGTCCCAGAGAGAGAGAGAGAGGAGGAAGGGAGGAAGGAAAGTAAGAAGGAAGGAAAGGAGGAAGGAAGGAAGGAAGGAAGGGAGGAAGAGAGGGAGGGAGGGAGGGAGGGAGGGAGTCGTTTATAAACCGAGGCAGCTGCCAGATGTGGGGCAGGCGCATGGCCTTGTTCGGAGCCATGGCTCTAAGCTCTTCAGGCTCCACGTGCCACTTCCCAGCCCAAGACTATCGAAATCTAAGCGCTACGTCCATGTCACATGCACAACGCACAACCAGCCACCAGTCCTGGCAGCACCCTGACCGCCTGGCAGCCCAGTCCGGCACCTTATGCAAACCCACCAGGGATTATGGAGCCTGCGGGTGAAGCCGACTCAGCACTGTAGCGCCAGCAACTGAGGGCCGCTCCCTGCAAGGGTCAGACCCCACCGGGGTTTCAGCCGGCCCCCTCGACTCGCCACGCCCCACCAGGACTCCGCAGAAGGCCAGCAGTGAGCAGGACCGCCAGCGTCCTGAGCGGAAGCCGAGCCGAAGGACAGGCCCCTCCCTGGCTGTAGACCCCCCCTACCTCGTACCCCCCCATCGCAACCGGGAGAGTTCGGGAGCTGGAGCTGCCGCTGCCTCCGCTTCTGCCACCTGTCGAGCAAGGAGACCCCCTGAAGGAACCTGCGGCTGCCTTCTCCGGAAGCCCCCCGCCCCCCAGAAGCAGCAGCCCCCCTCCAGGCCCCCTTGCCCTGCCCTCCCCTTCAGCCCTGCCCCAAAGCCACAGCCGCTGCCTAGCAGGACAGGGCCCCCCGAGAGGGAGGGGGCCGGAGTGGCGGTGCCCAGGCCCCTCCCCGGGAGAGGAGCCCCGGTGGGCAGACTCACCGCCAGTTCTCCCAGCAGGCAATGAGGATCGTCAGGACATAGAAGGACAGGAAGACGCCCAGGCAGAAGAGGGTCCCGTTCAGGTAGGTCTTGGCTGTGGAGGAGCCGGGCAGAGGCCCTCACCCGCCTGGCAGCCCCTGCCGGACCCCCTCCCCCTCGTGGCCACCCTCGGCCCCTGACCTCGGCCCAGAGGTTCTGGAGATTCCGCCTAGCCCCCCCCTCCCCCCGAGGCCCCCAAGATCTCCAGGGGAGGAGGAGGGGGGTGGGGGCAGCTGGTCCCCTCCCCCCGGGATTGAAATAGGCAGCCCCAATAGGTGCTTGCTTACAACTGACAGCAGGGGTCACCACCACGTCCAAGGTTTTCTGGCGGTTGCCTTGGTCAACAGGCTCACCTGGGAGACACATTCGAGGGCGGGGTCAGACACACAGCCCCTCCCAGGCTCTGCCCCAAAGGCTGCCTCTCTTGGGCCCCTCACCTGCCAGGCCCTCCTGGCCCCTGCCAGTTAGTGGACGAAGCCTGGACAGGAGATGGACCCACAAACACTCCGGGCCCAGCTCTCCCCCCCCCCCCCTCGGATACCTTTGGAAAAAGGATAGTAATGCAAAGCCCCCCCGCAGGCCTCGTCTTCGGTCTTCACCACTACGACCACGTAGAAGCTGTTTCTGGGGAAGTCCTTCTTCTGCGGAAAACCAGAGAAGGGGCAAAACCTTTGGCCAGACCTCAAACTGGCCCCCTGCAGGCTCCTCCTTGGCTTCTATCCACTGACCGTCACATTACAGGCAAAGACAGGCAGACTTTGTGGTGCTGGGTGAGCACTTTGGAAGCCAAGGCCAGGTGGCCATCCACACCGGTGCTGGCTGACTGCTGCCCAGGATGTTATCCCCGAGAGCAGGCAGGCTGACCGGGGCCACTCGGGGCAAAGGTGCCAGCCACTCCCACCCTACCTGCACCGTGATGGCTGCCTTCTTGGTCATGGTCTGGTAGGTGCCAATGAAAGCCACGTTGTTATCCAGGTCGTAGACGGGACACTGGGCAGGAAGCAAGCGAGAAGGGGCAGTCAACATCTTGGGCAAAAGGACACCGGGCGCCTCCTGTGTCCTGTCACCATCCCCCCCCTGCCCCGCCCACTGACCAGAATGTCCTGGACGGAAATGACCGAGCAAGGAAAGGCTGTAGTCGAGGTCACTTTGATGATGGCAGAGTCCACCCCGTCTGGGAACTGGTACTTGAAGTACTGGGCATTGAGGAGAGAGAGGGGGGGGGGAGGACCCCTTCAGAAGACCCGGCGGGTGACACCTGCCTTCCTTGGGGCGGCACTTCCTCCAGCCTGGACCCTCGGGCGGTTCCCTGGGGACCCTCCAAAGTGCTGGGAAGCTTCCTCAGGCGCCTCATGGGGGAAGCCCATCAACCAAAGGCTCCTCTGGCTTGAGGACCCCCAGCAGGGGCTCCAGGGGCAGCAGAACCCCAGCACAGGTGGGGGCCTTCCTCAGGGGCTGACTGACCACCAGCCTGAGGACAACAGACAGACTTGCCCAAGCGCTGGGTGGGGCAGAGAGACACAACCTCCGGCTGACGGTCCCTGTTTGACAGCCAGCTCCAGGACTCCTCAGGGGTGGGCGAGCATTGGCTGGAGGGTGTGTGTGTGTCTCTTTCTCCTTCCCATCCAGGGACAGCCCCCCCGGAAGACCTACCTGTGGCTGGGCGGCTGTGGCGTTGAAGGTGAAGGGCTCCCCCGTCCTGCATCAAGAGAGAGTGGTTGGTGAGGGTGGGGCTACCTCAGGGGGTGCTGCACTGATCCCTTGGCTACTGCTGACTGACTGACCGACTGGACGTGTGGCAGACCGGCCTTTCCCCTCACCCCCGGTCCTTGCCCGCCTCTGGGGCTGCGCCTGGGGACCCCCACTGTCCCCCCACCTACCTGAGCACGAAGTTCTCTACGCGGGAGACGCGCAGCTGGTAGGTGGCGTTGGTGGCCGAGAGGGTGGAGACGTCCACGAAGAAGAACTCCGTCTCCACTTCGCTCTCGGTGGGCGGCTGGCACAGGGTCCGGCTGACATCTTGGTACAGGTACTTCCTCTGGAAGCTGGGGGGGGGGGCAGGTGTGTGTGTGGGGGGGTCGCCTTCCCAGCCCTCGGGGCCTCCCACTCAAGCAGCTCGTGGCGCCGCCTCGGCTGGGGAGGGGGGGTCGGGGCCGTCCCGTCGGAGGCGCCCGGGCGGGGGGGGGGGGCGGGCTACTCACAGGCCGCGGAGGATTAAGGGCAGCTGGAAGGAGACCACCGCCTCCTTCTGCCGCACCACGAAGAGCAGCGGCCTCTGCTTCTGCTCCGACAGCACGTTCACCGACACCCGCACGCCTTCCGTCTAGGGGGCAACCGGAGGGGCGCTCAGGCCCGGAGCCACAGCAGCCCCCCCCCGGGCAGACGGGGCGGGCAGGCGGGGCGCGGGGCCGTCCGTCCTTCCGGGCCCAGCTGGCAGGCGCGGGGCAAAGGTCGGGGCGGGGCCGGGCGGCGGACGGGGGGGGGGGGAGGCGGCGGCTCACCCGGTTGCGGGAGACGCTGTGGTTGAAGGCGTAGATGTTGAGCAGGTCCGCGTTGACGGCGTCGCCGTAGAGCTGCTCGAAGGCCGCCTCCTTCTGCACCACCCGCTTCGGCCCCGACCAGCCCCCGGACGCCGCCACCGCCACCAGCAGCGGCAGCAGCAGCAGCGGCCCCGGCAGCGGCGCCCTCAGCATGGCCGGCGGGCGGGCGAGCGGGGGCGGCAGCGGCGGGACGGGCGCTCCGCTCGTCTGGGCGCCGCCTCCGAGGCCGCGTCCTTTCAGGGGGAGGCGGGCCCTGGCCGGGGAGGAGGCGGCGGCTGGGCGGCCCCGAGTGCGAAGCTCCCCCCACCCCCGGAGCCCCAATCCGAGGCAGCAGCGGCGGGGCTGGGAGCGCTACAGGCGGAGACCCCCCCCCCCCCAGAGCTCCGCCCTCCCCCCGCCTGCAGGTCCCCGGGAAGAGCCCGCGAGAGGCGGCCGGCAGCGCTCCGGCGTCTTCGGACCGGCGCCGTTCCGGGTGCAGCACACGCGGCCCATCGGGAGCGAGATGGCCCCAAAGCTGGCGGGACACGCAGGGGGCGGCCCCAATGGGAGGGGCAGGACCCCCGAAAGGGCGGCCCGTTCCCCAGGGAGGCACCAGGCCACAGAGCAGCCTCAGCCTGGGAAGGGCCGAGCCCAGTGTGAGCCTCAGGCCAGGAGGGCCTCTGGGGGAAAGCAGCCAAGCGCCCACTCCAGCCCCAGGATGACCGATGGCCACCCAGGGCGCCTCAGGAAGGCAGGTTCACTCTGGGCATCCTTGGACAGAACCAGGCCTTTGGTCAAGCTAAAGCAGCTGGTGCCTGCTGGGAGGGCCTGGGGAAGCCCCGCATGGCCAAGGCAGGCCTCTCCTCCGAAGAAGCGTGAAGCCCAGTGGGTCAAGGGCAGACTTCTGGGGGAACTGGCACAGCAGGTCCTTGCCCAACCCTGGCCCAGGTAAAAAGAGGTGGGGCCTCTCCCTTCCTCACTGCCCCTTTAGGGACCACCTCTCCCTCCCACCCCCCGAGGGATTCTTCTTCTTCCTCCCTTCCGGAACTTTCCCTAAAACCACCTCATCAGATGGAGCCCAGAGAAGGCGGCTCCCCTTCGCCCGGGGCCTAGATTCTGGCAGACCCGGAATTGTTTATTCAGGACGACATGGCCACAGCCAGAGGCCTCATTTGCACGAGTAAAATACTTATTGTACAAGGCTGACACCCCCACCCCCCCAAAAGAAAGGGCTGCCCTGGGACTGTGAACCTCAGTGAGGCCTTGCAAGAAGGGGGCGACTGGAGGGAGCGTTGCTTTTTCCTCTCAATAACGAGCCTCCTGCAGCAGGTCACCTAGAAGCGTCAGTTTAATCTGGATGGGGATGAGCAGGGGGGCTCCAAGGCCTTGGACAGGGTGGGGGGGGTCGCACCAACACACCTCTGAGGCAGGTTTCTCCGAAGCCCCCCCTCCCCATCCTGTTCCCAGCAAGGGAACCACATCCTTTTAAACAGAGAAATGAAATAGCCCAGTTAAATGTGTCCACTCACTCAACACATAATTGTTCACATGGGTCAAGCTGGGTCATAGGCAGCTGTCTCCGGTTCTGGTTGGTTGCTTTGCCAATGCAAGAAAGCAGCTAATATCACTTAAAACAAAACCCCAAATCCAGTAAATATAAAAACTCTTCAAACAATTCCAACTTTGAAAGAAGCAGCTACTTCTCAGTCCAGGGAGTGGAATGTGAGTGCGGCCGATGAGTTGAGGCAGTTCAGCGCTGTGGACAGCCGGGACACGGAGGCGGCCGGAATGGGAAGGAGAGCAGCAGGAGCCAGCAGGCCGCCGGCCAGCATTCCCACCACCCCACGAGGGAGGGGGGGAAGGGGGGCCACCCCGCTGGAAGGGACCAAGAGGCCTGGGGACCCCTCTGGCCAGGCCCCCCCACCTCCCCTTCCCGGGCTAAACACAACACCCAGTAACATTCAACAACGGAAAGCACGTTGAGCGAGGAGGGTCCAGTAGTGCCGTGGAGAAAAGAACTGGGCCGATGGCGCTGGGGCAGGGCGGTGGTCAGGCCAGAGTCGCCTGCTTCTCTTCCGGGGTTTCCTCCAGCAGCTGCATGATGAGTTCGTGGAGGGGCTTGCAGACCTTTGTGTAGCCAGCCCCCGAGAGGTGCAGAAAATCAAACATGTCGTGGCAGGAAATGGTGCCGTCCGAGTGCACAAAGCCTCCGTCCACGGCCAGCAACTGGACTCCGGTGAGCTTGGGCAGGGAGGCCTTCAAGAGCTGGTTCACCTTGGAGTTCTTCTGCCGCAGGGGGTTTGGTCTCTCGCCTCTCGGGAGCAGGCCCTGGAACGAGGGAGGAGGGGAGAAGGGGGCGGTCAGCAGGCTCCTAGCCCTGCGAGAGGCTCGCCCCCAAGCCCTGGCCGGACGTGGACCCACAGGCCCCTGTAGCGAGGGGAGACCTTTGGTCTGACGTGTCTTTCACCTGCCAACTTCTGATCCTGAACCATCTCCCACAGGGGCGTTTTTGGCTTTTCCAAAGCCATTTTTTAAAAAAAGGTTCATATCTGTATGCCGAAAGTTATACTATCATGTATTGCTCCTACGTAAAGCATGGCCATCTCAGAGTTGCCTTTGTGAAATAAATTGTCCCCATGCTTACAAAAATTAGGCTGTCAAAAACCATGATTAAATGAGGGATTGTCTGGGGCAGACTCCCAGTTCCCTTCTCCAACTGACTTTCGGGAGCAAAAACTAGCAGAGTTCTTCTCCAGAGGTTTCCCTTCCGCAGGGTTAAAACACCAAACAAGTGACATGCTACTTTTACATACCAGCACAATGGTCTTAGCCTGGGGTTGCCGGGTATTGATCAGCCTCACGACGGCCTCTATTCCGCCCGCTATTTCCTCTGCTGTGTTTTCGTGGTTGTTGGTTCCAACCCAAACAACAATGACCTGTGATGGAGGGCCCAGAAAGGGACAAAGGCCTCAGAGGAGAAGGCAACGTTGCCTGTGGCCCTACAACATCTCAGCACCCACAGAGCGTGGCAGGCAGCAGCTCTCCCCTCCCCTGCCACTCACAGATATCAATCAGACTGTGAATTAGAATAACAATAAGAAATGCTTTGGATAGAACAAGACTTAGCAAAGGGCTCCATGCGTGTGTGTGTGTGTGTGAGAGAGAGATTATTACAGGTGGCCTCTTGTTCTTTCTCACAAGTACAGGCACCCTACCTTGGGCTTAATATTTTCCAGTTCACCATTCTTCAGTCTCCACAAAACATGTCCTGTAGTGTCTCCACCAATCCCAAAATTCAGTGCATGTAATGGTGAAAAAAGTTCTCGCCATATCTGCAATGATAAATTTTTGGAGTCATCCTTGAACAAAGGCAGTGGATTTCAGGAATACGCTATTGATACGCGTAAGCATTCAGAGGTTGCTTAGATGGACTTCCTAGGTGACCTCAAGGCGAGGTGGCATGGAGGAACAGCACTCGTTTCCCTTTGCGGAATGTTCCCTGTCTGGAAGCCGTAAGAGGCGAGGGTAGACCCTGGATAAAGGGGAGACTTCAGAGGTGGTGGGGCAAGGGGCGGTTGTCCCGTCGCTGAAGGAGAAGAGGCCCAAATTGTGGGAAATGACTTACAAATTTACAATGGGAGTGGCCTATAAGGAAAATTTATATCAAATGTTTTACCAATGGCATCTGCCACCAGCGAGATTGGTCAAAATGTTTCCAAACCTGTCCCCAGAATGTTGGAAATGCAGTCACAGACCTGGAACATGTTACCACATATGGTGGATTTGTTTGCATGCAAGGAAATTCTGGCAAAAAGGTAGGGAATGGTTGGAAGGAATGATGGAATGTAAAATTCAAATGAAACCTGAACTATATTTATGGGGAATATTGGATTCAAAAATGGAAAAAAGATAAACAGAACTTAACTCTTCACACACTAACTGTGGCCAGAATTACCCTTGCACAATAATGGAAGCAAAGAAAGAAAAAAGGGTTTCCTGAAGGGGATTAGTAAGATTTTAGAATGTGCCGAAATGGATAGGATGACAATGGAATTAAAAGGAAAAGAGGAATCGGACTGCTATAGAATTTGGAATAGATATTACAATTGGATAGAAATTAGGAATTAAAGTAAGAAACATTAAAAAACTAAAACTGGAATGATAAAATATTCATGACTATATGAAATTATAGGTTAAATTACTAATGGCAAAAAACATGTACCAACTTAAATGGTGTAGAAAAATAGTATATATATTTTGACACGAAATAATTGTAAAATATATTGTACAGTGTTCTTAATGTTTATATTTGTATGTATTCTGTATTTGATTTTTGTCTTATTTTTTAATTTGTCTTTGGATTTTTGTATTTCTTAACATTGGAAAATTAATAAAAATTATTTAATAATTTTTTAAAAAGAAGTTGCTTAGATTAAAAGGGAAGATTCAGGCTGAAGGCAAAAGTCCGTCCTGGGTCATTTGCAATCCAGATATGGACAATACTTAAAGCACCTTGGAGACTTTTGATTATCTGGAGGCCTGGAAATAATCCTGCGAACTGTCTGGACAGGGAATGGAATCGCTCTGTCTTTGGAAAACTTGCCATGCCCTTTGCCAACTGTGCCACACAACTAATAGCACCCAAAGCAGCCAAGGCCTGGCACTGCCATCCAGCACAGCGATGCCTTCGGGAAGAGTTTCTCCCTGCACTGAGGCGGGGGTGGTGGTGGTGGTGTGTGTCCGCCTCTACCCGCTGACCAAGCTGCCTCCCGGGGAAGAAGAGAAGCAAAGGCAGTGGCTAGTGTTGGGCGGGCAGCCTTGGCCTCCCGGGCTGATGAAGAGAACGGGGGGGGGGGCGTCCGGTACCTCGTACTGCTGCAGCAACTGGACCATGGAGTCCCCCACGAAGAGCACGTCGGGCTCCTTGTCCTTGCAGTCCAGGACGAAGCGGTTGTGCTGCGGGGAGGGGAGGGGAAGCAGCGTCAGGGCACCGCCGCCCCCAACCCCCCCCCCGCCGACTAGAGCCCCCCCCCCCCTCGCCCGGGGCTCACCTGGGACATCCAGCGGCCGTCGCCCTGCAGGTCTTCGGCGACGTGGGCCGTGGCGGCCGGGTTGGCGTCCCCCTGGCTCCTCCGGTCCCTGCCGGGAGAGAGGGAGGCGAGGGGGGGGGTTAAGTGGGGGCCTCCCTCCTTCCCTCCCTCCCTCGCCCCGCCCGTCGCCATGGGAACCGGCCGCCCAGGGCCCCGCGGCGCGTGAGGAGGCGGGTTCGGCGGAAGCCGCCCCTCGCTCGCCCGCCCCGCACTCACGCTGCCGGCGACTGCGGCTGCCCCCGCGGCTCCATGGCGGCTGCTCGGCCACGATGCGCTCCGCCCGCTCGGCCTTCCCTCAGCCTCCCCGCGGCTCCGACGGGCGCGCCCCTCCCCCGCTCCGGCCGCCACTCACTGCGCCTGCGCCGTGACCCGCTTCCGCCGTCTCCGCAGCTCCGGCCAGAAATCCCGCCTCCGGGCTGCCTGGCGCCTCGGCCGTCTGTCCCCTAGGGGGCGCCCTCGCGGGGGCGGGGAGGATGACGCGCCTGGAGGGGCGGGGCCTCGCCCGGTGACGTCGAGCGGCCTCCAGGGGGAGCCCCGGAGCTGCCGGCCACGTGGCTCGGGCGCCGCCGCTTCCGGACAGAGGCCTAGTTCGGCGGCCCCGCTTCTGCCCTGGTTCTAAGCGAGGCCCGGGGCCCCGACGGCTCAGCCCGAGGGAAAAGCCTACAGACGGGGGTGGGGGGGCTGTCGCGGGGCCTTCCTGGAGGTCATCTGGTCTCCCCCACCCCGGGGGTTGTTGAGCCGGAGCGGCTGCTGCATATGGGAAGAGGCCCCCACTGCCGGGCAGCAAGCGACCCATATGGCCCCATTTCTTCAGCACCCCCATCCCAAGCCTCGCGGCAACCAAGGATTTTCGTGGAATGGACATTCAATATTCGAAATCTACTCAGCTGAGCCTGATCACCCGAGTTGAACATTTCTTCGGGATCCGAAGGAGCCGGTTTTTAAAAATTGGAAACCATACAATGTTAACTTTTGCATGATCATCAGTCCCAAAACAAAAATGTTTATTTTTATTTTTTTGTAGAGTTGCAAAGGAATCACTTTCTTCATGCAGGTGAAGGAGGAGAGTGCAAAAGGTGGCTTGAAACTAAGATCATGGTATCCAGCCTTCTGAATTCCTGGCAAATAGATGGGGAATACAGCCAAGAAATTGCTCCTGGGGCGGAAAGCTATGTAAAAAAAGCAGAGACATTATTACCCTTCCAACGAAAGGGAGCATCCTCAAAGCTCTGGTTTTCCCAGTTGCAATGTTTGGCTGTGAAAGTTGGACCATAAGAAAGTCTGAGTGCCAAAGAATGGAGGCCTTCGAATTCTGGTGCTGGAGAAGACTCCTGCCAGTAACGTGGCCTGCAAGGCAATCCAACTGGTCAGTCTTAGAGGAGATCAAGCTTGAGTGATCTTTAGAAGGCCAGATCCTGAAGAGGAAACTCAAATACTTTGTCCACAAGTATTTGAATAAGCCTTGCTCCAAGGCTGATAAGTGCAAGGCAAAACTCTTAAGCTGTGAGAAAGGAGGAAATAAAATATTTAGGGCTGGAGCCGGGAGTAGATGAGACTGTGCCCTCTTGGCAGCCCAGAACATCAGCTGCTCTCCTGCCCTCCCCCAGATAAAATGTCTTATCTGGCCTTTCTATTGAGTTTGAGCCAGAGAGAGTGAGGCCATTTGGTCTTCAACAATTCTTTGTTGGGCATTTTTGAGGTCACAGAACAAAACAAGGCACAGATGACTGAATAAAGGAAGACGGTGGTAGAATGGAAATAGCCAAATAAAGCAATGGCACAGAATATGCTTTTTCACTTGAAATCCACAAAAGGTCAGCTTAGCCATCCAAGGATGAGGCTCTTGCTTCCCTCCCTCCGTGCAAGGGTTACCCTTGGATTCTTTTCTCAACAGGCAGCCACATACCTGTTGTTTGCTTTCAGGGGAGATGATGCTCCAGTGTTGTCCCTGGCAACCGCTGGACTGCTGGAGACTAATTCAGCTGTTTCCCTAGGCAACAATTGGAAGGGAACAGTAAAAGATGGAGGCCACAGATCTCTACGTGGAGCAGAGCCCATCGGCCAGCTACGAGTTTGCGGAGAGGGGCGGCATACAAATCTAAATAATAAATAAATAAAGTCAGACCCTTTAACTCTGGGGGTGCATCTCATGCAGCTTCTCCTTTTACCATTGCCTGCATGGTCCACGTCTATAAACATATGGACCAATTGTGCCAAATTAATCACGAGTGGTCAACATTTGTGACGTAACTGTCATTGCCATACATTTAGCTCTCAAGTTCTGGATAGCTTTTTCCATGGCTGGGTCAAGGTCTTTTGGTAGCTGCTATTAGTGGAAGAAACTGACGAAGAGGAGGGATATAAAATGGGAAGTTATCCTCCTCTTGCCTTTTGAAGATCTGGTTTAAAAAAAAAAGACAGAAAAGGGGAAATGTGTAGATCTTGTGAATCACTTTGAATTCTGCCCACCAGACCAGATCAACTCGCATTTTCTCATACAAGAGGCAGAGCATCAACAGCCCTAGTGGCATAGTGGTTAAATGCAGCATGGCAGGCAAATTGCCCAAAGACTGGAGTTTGATCTGTACTGGTTCAAGGTTGATTCAGACTTCCATCTTTCTGAGGTCGATAGAAGGAGGACAAATTGTTAGGAGCAACATGCTAATGCTGTAAACTGCTTAGAGAGTACTGCAAAGCATTGTGGAGTGGTATATAAGTCTGAGTGCTATTAATGTTGATAGCTATCAGATCTTATGTAGGGTGCCCCAGATGGCTGCTCATCTTCCTTGAACAGGATCCAGTTAGGAATGGGGCCTTACAACAACAGGGCATATGGAATGTCTAGTCTCTGTGCAATTACCCTTCTAATGAACTCAAATATGGAACTCTTCTTCCCCACGCTTGTTGCCTGTAGAATGCCATAGGAACATAATCCATGTTTCAGCAGGCAAAAAGCCGGTCTATCCAACCTTCTGTGGCCAAATGGACGCCTGGGGCCAGTTCCCAAGAACATGAAGCAACAGCAATTATCACTTGGTTGTGCCAGCAATTCACACTAAGACCTATTTTGCTTTTCCTGTTGGTTGAAACATCACTACTTAATAAACCACCAACTACTGAAGTGCCTCAGTGATTATGAGGAAAATATTTTAAATGTACAAAGAGAAACATTAACACCAACCATTATGATAAATCAGTCTGTTTATAATGCATATTTAAGGACTTTTAAAGAGCCAGCAAAGAAGCCAACTTCCTGAATTTTAGGGAGTGTGCTTTAAAGCAATGTTTCCCAACCTTGGCAACTTGAAGATATTTGGATTTCAACTCCCAGAATTCCACAGCCAGCAAATGCTGGCTGGGGAATTCTGGGAGTTGAAGTCCAGATATCTTCAAGTTGCCAAGGTTGGGAAACACTGCTTTAAAGAACTGGGAGAGTGGAATATAGGACGGCAACTAGTTTCCATTGACAGCTGTATCCTTCATGAAGTTGCTCAGAATCTGAGATAGGTAAACTAGGTTTACCAGGAGATTTTTAGTCCAGAACTGTAGACGGCACAAAGTACGTAGTTCTTCCCGGCTCTTGCTAAGGAATCCCAGACTGGAAGTTGCTTCTCAATTCTAGTTTCCACCTTCAATCCGGGGCAGCACGATGCCTTCTGAGCCTCTCACTACACTGACTGTTATGGAGCCTGGCCTGGAGTGTCCAGCGCAACCCAGTATCTGACTCAACTTTCTCCAACCTTTTTAGATTGAGAGTGAATTGTTCTTTGCTCCAGAGGCCCTCCGAATGTCCCATTCTATGGAAAATCAGGAAGTTATTATTTCTGGTTGGGACTTGTGAAGAATTAGTCCAAATTCATCTAATCTGTATCCATTGTAAACTAAAAACTATGCTAATGCTACTATTTTGGTCACAAGAACAACAGAGAACACTAAGACCCCGTCTTATATTTTCAGGTACCCTGAAATAAGCGCTTGGCCTTATTGCCATGCACTCAATTACCAGGGGAGGTCTCATTTTGTTCTATCTTCATGTTATTTTATAAACTGCTGAGCGGAGCTGTTTCATATTTATCGCATAAGCTTTTCCTTCGCTTCCCAACTTCCCTTTCAATTAATATCCTAGATGACGCCACTCAGGGCGCCGTCGGGATCTTGATTTGCTTCGAGAAAAGCCTGTTTCTGCCACGGGCTCCATTTGCTGCCTTCCTCGGGGCTGCTTTGCGGGCGCCTCTCCTGCAACTGCCCGGCGACGGAGGCCTCCTCTACCAGGCCGGTCAGTGCCGGGCACCCACCACGGCCTGGCCGCGCGTTGAACGGAGCAAGCGGGCTGAGGGGAGGCTCTCCGGGGCCGGCGGGGCTCGGGCGGCCTCGCTTCCCCTGCAGGCCCCGCGACGGCGCCGGTCTCCCGAAGGCGAAGCGCGTCCCCGACGGAGGTCTCGGCGGCTTGGGCCTCGGCGCGCGCCGTAGCGCCCCGGCGCAGACCAATCGGGAAGTCCCGAGCGGCGCTGACGTCCTCGCGCGTCACCGTCGTCGCTGCCGGGCGCGCTCCTCCTCCGCCGGTTGCTATGGCGGCGGCGGCGACCCCGCCCCTGTGCGGATGAGCTCACGCGGTGCCGCAACTCCGGGAGGCGGAGGCGGCGGCGGCGGCGCGGGGGGAGGGTCGCGGCCGGCTCCTTCAGGGTAAGATGGCGGCGGCTGCTGCTGCGGTGTCCGGGGGGGCCGCTCTGTCGGCGCCGGGCCCCCGCCTGGCCCCGCCGCCCCCGCCCGCCGCCCGCCCGCCGGGCCCCGCGCGCATCGGCTACTACGAGATCGAGCGCACCATCGGCAAGGGCAACTTCGCCGTCGTCAAGCTGGCCACGCACCTCGTCACCCGCGTCAAGGTGAGCCGGCCGGGCGCGCTACGCCACTCCGAGGCCTTGCGAGCGGCTACGAGGGAGGGACGAGCAGGCCCCGGAGGCCCAGAGGCGGCGCCGGTCTTGAGGCCGGTCTGGCAGGCCCGGCGGAGGCGCCCGCTCTGGCCTGGCCCCGGGTGGTGGTGGTGGGGCTCTCCGCTGCCGTGGGCAGCCGGGCCCAGGTGGAAAGGGCTCCCGGGGCGCCCGGCGGTTGAGGACGGAGGGCCGGTGCCTGGGCCGCTTCTCCCGCCATGGAGCGGATGGGCCGGAGGAGCGGAGGGCTCGCCGTCCCCGGAGTCCTCCCTCGGGTCCGCTTGGGAAGCTCGTAGCGGCTCAGCCTCCGTCCCGGGTGGATCTGGTCCAGAGGCCTAGGGCTGTCCGGGGAGCGCTTGGCACTCCGGCTGGGGCCCCTCGGCTGCCAAATCTGGAGGAGTCCCGACTTCCGACCCCTCCCCTGGGTGTCCTTGGGATGAGCCCGCAGGACCCCCGAGTCCCCTCTGCGTGCTGAGGCTTTGCTGGGGCAGAGAGCAGGCCCGGTCCTGGGTGCCCCTAGCCTAGGCAGCCTGCTTGCCTTCTCTGGTGCAGCACCTGTCCCGGGAACAGCACCTTCCCCCGCGTGAGGCCCAGAAAGCCAGGGGAGACTGGGCTCTTCTCCCAGGGCGGGTGGGGGGCCGGGTGGGGGGGGGAGCCCTTGCCTTCTGGACCTGCAGGAGCCACCTTTTTATTTGCTGCTGTTTTCAGTTATAGATCATTACTTTGTGGCACCTACATTCTTGGAAGTTTACCTGGTAATGAGTCTTTTGTGATTTGAGGGATGTTTATTGGAGGAACGCTCTAACAATATTTTAAATCAGTTACTTCCATCAGAAAAAAGATATTTTCTCTCCATTTCTTTGGTCCTTAAAGCTCAGCTGCGTTTCGTAAAGACTCTGTGATGAACAAAGGTTGCTTAGGCAGGATTTCTCTAGCTTCTGTGTTTGGTGGCCTTTCCCGGAGATACAGAGAGCGCCGACTGGCTTCAAGCAGACGTCCGAAACAAATGCACGATAGTTTGCACGTTCCGCCAGAGGGTTTGGATGGTTCAGTCGGGGGCTAGATTTGGAGGAGGAAGAAGACCCCTTCCAAGGGCGAACCACTCTGCCTGGAGACTGGCGTTTCCTAGGTAGACAGAGATGTTTATGGGGCATTTTTTGAAAAAAATGGGATCCTGAGACATTCTTTGAAAAATGCACTTCCACTTTATAATAAAGGGTTTTTTTCCAATAGTTTGAAAGTTGTAGAAGTTTATTTATACGTGTATCATCTGAAATATTTTTACCTTGTTCTTCAGAAGAAAGAACTTCCACAGTATCAACAGAGGTTAATAAAAAGTTGTGCCCAATTCTCATTCTTCGGGTTTTAAAGGCAGCACAAAAAGGGGGATGACTGGAATAACAGTGAATTTGGAATTACATGTAGTGTTTTGGAAATGTCTCACTGATAAAGAAAATCCTGAGAGAATCCAAAGGTTGCTTATCAAAACTGATGACTGTTTTATGAGACAAATATAGCAATTGGCCTCAACCATCCCAAGGGCTGGCCTTCGAGAGCCAGAGAGGGGGGATCTAAAGCTGTCCCCCTCTTCCTCCCCCTCCCCCAGGCAAAGAAGGAGCATGGGGTGCAGAGAGGCTGACCCACCACCCCAATATCCTGCAGACCCTTGAATGCCAACCCTTTGGGCGGCTGATCCTCAGGATTCTCTCTTGAGACTTCCATTGCAACAGGCTGTGCCGCGCTGATGCCCAAGCCCCTCACTGTGTGCAGGCTCCCAAGGGTCCTGTGGGGAGAGGGGCAGAAGGCCCCTCCCTGCCCCCGTCATCCTTGCGCTGATCTGAGGGCTCCCGTTGCTATTGCCGTGGCTGTTTAGTGGGAGTGGACGAAGGGCTGGGCATGCTCTTGGCTGCAGCCGGCCTGGTGCTTATCTGCGTTCCTCCAAAGGCCAAGTGAGTCTCGCCTCCCTCCCGGTCCTTTGGGAAAGGAGAGCAAGCCCTCACATCCTTCAGATGGGGGGCTGAACAGCCTGCAGGGTGGGGAGGGCTGCCTGGCTAGAGCTTGCCCTCCAGGGGCCCGCCCTTCGCCCCCTTGCCCCTGCCGGCACTGGAAGCAAAAATAAGAGTGCGGGGGGGGGGGGGGATAAATCTATGTATTTTGTGGCTACTTTGCTGAAAGGAGAACCTGCCTGTCCTTTTTTGTTGGCCCTACCAGGAAAAGGCAGCTCTGCTCTGCCCTCCGAAAAGGGCCCCTCTAGGATGGAGGCGGCAGGCAAGCAGCACAGGGCAGGGCAGCTGGTGGGCCGCCTGCGTGGCTGGTGGGCATGAAAGGAAGCGCCGTCCCCCCCTCTCCTGGTCTTCCCTGTGTGTCAGTGTCAGAGAGACCCTCGTGTGCCTCCCAAACAAGGCCCCGCGGCAGGTCCTCCAACCTGCTCTGCCTACCTTCCCCTCCCCCCTGCTGAATCTTGTGGGGGGGCTGCTCTTCAGCAGCACTCCTGGGGGGCCCTGTGGTTTCTCCAAGGACCTGGACAGGCTTGCAAGAGAGCCTCCGTGGGGGGGGGGGGAGGAAGGGGGGAAAGGAGCCGAGAGCTGCTGCCAGTGTCTTCCCTCCGTGATTCCCTGGGGGCTTTTTGAGTGACGGGAGGGAGGATGTGTTCAATACTTTCGGGCTATTAGCTCCAAGAGTGTTGTGGGGGTGGGCGTTCCCGGGAAGGGCTCCGTCTACGCAGAGCCATGCAGGGGGTGGGACATGGCAGCTGAGGAAGTGGTGGTGTAAAGTTTGATGCCCTGGATGGTTGTGGACCCCCGTGCTGGCTCCGCGCTCTCTGGGGGAGCCTGCCCTCTTCACTGGCCGGGCGAGAGGAGGCTCAGCGTTATGGGCCTTCTGCAGCCTCCTCAGTGCTCATCAGGGGCGGTCATTGTCCTCCACAGAACAAGGGCTGTACTGTGACGTTTTCACCAAGACTGAGTGAAAAAGGCCCTTCAGCTGCTGTTGTGTTTAGTGTGGCTGCCTGTTGCTCTTAGCATAAATAGCAGAAGGAGAAGGAGCTCAGAAGAGACCCTGGACCCCCCCGTGCAGATTTTCGGAATCAAAGTAAGGACACTCACCCTGGGACACCACCAGGGAGGCCTTTCGGGCCCCTGAATGCGACTCCTGGCGAGGTCAGTGGCAGGTCCACGGGGTCTTCTTGGGAGTAACAGGGGATCGACTTGCCATGGCCTTTGGCCGTGATCCCCCAACCTAGGCTGCGTTTCCCAGCTGTCTCCGTCCAAGCGCTACCTGGGCCCATCCCTGCTGAGCCTCCTTCACACCTTTCTCCTGAAACTCTTCTTGGCTGAGGGGCTTTGTCTAGTGGGCAGAGGAGCCTCCAGGCCTGTCCAAGGCTCTTCCGTGTGTTAGCTCTCAGTCTGAGCTGTTACACCTTTGGGAGCTCAGCCGTGTGGCCTAAGCAGGACCCTCCCACTGGCCCTCTCCCTTCACTGGAGCTGGGCAGGTTTGCCCGGCCTTGCTAACCAAGCGCAGTGTTTTGGTCAACCGGCTGTTGCTCTTTCCTCCCCCCTCCTCCCCGGAGTGGGGCCAAATGCTGTTGCGGGCGGAGGTCTTCCCTCTTGCTGTTTGAAAGCAGACATGGTTCCCCCCACTCAGCCCCCCCCCCCGCTGCTCTTTAGGCATCGGCTGGTCAATGACTGGAGGAGTTTGCAGGTGCTCTCATGCTGCCCTTTCCCTCCCAGTCTGGAGAGTGGTGTGTGATTGCTGAGCAGCTGGCGTGGTGACCTCTGCCCATGTCCGGCTGTAGTAGTCTTTGGGGGTCCGAGTGCCTGTGTGCATTAAAGCCTCTGTTTAAAAGCAGGTAAATGCACCCCCTCCCCTAAGAAAGGCTGGTCTCTCTTTGTCTACTGTTTGGAAGAGCCAGTTTCCCAATTTAGTGGAGGGTCATTTCACCTGATATTCCTAGAGATCTATTGGTGGAGTGACCGGAGGGCCTCCACGTGCTTCATCGGCAGATGGCTTTTTGCTCCATCGAGTATTGTTGTCTATGGGAGGAAATGAATGCATGTGCTTGGGGAGGGAAGTGATTTATGTGGAAGGGGATCGCCTGGGGGTGTCCAGCGGTGGAGCCCGCTTTTTTGGAGATAGGTGTGAAATCCGTATCAATGGAAGAGCTGTCTGTCCGTTAGCATTCTGCGGTTTAAAAGTGGCAGCCGGACACCCGGAGGGCTGTAGATTTTGATGAGAGCACACTTGAATCCAAGTCCCGTGGACCGAGGTCTTTCCGTTTAGGTTGCTGGGTCAACTTTGTAGCCTGGCGTCTCTGGAGGCCCCGAGGCTGCAGAGAGAGGACAGGGGCTGAAGCCGCAGCGAGTCTCAGCCACGGGGAAGCAGCCGGTGTCAGTCAAGGCAGGAACTGCGTGGACTGCAAAACAAATGCCTCCCGGCTTTCACCATGGCAACGAGGGTCCCTGTCACTCAGGAGGAGAGGGGAAAAACCAGACAGGGTAAGTTGGGTGAGGGGGCAGGACGGGAGACTGGCATCGCTTGGAAGTTGCTTTCACCGCCAGGGTAGCTGGCACGAGCGGAGGCCCTGGGAGCCCTGGGATGCGGAGGGTTCGGAGGAAGGGGGGAGAAGGCAGCTCCAAGAGACTTTTTCAGAACCAGATGGAAATCGAGGATGCTGCGATAAATACACAAGACGGATTGTTGCATTTCCTGCACGCGTCCTGCGACTGCACCTGCCTTGTTTGTGGCTGCGTCAGGCTTCGGCCTCCCCCTTCGTCTTTTGTTCATGTCACCCCGGTGGTCAGATCATCGGACACGCGTTGCTTGTCACTGCCCTCCATCCCTGTTTCCCTCCCCCGCGGCTGGTACCTTTGTCTTCCTTCTGGAATCTTCCCACTGGGGGTCCCAGGGAGACCGTGGGGCCTGATCCCGGCCTCCGGGGTGTTTGCTGCTCCTCTTCCCTGGGTCTGCCATCAGTTTAACAATCCTATTTTCTAATATTGCAGAGAGCAGGACCCTTTCCCCCTTGACCCAAAACTGCTGGGATCTGCGTGTACGTGTGTGTGTGTGAGAGAGTGTGAGTGAGTGATACGATTGTTCAACCAGTTGTGCATCCGCCCAGCGGCAGCCGAGTGCAGCCCACGTTGTGTTGTCCTTCTCCTTCTTGGGATTTCAGAGGAGGCTCCTCAGAGGCTTTGCTGAACTTGTGATTATATCCCCGACATTCTTTTGGTCAACTAACAGGTTGCTCTGTCTAAGAAGCGGATCAGCTTGTTTGGCGTGTCTTGAGCTTTTCCTAATAAACATAGGCTGGCTTGTGGTGAGCAACGTGGTCTTTTAGAAACGTTCCCAAGCCGAGGGCTGTCCAGTCCCTGCCTCAAGCAGCCTCTCATGGCCCTGGTCCCTCCTTCCCACCCCTTCAGCTCCCTGGGCAGGCAGGAAGGAGCGGACGTCCACACGCGGGTCAAGGCCCTTCATGGCGGTGGGTGCTTAAGTTCATTGGGGCTGGCTGGGAGTTCTCTTAGCCCTGTGGGCGCTTGGCGTGGTTTGCTGTTCCAAGTGGGCAGTTTCCTTTGCCCTTCCTTGGTCACCTGTCGCCTCCTCCGGCCAGGAGCCTTTCTCTCCCCCCCCCCTTTCCCTTGCAGGCCTCCTCTGCTCCTGTGCTCCAACCTTCATTCCAGCAGGTCGGGAACTTCCTTAATGATCCCGCCCGCCCCCCATTTCCTACAGATAGCCCTTTTGCCTCTGCGCTGGAGCAGCGGTTTCCTAAGCTTCGCCCTCCTCACGGCAGGGGTCAGTGGCTGTGCTTCGATGGCAGTCGCGTGTTTTGGAGAAGAAGCTTCAACCCCTTTGCTATTTTCCTCTGCCTGCGGATCCTCTCCTGCCTCCGTCGGCTTTTTAGAAGCTGGTTGAAATGGGCTCTTCCGTAGTGGAGTGGAAAGGGACAGCCACGTCCCAGTTTCATTGGTGTAATCCTTGGACATCCAAGGTGATAAGGATCCTGCTGTCTTCACCTGTCCAGGCAGCCCCTCTCTGTTGTTTAGGAGGAGACCCAGGACAGCCAACCTCTTTCCCTTTCTTTTCTTCTGTGTTCTGGAAGACGTTCGCAGTTAGCAAGACGGAGGCCTCCCCAGTCCACTGTCCTTAGTCCAGCTCCCTCACACCGGCTCTTCCTTATCTAACAGTCCCAACCCTCCACTCTGAACCCTTCCCCAAATGCTCTCAGTCCTCGTGTGTGCCTGTGTGTGCTGATTATTCTGAGCCCTCTCCCTCCCACTCTGGGCAGCCCTGGAGGCACCAGGGACCCCTTCAGCACCTGGCTGTTTGGTGATAATTCTCATAAATGGCCGGACATTTACTCAGCTCACCCCCCCCCCCCCCGGGATCCCTGACAGGGGGGCTGATGGCTTGTCTGAAGGGATTCTCAGACTGTTCCCTAACGAAGTAGGGGAGGCTTTGGATTGTCTCTTGGGACCTGGGGTTTTGGGAGGGATTCTTGTCAGCCCCATGGAGGGCACCAACTGTACCGTTGTACAGGCCGGCTTTAGTATCTGCTTGGGGTCACCAGGGCAGCAAAACGTGCTTTTCCAAAGAGGGTGATTCGGTATTGTTGTCAAGAAAATCACATGGATGTGTCCCTGAAATCTCTAGGAATGCAGCTTTGACGCCACATACCCCAAAAATGACATTGATAAGAACAGGGAACAACCTGATATTGGCAAAAGATTGGTGTAAGATATATGTTTGTCTTATTTCTCTGCGAATTTAAAAGGATGTTACAGCCCAGTCTGGCTGATAGGACCGAGGCAGCAGTGTGTGAAGTATAGATCTATGTGGATGGTCATAGGCTGTCACTGCCCAACACTAAAGGGCGTTACGTTGGCCCAGGCAACATCCACAATCCAGGGCAGTCCTGGAGTGGGTGGGTGCCTTCATTCCTCTTAAGGGAATGATGATGATCCCCTGCATTCTTAGCCATGGTTTACTGAACAAGCCAGAATGGTCTGAATCCAGAGAGTTGCCCATCAATAAAGAAGCGAAAGGTGACTCTGTGTGGTTTGTGAGGCTTTTAGGGCCGTGGTCTCCTGCTTCTGGGGCAGGATAACAAAACTCTGATCCCCCACCCCCCGGCTGAAATGCCCTTGGGCTCTCTTGCCAGGGAATGGGCAGCCAAGGGGGGCATGTCCTTGGCCACACTCCCCCTCCTCTCTGAGAGGTTGGGGCAAGCCCTGGAGCTGGTGTGCGTCCTATGGTGGAGGGGGAAGGGAAGACCCTCCTGGTGGGTTTCTTTGGGGTGGGGGGTGGGAGTGGGGGGGAAGGTAGGCAAACTGCCAAGACAGCCGAAAAGAAGCTCCTTGTCTGGTGTCCTTTGAGGGTCCCCTGGTCTCCTCCTCGAGACAGCCGCCCTGCAGGCCAACCTGATTCCACCTGGAAGACCCTCCCCCCAGGCTCTTCCCTGCAGGCGGCTAAGCCTTCCTCAGCCGCCCTAAGGCAAGGGACCGCCCTGGTCTGGGGGATGCTCCCTCCAAAGCGGACGCCGAGGGGGATCATGGCCGGGCTTTGCACATGATCTTCCTCAGGAGCAAAACAGGCGGATGGGGCAGTGGTGGCCAGAGAGTTCATCCACTGCTAAGAGCAGCTCTCTTGATCGTCTCCGGGGCCTCCAGGTCCCCTGACAGCAGCCGGGATCGGGATCGGAACCAGGATGTTACCCAGGGGGTGGGGTGAGGGGAGGTCAGCGTCGGGGTCTCCCGCACGGCAGAGGCGGAGGAGGGCGGTCTTGGGGTGTGATCGAAGCCCCCTGGGATCCCGCGGAAGGCCTGGAGCTGCCTTCCCAGGACTGGGGGCGACTCTGCGGTGTCCCACTTGTGGCTTCTCTGATGCGCTTGTGCAATTTCTGTGCTTTCGCCCTGTTCAAGTCGCAAGCGGAACCCTCAATTTGGGAGTGTTGAGATGCTGCCTTTCGTCCAGTTGCAGATGGCTTCAATTTTGACAAGAGGCTGGTTGGCTGGAAGGCTACGAGGGCTGGTCCCCAGATGCGAGGGAGGGGCACTGGGGGAGGGAGCGATGCACCTTTTGGGGAGGGGGCATCTGGCATTGGCCACCCACAATCGCAATCATTGAGAAGTGGAACATGTGTATCGGCTCAGGTGTTTTCTAGCGCTGGTCTCAGGTTGTGAGTATCAGAGAGCTTGCCCCCCCCTGCCCTCCCTCCCAGCTCCTCCGCTCCTGGAGAAGGCCAGCCCTCTGGGCGTGGGGACCCCAATTGGCTTCCAGGGGCTGCGCTTCCTTCCTCCTCCTCCCTCCCTCCCTCCCGCGCGAGGATCACCTAGAAGCTCCGAGAGGGAACAGGAGCTGAGCTTTGCCTTCTGCCCTTGGTCCGTCCCCAGGTGCCCACAGCCCCCTCCTCCCTCTCAGCGGTCAGTGTGATTTATGAAACGGGCCAGGAAGTTATAAGCCAGGAACCGGACAGGGTAATATTGGGAGAGCTGGTCTCTGTCCCCTTTTTCCATGTGGGGAAGACGCCCCTTCTTGTGCTACATGAAATTGAGGAGGGATTTAAAAACATTCATTTGGGACAAGCCCCTCTTTCTTTGGTTTGTGTGTGTGCCAAACCTCCCCCCCATCTACAGAACCTCAGCCCCCCCCCGCCCAATCAATCGACCAGCGTTCGTAAGGTTTGAACCATGGAACAAGCCCCCCCAATCCAGGAAGGCAAGGACGCAGCTTCAAAGCAGGTAGTGTGACCTGTTTCACAATCCTCCGGACAAGAGGGACCCTTCCTGGATCCCTGGCATAATTGTGGCCCGGTGTTGGGCGTTGCCGTTGGAGTAGCAAGCCGACCCCTGGCGTTTCTCTCCACTCCGGAGACCGAGGGAGGAGCCCGGTTTGGAAACTGACCGATTGAGCTCCGTGTCTCCTGGGAGGGTCCCTGCCATCCTGCCTGGCTCAGGGGGCAGGTCAGCAGTGAGACGCCTCTCGTGGCCGCAAAGCCTCCTCCTCCTCCTCCTCCTCCTCCCGGGCGTGTGTCTGTGTTTGGTGCCCTTGTGCCCCCCAAAACTCTCTGCCCCGCCTCCTCCGTGTCCCCAGCTTCTCTTATCTCTGTGTGTGCTGGTGCTTCAGACAAAACACATGGGGCCCAGAGGGTGAGGGGTGCGCAGCACATTGCAGGGAATGTGGAGACTGAGCTTCAGCTCTGCTGGGTGGGTCTCCTCCCTCCCTCCCTCCCTCCCTCCTCTTCCTCCTCTTCCATGTGGGCGGCAGCAGTGGTGGGCAGGGCCCACGGAGGAGGGTAGATTCAGCCCTTTAATCTCCCGAGGTTTTTCCACGGCAGGGATGGGAGCATTCCTGGCCCAATGAATCACTGTTCCTGTAGGGAGCCTTTCCTGTAAACACGTGTATTTGTGTGAAACCTCAAACCTAATTTTTAGCCTGCATCCTGGGTTGCTGTCGCAAATAGAGGACAAATGGAGGTGGTGTGTGTGTGTATGGGCTCCCCCCCCCCCCGGTGTGTTGCTGGGGCCCTTCCCCTTTCTTGCAGCTGGAATGATGCTCCCTGCCCTCAGGCGCTCCATGCGCAGCCAGCCCCCTTTTTGAACAAACAAGGCCAAACAACATTCGGGGGGGGAGGGGGGTTGGCTGTGAAGTCCTGGCGGAGATAAGAGGCCTGTTGCAGGAACCTGGAGCTCTGCAGCCTCCCTCCTTTTGGCCTGCAGCCGGCTTGGGCCCATTGTGATACAGGGGCCTGTCAGCCGGACGGGAGGGAGACCTCTGGGTTTCACCTTGGGGGAGGAGGCTCCCTTGGGCACCTGGGGCTGAACTGGGCAGCGTGGCTGGCACCAAGCGGCACTGCCAGGGCTTCTCCTGCATCCTCTGCCAGTCCAGTGCAGGGGGGTCTCCTCGCTGTGCCTGGGACCGGTCTGGCTTCTCCTGCAGGGGCCTGTAGACCAGGAGCCCCCCAACCCCTGGCCCCCAACTGCACCCGGCCTGGGAAGCCTCACCCAATGGAATCGAACCCCTGGGGTGACGTCCGCCTCCTCCTCTCTCTGCTCTGAGCCTTGGGTGCAAGGGCTTCACCCCCGTGTCAAACAGCACCGGGACCAGGACTGAGGCCCTGGACGTGTCCCGGTTAATGTGGAGCCACTGAGGAGATGCCCAGAGGGTCCCTCTCAGGTGACCCCGGTCTCCTTTCCCTTCTGCGCCTCCTGTTTTTTCCTGTTCCAGGGGGGAAGAGGTCCTCTGGACCCTGGGATTCGGAGCTTGCTGCTCCAGGGCTCTGGATGTAAACGAGGAGGGAGGGGAGGGGAGGGCAGGGCAGGGGGGCAAGGAGGGGGAGAACGCTGTGGAATGCCGTTGAGGTCTCGGTCGGCCTCCTCCAGCCTGTCCGGGAGAGCTGTCTACGTCACTCTCCTGCAACTCCAGCCCCTGAGACGGTCTTAGGAAACCTTGGCTAACTGGCCGAGTGCCTGTCCAGCACACAGCCCCCCCCCCCCCCGCATGGGAAGAGGAGAGTGAAGCTGCAAGGCAGGAAGACCTGGTCTTCTGCCGGGGGGGGGGGGGGGCTGCACTATTTGGAAAGGCGTCTGCAGAGCATCTCGTACCCGCCTCCTTTCAGTGCTGCAAAGCGGCTCCTGCCCCATGGAGTGCAACCCCAAAGCTCAGTGAAAATGGGGCAGATTGCAAAGAGCCAGGCAGGGGACCCCCCCACCCTCCCGGGGCAAAATGCAGCAGGCCTCTTCCTGCCCCATTGCAGCCGTGGGAGAGGTTTCCGGCCGACCCGCAACTCTGCGCACCGTCCACCCTCCCTTATCTTTTGGCACTGGAGAGCTGAAGCACAGCCACGCCAGGAGGAGGTGGGAATTGCCACCGTGTTGACTCCTTGGAGTTCAGCCCACAAAAGACACCGGCTGAGAAGGGACAGGCCCCCGTGCCCCTTGGAACTCGGGCAGCCTTTGGGAATTTTCTTCCTCGCTTCTTCAAATATAGTAACAATTAGTTTCCAAGAAGTTTTTGTTCAGACAGAAATACATCTTGTCTTAAGCAAGGGAGAATAATTATGGCCACGAGAGGCTTGGCGAAGGAGGCCGAGTCGGTCGTCCACCGATCCCTGGGCACTCAGGGGCTGCTTCCCAAGCACTGGCCCTGAAGGGAACCGGGTGGGAGTGGCGACAGGCCCGGCTCGCGGCTGGGTGGGTGGGTGGGTGGGTGGGTGGGAGCAGCCCTTCATGGCAAGCCGTCTTGCAGAGGCTGGGGACGCGGGTCAAAGGAGCAGGACGCTTGAACTCTTATCAATATAAACAGGGTCCCCCAAATGGAACCCCTGCTCCTCTTTTCTTCTCACTGGCTGGCTCGGCTCGACTGTAGTGTGTGGCCTTCCCCAACACAAGGCTCAGCCACTCCAGCTTGATTCTGGCTCTCGTTTGTCTTGCCCGGTTGGTGTGATGTGTGAACCGTGATAGCATTCTGGTCTATGCAAAGCCGGCCGCTGTGGCCTGGCACAAAAGATGCTTAGAGTGGTGGCACACATAGCTCAGGGCTTCCATGGCAGAAGATGGACAGGAAATGCTGCCATCCCGAGGGTGGTGCAAGGTCCGGGACTTACAGTAATGCTGGATGTTTCCTGACCAATATCAGCAGATATCGGCCTGAGGACCAGAGAGTTTCCGTATGGATGTATTCTGCCTGGAGAGATGGTGAGGCCTGGGAGAAGCCACAGTTAGGTCCTCAATGCAGGACACATCACAACAGAAGTGGGACTCTGGAGAGGAAGAAGAGGCCTTTGGAATCAGTCAGGTCGGGGCTTTGGTCCTCTGCTCGCTTCTGTCCCCCGCACGTCAGCTGAAAGCAAACCAACAGATGTCCGTCAAAAGTGGCCTCTGGGTGTCCCATTCCTGCCTTCGCCTGGACAGAGCGAGCTGGAGGTTTGGCACAGAGTGACTAAACATGGGGGAATCTGGGCTGGCTCTTCCTCTAGTGCCCCCGAGGGTGTTCCGGAAAGCAAGCAGTGGGGAGATGGAGGGCAGGGGTCACCTGCAGGCTGGGGTGGGCCTTTCGGGAGCCTCTGCAGGTGACCAAAGGGTCCTCAAGAAGTCGCTGTGCAGCTCGTGTCACCCAAATTTACCTCTGCTTCTCCCTGGTTTCCATGGGAACTGCTGGCTTGATTGCTGCAAATGGCACAGAAAATGCTTGTCAGAAGTTAATTTGAAAGGTTCCAGATTCCCACCCACCCCAGTATCTCAAGGTAATTTGGGTCCCAAAACCCAACTGAAATTGATCTAGCCAGGAGCACCTTCCTTCCTTCCATCCTTCCTTCCTTCCTTCCTTCCTTCCTTCCTCCCTCCCTCCCTCCCTCCCTCCCTCCCTCCCTCCCTTCCTGCTGGGATTATTAGTGAGGCAGCAAGGGGGAGGTGCCAGGCGCTCAATCTCACCCCCCCCTTCCGAATGGGCCCCTGAGAAGACTCTCTCCCAGATGTCCGGCCCCTGAAGAAACATGACAGAGTGGAAGAAATTAAAAAATGCACCAGCAAAGCGCTTTGCAAAGAGGTCACTAGAGAAGTTAATAAAGTTCAACCTTAAAATTAAATACACCAGAAACAAAAAATCCAGGCAGGGAACAGCTTGAAGTCGGTGTTTTCATCATGGCTGAACAATTACTGTATTTTCAGAGTGGGAATCCGAAGCGCTAAGGCAATTAGCAATCCTACCAAGTGAGATTCTAACTTCTAAAATATATATTGATCCATTGAACCCAACAGATGGCCAAGCTCAGCTACGGCACCTGTGGACCACATGCTAAACCGTCAAATGTGCAACATTAGGTGGCCGGCATGAGGCTAATTTTAAAAATGGACCCCGGGAATCCAGAAAGTTAGACTGGTCACCTGGAGGCTGTTATGAATAAATGAGTGAAAATAATGATTAAAGACAAATTGCCAAGCTAATAAATTTATAAATATTGCTGGAGACTCTTCCTTTCTTCTGTGAAGAACATGCCGGACTTCTTTGAGAATTCTCTCCGTGTGGATAATTCTGCATATGTTGCTTATATAGTTTCCAGAAAGCTTCTGGTAAAACCTTGAATCAAAAACCTTCTAGCACAATTAACCATAATATGAAAATAACTAAGTTCTTCTGTGGAACAATAGCCAATTAAAAAATTGGAGTACAAATGACAAGGTTTATATGGTGTCTGCCGTCCGTGTTTCCCAGGGATGTTTGCAAACTATCATGAGGTAGAAGAAGAAGGTGACCACGTTTCCTGAGAACATCCAGAGTATTTGTGCTCTCAGCAAAAAGAAGAAGAGTTCTCCAAACTACCTTAGCAAAATGGACATAGAAAGTGTGGTTTAGAATAAGCACCAATTGGTGCCCATTGGCCTAAAGATTCCTAGGTTCAGTTGAAAGCCTGGTATTTCCTGAGCCGGCCAGGCTCCAGGAAAAGGCCAGTTGGGAGGCAGTGGCCCAAACTGTTGGGGGGTCCGGTTTCCTGTTGGGGTCTTGGGAAAAGTGACTTTGGCAGGAGCCTACGTAGCCCGGCCATGCTCTCCTCTTGGCATAGCGTGGCTCTTACCAGAAGTGTTACAGAAAAGAGGTGGAAGAGGCACAGTAATAACAGAACCAGAACAAACCCGTTAAGGGAGTCATTTTTTCTTCCTCTCTTGTAATATGACGAGGATTTGGAAATTTGGTGATGGGAAATTTGTGAAAAAGAAATGTTTTCTCATAGAGGAGAAATGCAAACTCTAAAATTACTGCTGGCAACAAAACCTCCGGAGCTTGTTGTTTCTGTTGGGAATTGCAAATACGCCACTTGCTTGTTGGGGAAAGTGTCATTGCCTTTGTTCAGCCTGAGTCTGTGGCCATCCCGTTGTGAGGACAGAGGGTCCGAGGGGACCGGCCTTTGGATGCTTTGCGTCGTTACAATATACTCAATATATTCATTTTTAAAATGTCTTTTCTGTGAAGACGCTGCTTCTTCTCTTTCCGAGCTTCAGTGCTTAGAAGCTGCCCTGCTTTTTTTGCACATATAGACAGGACAGTAAAGGAGATTTTGGTCCAGACTGCTAAGCCAGCAAGGGACTCTTGCTCAACATATTTAAACTAGACAAACAATTATATTACGAGCAAAAGCTTCTGCCCCGTGGCTCCCTCTTCAGACCAGGGGTGAGAAGCTGCTGCTGTTATCAGGCTCCACCAAGCACCTGGTTTTTTTCTGCGTAGGTGGAGTAAAAGGAGCCATTAGACGCAGTGACCAATTCCTCTGGGAGGGAGGGCCAGTTGGGGTGCAGGCCTTCTCCTCTTCCTGAAAGCCGTCCAGGTTAAGCGCCCTGGTGGTGCTTTGGGAGGTGCCTGTCGCTGGGGAACCTGCCCTAGATCCAGGATGTGTCCGGGCTTGGACCTCGGAAGGATGACCTGTCCTGCGGCCGGCTGAGCAAGGAAGGAGCATCTCAAGCGCAGGTGTGTCTGGCTCCTCGGGATGAATCATTCTCCCCAGGTGAGGAGGAAGAGGCCTTTGGTCATCCCAGTGGAGACAGGACAGACGAAGGCCAGGAGCGCACAAGAGAGCCACCACCAAGGAGCCAGGGGAGAGCATTCATGTACCAGACTGTACACTACGTAGATCTGGGTTTTTTCTAACCCCTAAAAGCTTCTGGCCATATACATGGTTGACGGGGAAGTCCCGGTGTCAGTCCTTCCAAGAACACCTGGGGATTATATATAAACAAACCGTGGCAGGTCATCTCTCATGCCCACCCTTGTCACGTTAAATACCATCATTTCCAAGAAAACGATAAAGAACAGACCTTCCTTTAGATAGTGAACAAAAGGGAAAACATATCCTTGAACTTAAGGAAAACGATACAAACAGACAATAGATTTCAAAAAGGTTGTTGAAGAATCTACATTTCTTCTGAAAAGAATGTTTGGGAAGTCTTTGAGGATTTTCAGAAAGGGATTTTGTGGACCACAGCATTAAAATCTACCAGCCAGGCAATAAAGCTGAGAGGTGGTTGGACCTTTGGATGACAAGGAATCAAAGATGGACATAGGGTGTGCATGTGTTTGGTCTTGTGTGTTGTATGCAGTATGTGTAGAAATACGAAGCTGCAAAATGCGTTATCATTTTCAGCCAAGGAGCCATGAAAGGACTTTGGTGGGAGCGGCCATTCCTCTGTTAATGGTGGGCAACGGAGAAAGCATCAGAGCAGGGGTTGGGGCTCCCAGGTGGGGCGGGGGGGAGGCACCTAGCAATTATGCCGCCAGATCCTTTCAGCCACCAGGCCACCTTCCTTGGGACGGGCAAGGCGGACACCTGGTGTTGGAGGGAGAGCATAGGGCTGGGACAAAGTGGCCTTGGTTTGCAAGGGCGGGATGCCCAAAGAGCCTTGAGCCCATGTTTGCCATGCCTAGCAGAACCCAGGGGAGGCCACAAGGAGGCGCTCAGTGAGTGACATCAGCGGTTTGTCAGTCATCCTCCGAGCAAATCCAGTTTGACCCCACTTAGTCTCGGAGGATCAGCCCAAGAATGAGCAGAGGCTGCTGGTCCTTTCATCTTTAAGAGCTGTAACCAGGGTGGCAACAGTCGTGGGCTGCTTGCTTGGTCACCCCTTGCCCTTTGGGTCCAGGGGCCTGGCCTAGGGCAGCCCGGGACCCAGGTTCAGGTCAGCAGGGCCATTTCCCAGGAGGAGTCCTGGCCTGCTTGTGGATGCTGGACTCTTGAGGATGCTGCTGCTCCTCTAGCAGGCCGGGACTCCTGGGCCGCTAAGCCACCTTGCGTGGCCCTTGGGCTCCTGACGGAGGCTGTGCCAGTGGTCAGCAGCTGCCCTGGGCTCCAGCCCCATTGGCACCGCCTGCCGGGCGACGTAACGGCCACGTTCATGGCGAGGCAGGTGATCCCGCGGCCGGCAGGCGGACTGCCCTGCTGGGCACCAAGGCTGCTCCTGCCTCAGAGAAGAGTGACCTCACCACGGGCACCCGCTACGTTTATGGCCTTATTCGATCTCTGAGGGTTTGGCAGCTTTGTTTGACTTTGTTTTGGCCGTTGTGTCCCACACGCTCGCTTGGTTTCTGTGAGATTCGTTTCCTCCCAAGTGGTCAAGTGCTGCCTCTCATGTCCAGAGTGGGCGGCTCCTTCCCCTTCCGTGGCAGTGATGGCACCGGGCCCTTGAGTTCCCCAGCGCTTCTCCCCCGAGTTCTCTGCAGCCTTTTCCAGGAGGTCTTCTGGGCCTCTTCCCCCCGTTTTCTTCCCCTCTTGAAGAAGGGCCATTCGCAGCCCTGCTCTTAAGGAAGATAAGCCCCTCTTTCTTCTGCATTGGCCACGTGTGAGTGGACACACAAGGAGTTTGTCTTTGGTGCAGATGCTCTCAGTGCACATATAGAAAAGTAAAATGCATTTTCAATAATCCATAAGATACAACACTTAGTGTGATAGTCGTAGGTTACTAAGAGGCAATCGGATGCTACTGGGAAACAAATAAAATGATATAAATTGTAAAGATACAAAAAGCAACATGGTTAGAGAAGAATCATAGTGATACAGTCTTAATAGACAACACTGGTCAAACAGCGAAGGTCATATACCTGTTTTATGGGGTTTGAGGTGCTGATTCCAAAAATATGCTTGGTTTTGCTCTACCACGTAAAGTTTCTGATATAGAAGCATTTTTGTTATTACGTTACAGTGTTTCTACATTTTCAGCCTATGTGGTAATTACTGTTTTCCTAATGTCACCAGGATATTTCCTATATCGTATAATAATGATGCTGCTCCATGGAAACTCTACCTGCTACAGAAAAACTATATACATTTTAGAAATCAGAACAAAAAAATGATTCAGAAAAGTACAAAGTCAACTGCGATGATTAGAAAAAATGTTTTTTTTTTGTAGACCGAGTCTACAGAGAGGGGCGGCATACAAATCTAATAAATAAATAAGTACTTGTATTACAAGATATAAATTTGCCTTTTTTTGATGCGCACTGATAATACCTAGTAGCTATATCTCTGGTTTTAGTTCTAGTTCATAATTTAGAATTTTTTTCAACCAATTTCTAATCAAGGCCCCAAATTTCACCGCTTCTGGGCACGGGCCCTGTGGCGTTTCACATTTCCAACATTCGCTGTTTAGATTATTGCAAATTTTTGCAAGTCTTGCCGGGGCATAGTGCCACTGGTAGAACATCATCTTATTGGCTTTATTTATTTTATTTGTAAGGTGTAGATATTGTCAGTTTGAAATTTAATTTCCAAAGTTGCTCTTCAATCTTCTTCCGCTGTGCGTGCATTTCCCCCTCTTTCTATTGGGTCTGGGATCTGGGCTTCCCTTTGGGGCCTCGCCCGTCCTCTTCCCACTCCCCCCCCCCCGAAGAGCAGCTGGCGGGGTAGGCTGGGCTGAGGAGAGGCAAGGCAGGAGGGGCCCTTCGCAGCCCCCGTTCTGCCCGGGGTGCTTGGAGGCCTCCTGAGCCCCCAATGGATAATCCAGAGACCCCGAGGCCAGTCTTGGAAAGGGAGGACACAGGCCAGGCGGGTGCGTGGCCTTGTCAGGCGAGCGCTGGAGCCCTTCCGCTGACCCCTCCTGGCACCTTCGCAGCGGAGTGCAGCATGGACCTCTTGCAGTTGAAAGCCGCTCCACAAGATGGAGCTCTTGGCCAGGCCAGCCTCGTTTTCTGGAGAGAAGCTTTACCTGGTCATCTGTGTCCGTTGTAAAAAACGACACTTTCAGGCGTGTCCAAGAGATTGACAGAGTCCATTTGCTGTGCTCACTTGAAGGGCAGGGTTCATTCCCACAGGACAGCCCCCCCCCCCAAAGGCACCTGCTTGGGTTCCTGCATCAGCATCCACACGTAAGGGGGGTGTCTTGTTTTGGGCCACCTGGACTAGTTCAGAATCCCTGGGGGGAGGGGGGGTTGCAGATGAACGACTGGCGCAGTCTCCCCCCAATTAGAAAATCCCTGGAAATCCTCCATTCGCGGCAGAGTTCATAGAAGGTTGCTGGCCTGGCCACCCTCCCTCTTAGGCATCGCCAATTGTGGGCCAGTTGTCCAGTGTTGGAAACAAATCGCCCGGCCACTTCGCTTGCGCTCTCATAGCTTGATGCTCTCGGAAGGGAGGAAGCGGTCGTTGCGCTCCGCCTGCCCATTCGGGGCTCCACAGCGACTGTCCCCCCGTTTGCCCCCCCAGGTCGCCATCAAGATCATTGACAAGACTCAGCTGGACGAAGAGAACCTGAAGAAGATCTTCCGAGAAGTCCAGATCATGAAGATGCTCTGCCACCCCCACATCATCCGCTTGTATCAGGTCTGGGGGCCGGGACGATGGGGCAGGGGGAGGAGGGGCCCCAACCTCGGATCCTTTCCATCCACCAGAGGGGGGGGGGCTCTTGGAGGCTGCACGGCTTCCTTTTGGCCCCCCCCACTCCCCACTCCATAGGCCTCTTGCTGATTCAAACAAACACAATGGTCTCAAAGTAAAACACTTTTGTGGAAGGCCAAACAGCCGGGCGCAGAAGGTGACCACAGGGCGTCAGCCTGTAGAGTCTTTGGTGACTGTCCCGTGAGGAATCCTTCTGTTGGGGGGGGGGAACACACACACACACAAACACACACACACATACACACACACACACACACACACACACACACACACACAGGAGCGAGGGTGCTTTGTCCTGAGCCTGTCCGTCTGTCCCCCTGCAGGTCATGGAGACGGAGAGAATGATCTACTTGGTCACGGAGTATGCCAGCGGAGGGGAGATCTTTGGTAAGCGCACTGTTTGCCCTTTTCAACCCAAATATACCCGGTCAGCTCCAGGAAACAAAACCGCTGCTGGCCCTCGTGCTTACCTTTGGGCTGATGCGCTCCGGCCTTGGAGGTCTCCACAGCATGAGGCACAATTGCTGTGGAAGTGAGATTGGGGGGCGGGGGCAGGGGGGGCTGCTGCCCTTGGAGGAAAGGGAAGGACTCTGGGGGAGGGGCTGGCCGTAACGTGAAGATTTGGGGACGTTGGCCCTTGGTGCAGGTCAGCTGCCAATGGAGCCAGAATTGTCCCCGGGCCACCCAAATAGACCCGGAGCGCCAGAAGCCATCTGGCGAGCCAGGTTAGCCGCAGGGACGGGGCCTTCTTGGGCGGATTCATTTTTAATAGGACGAAGTTGCAGGGGCCACGAAAGAGCCCAGGTGACGTCAGCTGAGAAGGTGGCAGGGAGGGGGCTGGGGAGGGACCTGCGTGGCCAGCCCTGGAGTCTGGAGGAGGCCGGGGGCCCGAGGCAGGGATCCAGCCGGACTTTTGGGGAGGGACGTCCCGACTCCAGAGGCTGACACGAGCAAGGCCGAGGCACTGGGGGGGGGCAGCAGGCAAGAACCATTACGGAGGAGGAGGAGGAGGACTACTCGAGAGTAAGGCTTATAGATGTAATTGGCCCATTGCACAGGCCATACAAGCGGAGTTTATGGCCGGAAGCAACTTTCTTCACCTCCTGCCTTTTTAGCTCGGACTCCACGTTTCTGTTTGGCCTTTCTGACTTTCTTGCCTTTTGGTCTCTGGCGGCCTTGTCCAGAAAGACCGAGGTCCGTGCGCTTATCTGCCTTTCCCCGAAAGACTCTGGTCAGGCTTGTTATCATTCTTTGGGATTTGTTACCTCCGGGAATGAAAATAATTCCCGGCCATTAAAATAAAAGAGGATTTGGGGACTGTGCTTGCTATTGTTATTATTCTGAGCTGGGAAGGCCGGGTCAGGGCCTCACGAAGGCCATAAAGAGGCTCTGCCCCGAACCTTTGGGCCGCAGCGGGACCCTCCTCCCCGGGCCTGGCAAGGGCAAAGGCCAAAAGTTTAGGTACAATTCAGACATAGGATAACCAGACGCGTTTGCTGTGGTCACTCCCGGGGTGTTTTCTCATTCTCTCCGGGGACCACGTGAAGCCACGTTTCGGGAGGGGCTCTGCAGTGCCTGGGGGCTTTGGGGGCCCTCTTTGCAGGGCGAGTCGGGGAAGGGGAAGAGCCCCGGAGAACCCGCAGCTTAGCCTCCGTGGGGCTGACCGACACACCGGAGGCTGCCGAGGGCCAACACGGGATGCTTGTCGGTTGCCCTGTGAGCAGAAACCCTCCGTGGCCTCCGGACCCCCAGGGTCACTTGCAGGAGCGCAGCTTTGCAGGGCGGGTGCTGTTTTCACTGGGGAGGGGGGAGGGGGCAGAATTCAAGTCTTGGCAAAAGCAGGAAGACCCTCCCCCCTCTGTTCTCTCTTCCTCGGCTCTTGCCCATTTGGGGCGGGGCAGGTTCGTAGGGGGTGCCCCCCATGAATCCCCCACAGTCTCCTTCACTGTTCCTCCGCTCGGTGCCTGGAGGGCTGGGAAGCAACCTTGGGGCCGGGCCGAGAGCGTCCCCCTGGGGGCCCTTGGCTGCCGGTCAGCCTCGCTCTTCCCCCTGACTCTGGGCTGCAGGGCGTTTGCCAGGAGACAGGCTGAACTCTGAGAGAGCAATTTATTATTATTGTTATTATTATTTTTTCTTTATTTTTCTTTCAACATACAATAAAACAACATGAGCAAAAAAAACACAGAATCCCTGCTTAAAATGATAATTAATAATATGAGAGATCAGTTTACACCCCCTGCCTCTCCTTCCCCAGGCGGCCTGATCCGTCCCCCCCCAGGCCGCTCCCTTGCGCCCCCACCCCCCTCCGCCCAGAAGAGGCGTCTAAGCAGCTTCCCCCCTCCCGCCCCTCCCTCAGATCACCTGGTGGCCCACGGGCGCATGGCCGAAAAGGAGGCTCGGAAGAAGTTTAAGCAGATCGTAGCAGCCGTCCACTTCTGCCACTCCCACCACATTGTCCACAGGGACCTGAAGGCCGAGAATTTGCTTTTGGATGCAAACCTGAACATCAAAATAGCAGGTGATCCGTTGCAACTCGGGCTTTCCAGAGATTTCCAGGCCAATCAGGTGGGCCCCTAGGGGGACTGGCCGGCCAGGAGAGCTCAGAAAAGGGGGGGATGGGAGGCAGCCGGGTGGGCTTGGCGGGGAATGGCTGACCCTGGCTGGAGGAGGAAGGGGAGAGACGGGCACATTCAATTCAGCACAAAGCACCGGAAGGTCTACCGGCCAGCGGGGTCCAGATCCCCAGGCCCTGTCAAGGGGGGGGGCCCTCAGGGGCTGTGTGGAGATGGGGGCAGCATTTTGTGCCAGGTGATGGCTCCGCCCACTGCTGGCCCTGGCTTCCCCTGGACGCTCGCCTACTCTGGTGCAAGACCTGAGGCCCTTCCTTCCTTTCCTTTCCTTTCCCTCCCTCCCTCCCCCCTCCCTCCCTCTTTCCTTTCCCTCCCTCCCTCCCCCCTCCCTCCCTCCCCTTTCCTTTCCCTCCCTCCCCCCTCCCTCCCTCCCTCCCTTCTTTCCTTTCCCTCCCTCCCCCCTCCCTCCCCCCCTCTTTCCTTTCCCTCCCTCCCTCCCCCCTCCCTCCCTCCCCCCTCCCTTCCCTTTCCTTTCCCTCCCTCCCCCCTCCCTCCCTCCCTTCTTTCCTTTCCCTCCCTCCCCCCTCCCTCCCTCCCTCTTTCCTTTCCCTCCCTCCCTCCCTCCCCCCTCCCTCCCTCTTTCCTTTCCCTCCCTCCCTCCCTCCCCCCTCCCTCCCTCCCTCTTTCCTTTCCCTCCCTCCCCCCTCCCTCCCTCCCTCCCTCTTTCCTTTCCCTCCCTCCCCCCTCCCTCCCTCCCTCCCTCTTTCCTTTCCCTCCCTCCCCCCTCCCTCCCTCCCTTTCCTTTCCCTCCCTCCCTCCCCCCTCCCTCCCTTCTTTCCTTTCCCTCCCTCCCCCCTCCCTCTCTCCCTCCCTCCTTTCCTTCCTTCCTTCCTTCCAGATTTTGGATTCAGCAATATCTTCACTCCTGGCCAGCTGCTGAAGACCTGGTGTGGAAGCCCCCCTTACGCGGCCCCCGAGCTTTTTGAAGGGAAGGAGTACGATGGGCCGAAGGTGGACATCTGGGTGAGTGGCAGAGAGGACGCCCCTGCCTCGAGGGGCCTCGAGGAGGAACGGGGACCTCTTGGCCTGGGGAGTCGGTCCGTGGGCTTCCTCTGGGAGCCCCCACAAAGGAGACCCTTCTCTTGCAGAGCCTCGGGGTGGTGCTCTACGTGCTGGTGTGTGGGGCGCTGCCCTTCGACGGCAGCACGCTGCAGAACCTGCGGGCGAGGGTGCTGAGCGGGAAGTTCCGCATCCCCTTCTTCATGTCCACAGGTACGGAGCACGGGGGGCTGGCCGTGGCTGCCCCCCCCCCCGGGCTCCAAATCCAGCCCTGGAGGAGCCAGGCTCTGCTTCCTTGGGTCCGTTGGCTAAAGCAGCAGGGCCCTAAGGAGCCTGCACCCAAAAACGGGTATCCCGCCCCCTCACACGCACGCACACACACACACACACACACACAGGTGAAGCGTTTGGGAAAAGAGAGAATGGGTGGAAGGTGGTCAATCTCCCCCCCCACCCATTCTGCGACTCCCCCAGAATGAGAGAAAGTGGGAGAGTGGCCTGCCGGACTAAGGTCCCCCCCCCCCCCCCGTGCCGGCTCAGTGTCCATTCGCTTTAGGTTCCGGAGGAGGGGAACAAACATGGGAAGGGGCGGGGGGGCTTTGCTTCGGGGGGGGGGGTCCTGGTGGAGTCGGGGCGCCTGCCCTGGGGAGGGGGGGTCCGCCTGCCCTTCTGAGAAGCCCCCCAGCCGCAGCTCTCAGGGCCCAGGACCCCCGGTCCCACCCGTCCGCTCTCTTGCAGAGTGTGAGCACCTGATCCGCCACATGCTGGTGCTGGAGCCGAGCCGACGTCTCTCCCTGGAGCAGGTCTGCCGGCACAAGTGGATGAAGCTGGGGGAGGCAGACCCCGACTTCAGCAGGGTGAGGAGGAGGAGGAGGAGGCCGGGGGCCCAGGTGGGGGCACAGCCCCTGGGGGAGATGCACAGCCGGAAGGAAGGGGGGTGGGGGGGCTGGTTCCCCCGCTCTATGCTGGGAGGGGCCGGGACATTGCCTGGGGGGGGGGGGAGACCTCCTGCTTCCCCCCGCTGAACAAGCCCCCTGCTCTCCAGTTGATAACCGACGGTCAGCAGCTGAAGGCCGAGCGGCAGCTGGAGCCCCTGCAAGAGGAGGTGCTGCTGGCCATGGCGGAGATGGGGCTGGACAAGGAGCGCACCCTCCAGGTACCGAGGCCGCCGGCCCCTCGGGGAGCTCTGGCATGCTCTGGGGCCGGGAGGAGTGACCGGTGGCTTTTCTGCCCCCCCAGTCGCTGAGGACGGAGGCCTACGACCACTACAGTGCCATCTACAGCCTCCTCTGTGACCGCCAGAAGAGGCACAAAACCCTCTGCACCTCGGCCCTGCCCACCCTCCCCCGGGCTCTGGCCTTCCCGGCCCCTGCCGGTCTCCAGGTCAGTCCTGGGGCGCCTCTGCCCCGGCCTCTCAGAAACCGGGGGGCTTTTGCCCGGGAGCGTCCGGTGGACCAGGCAAGGCTGCCTTGCTCTGCCTTGGCAGGTGGGCCCCATGTCAGGGGCGGAGGCGGCTGGGGCTGGGCTCCTTGGGGCGCCCACCCTCCCCGCCCTTGGCCCCAGCACCTGCCCAGCACTTGGTGTCAGAGGGGGGGGGGGTTCTTGTCGTCCAGGCCATTCAGTATTTGGGTGGTGGGTCTGCTTCACAGGCAGAACCTGCTGGCAGCCCAGTGAGCCTCAGCGTCCCCCAAGTGCAGCTCATCAACCCAGACAACCAGATAGTGGAGGTAAGGGGGGGCCACTCCGCCCGGGGCCCCCTCGCCCCCCCCCCCGGGGTCTCTCCGTCCCCTCTCTCCCTCCCGGGTGCATTCCTCCCTCCGGGGTCTCCCTCTTGCAGACGGACGGGACCATGAACCTGGACAGCGACGAAGGGGAGGAGCCTTCCCCCGAAGCCCTGGTCCGCTACCTCTCCATGCGGAGACACACGGTCGGGGTGGCCGACCCCCGGTGAGCAGAGGAGCGGTTGGGTCTGTGGGTGAGGGGCTCCTCTGGCTCCTGGGGTCCAAGCGCCCGCCTGTCTCTCCCGCCTGGCAGCACGGAGGTGATGGAGGACCTGCAGAAGCTGCTCCCCGGCTTCCCCCGCGTGGCCCCCCAGGCCCCGTTCCTGCAGGTGGCCCCCAACGTGAACATGGCAGCCGCCAACCTCCTCCCCATGCAGCACCTGCAGCCGACCGGCCAGTTGGAGTACAAGGTACCCCCCCCTTCCTCTGGGACCGGGGGGGAGGGGGGAGGGGGCGCCCCACAGGGCCCTTGCGAGGGGCGGCCGCTGAGAGAGCGCTTGGTTGCAGGAGCAGTCCTTGCTGCAGCCCCCTACGCTGCAGCTGCTGAACGGGATGGGGCCGCTGGGGCGCAGGGCCTCCGACGGGGGAGCCAACATCCAGCTGCACGCCCAGCAGCTCCTGAAGCGTCCGCGGGGGCCCTCCCCCCTGGTAGCCATGACGCCCGTAAGCCCCGCCTTCTCCCGCAGGGACCCCCCTCCAGAGGGGGCAGGAGGAGGAGGAGGGGCTGCTCTCTGAATTGGCCTTCCTCCCTGCTCACCCGGCCTGCGTCTCGGGCCTTGGGGTGGCCGTCCTGAGCCCTTGGGGGGGGGGGGCGCTCGTTCTGCCTGGCCCTCCATGCCTGGTCAGCCAAGCGCGGCTGGTGACTGTGTCTCCTTCCATCTAGGCAGTGCCTGCTGTGACCCCCGTGGACGAGGAGAGCTCGGACGGAGAGCCGGACCAGGAGGCCGTGCAGAGGTAACGCTCCCCCCCCCCCCGTCTCCTGGGGGCTTCTGCTCGCTTCTGCTTCTCTCTCTCTCTCTCTCTCCCCCCTCTCTCTCACTAACCTCTTTGCGCTGACCGGAGGGGAGGGCAGCCTTCCGTAAGTATCTTACTCCATTGGCCCGGCTACTGCCCGGCGGCTTTCCTTCCTGTGGCCAGAGTGGTTCGCCTTTCCGTCCGATACCCGTCTGCGGCTTCTGTGCTGGGAAAGAGACTGCCGACTCCTGGAGGTCGCGGTATTTTGGCCAGTGTTGTGGTAAAGCCGAGAGCCACTGGCTGAAATGAGCAGCTTTGGAAGCCAAAGGAAGAGATGGTGGTGGGCCTGGCTGCAGTTGAAAGGCCCCTGAGAGCCCCAGCGCCTGGCGAAAGTCCTTCAGGGGCTCCGCAAGGTCCGGTTTCGGTGTGGGTTGCAGCCAGAGTGGCCGGCCCGGCTCCCAGGCCCCTTGGCCCACGCGTAGGAGAGAGGCTGCCCCTAAGGGGGCCACGCGAGACCGTTGGCCTGGGGCGCAGAGGAGAGGGGCCCCCTCCCTGCTTGGAAGACTGCCGGGCCGCAGAGCAGCTGGAAGCTCCCCGGGAACTCCAGCCACGAAGGGCCTTTCGCGCCTCCTGCCAGCGCTCCCCCCGCGCCCCCCCTTTGCAGAGGCCCCCTCAGGATTGTCTTCAAAATCTCCCAGGGGGAGAACCGGCAAACCAATTGTAAAAGAACAAAGGGGGCTTTGGGGTGGTTCCTGGGGCATCACGGAAAGGCCCCTGGTGGCTGGACATGTTGGTGACCAGGGGTCCGATGCAGGGGACCGGCTTCTTCCTTGTGCAGGCCCTGGGCCCCCCTCCCTCCCCCCCTCTGGGGGCCGAGCCACTGGCTGCAGGGCCCTCTGGTCAAGGCCCGTCCCAGGCTGTGGGGGGAGGCTGCTGTGGGGGGAGCCCTCCTGCCCTGCCCGAGAGGCTCCCTAGGGCGGCTCAGAACGGAGCAAGCAGTGGGTTAGGAAAGGGCCCCCTCCCCAACCCCAGACGGGCGGGGCAGTGCCAGCCTGCACGGGGGTCACAAACGTTGCCTTCTGCTCCTTCCTGGCTCCTCTGGAGGGCTGTGTGTGTGTGTGTGTGTGTGTAGCAGTGTGAAGAGAGCAGTGTTGTTGCTGGGCTCCTCACAGCTGTCTCGCTCTGCAAGCCCTTCCTTCGATGCCCCCCAGCCACCAGTGAACAGTGGGGGGGAGCCACTCCAGGCAGGCCCTTCCCAGCCCCCCACCCCACCGGGAGCCTTCCTGGCTTCCCTACAGGCCTCAGGTTGGCCTCCCAGCTGGCCAAAGCCTGGCCTCTTTTGGCCTGGCTCCACCCGCAGCCTTCAGCCTGGGCCAGATGCTCTGAGGAAGAAGCCCCCCTTCCCCCCCCCGAAGGGTTTCCCTTCCTTCCTTCCTTCCTTCCTTCCTTCCTTCCTTCCTTCCTTCCTTCCTTCCTTCCTTCCTTCCTTCCTTCCTCCCTCCCTCCCTCCCTCCCTCCCTTCCTTCCGGCTGTGCCCTGGACGGGCTGGCTGGACGGCCTCCTTCTGACCCTCTGACGCTTTGGGCCCTCCCTGCCCCTCTTCCTCCTCCTCCCCCCTGGGTGAGCCTGCTCGCACCTCCAGCCGCTTGGCCTCCTTCTCTGGCCCTTCTGCTCCCCCCAGAGTGGGGCTGGCTCTCTCTCTGCCTCTGCCTCTCTCGGCCCCCTTCCTGGCACCAGGCTCCAGGAAGGGGCCCAGCAGGCCTCCCCCCCCCGCTGCTGCTGCTGCTGCTGCTGTTGGTGCTACTGCCCCCTCTGCCCCCCCCTGTCTGCAGGAGGGCCCGGGGGCTGCCTCTTCTCCCCCCCCCGCTCACCTCCTCCGCTCCGGCTCCTTGCAGATACTTGGCCAATAGGTCCAAGCGGCACACCCTGGCCATGACCAACCCCAGCGCGGAAATCCCGCCCGACTTGCAGAGGCAGCTCGGACAGCAGCCCTTCCGCTCCCGGGCCCCCCACCTGGCCCCCGACCAGCACCGGTGAGTAGCGGCCCCGGGCGCTTGGGGAGCTGCCCCACCGGCAGTCAGGCCCCAGGCCTGCCGCTCTCCCCCCCAGTCCCCTGCCCCCCCATGGGCTCCCCAGCCCAACAGAGGCTTTTGCCAGCCCCCCCCCAAAAGGGGGCTCAGTGGGTGTGTCGTCCCCCCCCCCAGCTCTCCTGGCCTTGGGGCCTCGAGGGTGGGGCTGGAGAACGGCCCCCTCAGCAACAGCATCAGCAGCTGGAGAGACCCTGATTTGGGAGGGGGGGCGTGGCCGGAGCAGCCAGCCGCCTGTGTTTGTGCCGACACACGGCTGCCCCGGCAGAGCCGCCCCCTGGACCTTGGCCCCTTCTACAGCTCGCCCAGGAGTTTGGCCTCTCCGCCTGCAGCCCTCCCCCCTGAGATTCCAGGGGGGGAGGGGAGTGGGAGGGGCCGAGGGAGCAACCACCAAGGCCTGGTCTGTCTCCAGGAAATATTATTTCAATAAAAATATCCAATAAAAATTGTTTAAAAGATTGTTAAAATAAAAGAAAAAAGAAAAAACGTAGGAGGAAATGGAGGTGGAACTGCTAAAAAACAACACCACTCCACCCGATAGAGATTTTAAAAAGTTGTAAAAGTTAAAAATAAGTTAAAAGTACAGAGGTATAAAATATTTTTGTAAAATGTTTGAATGTAAAATAGAGTTAAAAATTAAAAATATTAAAAATAAATTAAAAGTATAAATATAATAAGCGAAAAAGAAAGCCCCCTCCCTCTCCCCCAGTTGGCCATCAGGAGGGGCTCTGCTCAGCCTCCCCCCTCCTCTTTCTTTGCCCCCACTGAGCCCCCACCATGTCTTGAGGGGAGCTGGGGGTCTCCCTGGGCAGAACGTGACAGTCAGCGGTGGAGCAGGCAGACTCTGAGCCGGCTGGGGCCACGTGGCTGCCACGCTGGAAGCCGAGCCAAAGGGCAGAGATAAGCTGGGCTGACCCTTCCCTGACTCAGCTGCCCCCCCTTCCCTCCTCCCCCCTCCCCCTGTCCCGCCAGGCTCCAGGAAGCCCTAGGGGGGAGGGGTGAAATCTGCCATTGTTGAGGTGGGGGATGGGGGGGAGGAGAAGGAACCCGGGAGTCTGTGGCCTGAGAGCCCCCCCCCCCGTGGTGGGCTTGGCTAGTCCACCTGTGGGGCTCTGTTCTGGAGGGGCCGAGGGGAGGGGTCTGCCTCCGTGGAGCTCCCCCCCCCCGGCTTCTCCCCCTCCCGCCTCCATGATCCAAGCCAACAATGGCCGGCTGCGGTCAGGGCTGCCAAGAAGGATGGCTGTGCTCGCTGTCCAAACCTGGACGTCTCCCAGCCCCCAGCAGGACCAAGACACGGAGCCCAGAGGCCGAGCGCTGCCCCCTCCTGGCATCCGCATGGCCCTCCTGGGAGAGGGGGGCTGAGGCCGTGGGGCAGGAGCAGAGGGACGTGGCCGATTCCCAGGATCCCTCCAAGGGAGCCCCAGGCCAGGAGCATGTCCAGCCCCCGTGTAACTGCTTTGGCCGGGCAAAGGGGCCCAGCCTGCCTTGAAGCTCCGGTCCGTGTCCCTCATGCAGGGCCTCTGCAGACCTTCTGGGCCTCAGCCGGCCTCTCAGGGACGTGGGACGGGGCTGGCCGAGCAGGTCCATCAGTCCTGGAGCGGAGGGCCAAGCCGGTCTGTTCCGCCAGTCCCCCCACCCAACCCCCTCCGCCCCCTGCGATGCGCTAAAGAGGCTGCAGCCTTTCTGGGCGTTTGGGGCAGGGAAGAAGGGAAGACGCAGGGGCCCTCGAAAGGGGGAGGGGGTCTGGGCCAGGGGGCATAGGGGACCCCCCCCCAAGCTCCTCTCCCCCAGGCGGCCAGAAGGGCCCGGAGGCCAAGCACGGCCTGGGAGTCCAGAGGAGGGGGTGGGAGGAGGCGGGGACGATGGGCTCCTGTTCTGCTGGGTGGGGGAGGGGCCCCTCCTGACCCCCCCTCCCCCCCTCCATGTGTCCCCAGCTACGTCTACAAGGACTCCAACACGCTGCACCTCCCCACGGAGCGCTTCTCCCCTGTGCGCCGTTTCTCGGATGGGGCCGCCAGCATCCAGGCCTTCAAGGCTCAGCTGGAGAGGATGGGCGCCCACAGCAGCATCAAGCAGCTCCAGCAGGTACGAGCGGAGGGGCCTCTGGGGCGGAGGCAACGGCGGGAGGGAGGGGGGCGGCACCTCCCCTCGGCCGCTTTCCTCGCCCGGAATCTTCCGTGGTGCCCGAAGGCCCCCCCCCCCCGTAGAGTTGCCACCCTTGGGCCCAGGCTCCCTGGTGTGCGTGGCTGACGCTGGGCCTCTCTGGCTGCCCCTCCCGCCCTCTGCCAAGGGGGCTTCGGGGGGGGCTCCCCTGCTCTGGCTGGCAGCTCTGAGGCTGGGGGTGCGTGGGGGAGGGAGGGACGCCCGCTTGAGGCCCCCCAGGCCTTCCTCCTTGGCACAGGGAGCGGCCCTGCTGTCCTGGGCAGTGCTGGGTGGGCGGCCCCCGTTGCCCTCCCCATGCGCCCCCCCTCGGGCCCTGGTCATCCAGGCAGGGCTGAGGCTGAGCAGGGCCCCTTTCAGGAGTGTGAGCAGCTGCAGAAGATGTACGGGGGCCACATGGACGAGAGGACCCTGGAGAAGACGCAGCAGCAGCACTTCCTCTACCAGCAGGAGCAGCACCACCAGATCCTCCACCAGCAGATCCAGGTGAGGAGGGGGGGCAGGCGGGGGGGGCTCTCCTTCCGCCCCCCTCCCGTGGCTGCCCTTCACCCGCCTCCCCTTCCGCCCCCTGCGCCCCAGGACTGCATCCGTCCGCCACAGCCGTCCCCCCCCCCTGCAAGCCACCAGCGAGAACCAGCCAGCGCTGCTCACTCACCAGCTGCAGAGGTAAGACCCCCCCCTCCGCCCTGCCTGCCTGCCTGCCTTCCCAGGGGGGGGGGTGTCTCTCCGGGCCCCTTCTCCCCACCCCCCTGGGAAGGCAGGCAGAACCTGAGGATTTGGTACCACAAGATGTGCTTTGCCCGTCCAGGTGGAGCCTCCTTGGAAGCCCCAGGGGTGGGTGGGGGGGGCTTCCCCGGTCCCTTGGCAGGGCCGGGCTCCTGCTGTCAGCTCCAGGGGTCCCGCTTCTTGGGGCCGAGCGTCTGGCCCTGCTGGGGGAGGGAAGGTCCAGGGAGGGAGGGTCAGCAAAGGTCCCGGGGCATCCTGAGCCTGCTGGGTTTTCGCTCTGTGCCCCCAGGCTGCAGATCCAGCCCTCCAGCCCTCCGCCCCCCAGCCACCCCAGCAACCACCTCTTCAAGCAGGCGGAGAGCAGCCCCCCGCCCGTCAGCAGCAGCCTCCTCCAGACCCACAGTAGGTGCTGGCGTTCAGCCGGGGGGGGGGGAGTGTCAGGAGGCCTCCAGGGACCGGCCGGTCAGGAGGGCTCTGTTCTTTGCAGGTGCAGCCTCCCAGGCCCCCTTCCACCGGGGGGCGTCCTCGCCTCCGCCCCCGCACGGCAGCCTCTTCCAGCAGCCGGGCAGCCGCTCCCCGCCCCCCAGCCTGGCCCTGCCCTGCCTGGCCCTGCCGCCGCCAATCCAGGAGCCGGGCGACCTCCTGGGCAGCAGCCTCATGCAGGGGGGGCGGGGCCTGCCGGGCCCCCCCAGCGTCAGCCCCCTGCAGCTGCACCAACGGGCCAGCCTGATGGCCTCCCTGGCCTACGGACACCGGCCCCTCGCCAAGCAGCTCAGTGCCGACAGCGCCGAGTCCCCCCACAGGTAAGACCCTGCCAGCCGGCTACGAGCGGAGTGGGTCCCCCCTCCCGTCCGCTTGTCCCCCTCTGACCAGTGGCCTCTTCCCTGCAGGTACCCGTCCAGTGCCGGCTACCCGCAGGCACACCTGCCCCCCACTCCGCTGTTCCCGGAACCGTCCCGCGTCCCTCCGAGCAGCTTCGGCCCCGCGGCCCCCCACCGCCCTGAAGGTGCCCCTCCTGGAGCCGTTCCCGGGCTTCCCGCAGAGCAGCCAGCAGCAGCAGCACTACGCGGCCTCCGCCCTGCACCAGGCCCTGCTCTCGCCCACCCCGCCCGACTACAGCCGGCGCCCGCAGGTGCCCACCATCCTGCAGGGGCTGCTCTCTCCCCGCCACTCACTGGCCGGCCACCCGGACCTGCGGCTGCCCCAGGCTGACCAGGTGGCGCAGCTGATCAAGCGGCGGCAGCAGCACCAGCAGCACCAGCAGCATCAGGAGCACCTGCAGGAGCTCTTCCGGCAGATGACCCAAGGGGAGGCCCAGAAACTCTCCGAGCGGCCCCCGCTGGTCCTGCCCTACCAGAACGCTGACCCCTACCACCCGCACGGCAGCCCCCAGCCCCTGCTGAAGGCCCGGGGCCAGGACGGCCTCTCACACGCCTCGGGCCCGGCCCGCGGATACGCCCCGCCTCCCCCGGCCCTACTGCCCTCGGAGAGCATGGAGGAGGAGGAGGAGGAGGAGGGGGAGGACCGCTTGTGCGGGGGGGGCGCCCAGGGACCCTTTCCACGCGGCCAAGGGCTGCCCCGAAACGCTGCTCCTCCTGAGCGTCAGGGACTCGGACTCTTTGTTTGCGCCCGGCAAGGCTGAGCCAGAGGGGGGAGACCACCTGTATCGGCCCCAGACCGTCTTGCCCTTCTCACGGAGCGAAGGGCCCTGCCCAGGTAAGGCCCGGCCGGAGCCCCCTCTCTGGGGGCGACTGGTCACTCAGCTGAAGGGGGGGGCATTTTGGCAGTCCCAGCTTCTCCCTCAGGGGGAGGGCATCCCAGCACGGCCCAGGTGGGCGTGGAGGTGAGCTGCATTGGAGCCCTGGAAGAGCAGCAGGTAAAGGGAGGGGGTGCGAGTGGGGTGTCTTCTAGGAGGGGGAGGCCAGAGGGGGGCTTTGGCAAGCAGGGGGCCCGACTGGGATGAAGGGGAGAAGTTCCCACAGTGGCCAAAGCAGCGGTGGCCGAGCCCAGAGAGCCACCGGGAAGCCCCCTCCCTGACTGCCAGGAGTCTTTGCTGACCCGATTCGGATCTTTTGGCCACCCAGAAGGGCCCGGCCGGCTCTGGTCTGGAGCAGGAGGCGGCCTGAGCGGTCCCCCGATCCTGGCTGGGCTCCAGGGGCAGACGCGGGGGCTGGCTGGGAGGCTCTCCGGGGCTGCTGACCTCTGCGGCCCCCCTGCCTGACCCCTCCAGATGCCATGGTCACCGGTGGCCAGGAGAGGACCTCGCCCAGGCACATGGAGACGGCCGGCGGGCTCACCGCGTACCCAGCGAGGAGGGGCCCTGGCACGCATCCCCGGCCCCTGCAGAGGCACCACACCATCCAGAACAGCGACGATGCCTACGTGCGTTGGGGGGCAGGAGGGGGGCGGCTGGCCTGGGCACTTGGGTGGCCTCCCCCCTCTCGCCCGCCTCTCACTGCCCCCTTTGCTGGCCGGCACAGGTGCAGCTGGACCCTCTGCTGGGCATGAGCCTGATGGCCGGAAAAGCCCTGAGCTCTGCCCGCATGGCCGACGCGGTTCTCAGCCAGAGCTCCCTGGTGGGCAGCCAGCCCCTCCCCGAGGGGGACCGCAGGGGTGAGTGCCAGGGAGAGGGCGGTGAGGGGGGGCAGGGGCCTTGGGAGGGGGCTTGTCCTGCTGGGGGCCCCAGGAGGGCAGCCCTCCCTTGGCCTGGCTGGGGGGTCAGCTGAGCTCTTCCGCTTCCCCCCCCCTGCAGAAGGTGGGGAGCGCCTGGAAGGCCCCGAGCAGCCCGGCCTGGGGGAGGGCAGCCAGCACCTCAACGCCTCCTGCTACCCCTCCACCTGCGTCACCGACGTGCTGCTCAGCTACCGGCACCCGGAACTCCCCTTTGGGGTGGAGCAGGCGGGGGTCTAGCCGGCCCGTGGCAGCCCACGTGAGTCTGAGTCCTAGGCCGGAGGAAGACGTGTGTAGGGGGAGGGAGGGGGGTCCAGTGGGGGGGAGCAGGGCTTTGTCTCCTCAGCCCGGCTGCTCACACCGGCCTCCCTTGCAGGGTTGTGTGTCGCTCCGAAGTGAAAGGTCCATTTCAAACCGACAGTATCTCGCAGCCTTGCACCAAACAGCCATCGCATTTCTCTGGGAAGGAACCTCGCGGCGGTGGTGACGCCCCCTGCTCCTCCTCCTCCTCCTCCTCGTTGGCCCCTTCCGGATGTCCGTCCTGGCCACATCTGCCTGCGATGCCAGCTGTTCTGGGCGCACCCACCTGGGGGCTGCAGAGATGGACTCAGCCCCAACCCCGGCCCTCCTGGAGCCAGCAATAAGCCGCCTTGGGGCTGGGGCTTCCCCAGGGACCGAGGGGCCGGGCCAGGCGAGGGGGGGGGGCTCTCCCTGCCTTCCTTCTGTTGCTTGACAGCCCCCAAGACCCTCCGGAGGACCCAGCCCCCCTTTTTTTTCTCCTCCCCCCTCCTCCTCCCCCCAGGTCCCCCCCTGGCCGTGGTGCAATATTGCTCTTGTGTCCCACTGATGGACTTCTCTGCATCTCTGTCCCTGTGCCTCAACCTCCCTGTCCATCATGTGGTCTCTCTCCTTTTTTCAGTTTAATTCTGAGAAAGTTTGGTTCTTGCTTTTTAACTTCTTTCCCTCCAGATCATGTAGGAATTTGTTTCAGTAAATATTTTGGTATCCTCCTTCTTCTTCTTCTTATTATTATTATTATTAATATGAATAAATTAATTCAGAATGCCTTCCTGCCCCTGGCCGTGCTGCTTGACCCCCGCTCCCTCCCCGTCTCTCGGCCCTCCCCTGCACTGCCCTGCCCCCCCTTCCCAGGCACGGGGGGGGGGTCGAAGGGGCCCGTGTAGCCTCCTCTCTTGCCCCCCCCCTCGGCCACCTGCTACGGACCCTCTGGAGGGAGAGCTTCTCTAGCGGGCAGCCTGCCTGCAGCTGCCCGGACAGGCCCCTCGTGGGGCAGATTCTTGGGCTGAGCCCCCCGGCCCTTTGGCAGCCCCTGCCCCCCCCCCTCTGGGCCGGATCAGAAGCGGAGCTCCCGTTTCCAGGACGATGGGGGAACTGAAGGTGCCCCCCCCACCAGCTCTGGACTCCGGCTTGTTTGTCCCCCTGTTTACATGACCTGAGAGGTGACAGCAGCGCCCCCCCTGCCCCCCCAGCCCTATTCCAACAGGCGGAGGGGGGGCCATGCCAGGCTGGGCTGTTTCGCAGTATCACATTGTCTGTTTGTTTGTTTTCAGTTTTGGGGTTTTTTTTATTGTTGCTTTGTATTGTATAATCAGAACTTACAGTATATGTTGAATGTATCACATCCTTTGCTCTTATTTCTCTTTTGGGGAAATGTCCAGAATATTTTTTCTCATTTATGTTGGACTAAAACAAGAGCCTACACACACACACACACACACACACACACACAGGAGGTCCCCCCAGGTTTTCAGTAAATTCTTAGTTCAGTTTTGGGTGGGTGGGTTGTTTGCAACTAGTTGTTCAAATAAACCCTCGATTCTGATTGGCTCTCAGTTCTGGTCTGGCTCCTCTCTTGCGGCTGTTGGAGGAGCTGCTGCCCAGCCCCCCTCCCCCTCCTGGGTGGGTGCTTTCAAGGCATCCGTGGGGTGTGTGAAAAGAGCCGGGGGCGGGGGGGGGGCTGCAAGGATGCAGGGGAAGCCCCACCCCTTTGACTTTGACCACACCCTGCAGGGCCTCTGGCTGCAGCCTCTTGCAGGGAGGAAGTGGGGGTCTCACAGGAGCTGCTCTGGGGGATTCTCTTCCCCAAAGGGACCCGGGGCCCTTTATGACTTGAAGGCGGGGGCATCGGTGCCCCCCACTCCCGGCAACCCCCAGCGCCCCAACCGGCCTCCACTGGCTGGATGGAAGGCTGGTCCCACTTGGAGTGTTTTTCAGGGTTTGGCCACTGACCCGACAAGGCCCAGCTCCTCATTCTGAGTCAGCAGGCAGCATCCTCCTTCCCTCCGTCCGAGCGCTGGGACATGGCCAGAGTAGCCCCCCCCTCCATGGGAGCCTCTGCCTGTCCCAAGGCTCCAGCCTCTGGGCCCAGGCCAGGCCTGCTCTGCTCCCCCCTGTGGGACCCCCTTCCAGGGCAGAAGGCCCAAAGTGGGGCTCGGACACTCCTCTGGGTCTTATGGGCCAGCCTTCTTGGGGGCGGCTCACGGGGGCGAAAAAGAACTCCAGGGGCAGAATTCAGAGCGGCTCCCTCTGATTCTGCTGGTTGCATTGGGGGGGGTCCTCCCTCCTCCATCCTTCCCCCCCCCTCTGATGACTGGGAGAAGAGCAGGGGAGGGGGCCGGCGCAATGCCCCCAGGGGCTGGGGCTGCTCTGAAATCTGGTGGTGGGAGCCCTGGGGGGGACATATTGGCTCTTGAAGACCCCCTGGGGCTTGGCCCAGCTGCATGAATTGAAGAAAGGAGCCGCCCCCCTCCGTCCCAGCACCCGTGCAGAGAGCCTCCTCCAGGCTGGAGAGGTGGGGGCCAAGGGGGGTTGGCTTCACCCTCTGGGGCTGGGCCCCTCCCGTAGTGGCTTCCGCCAGAGAACCCCGGGAGCGCCTGCCTTTGCTGCCTTCGCAGGCGGCCCAACTCAGCGGATCACGGACTATTCGTTAGGCCTGGATGGAAGCAAACGGCCTGACGCGCTCGTATCCACACAAGGGGTCACCAGATGGGTCCTTTTGGGGCAGCCCCCCTTCCACCCAGAACCCTCGGCCGGTCTGCCCGCCTCCCCTGACGCTGGGGCGCCCTTCCTCTCGGCTTCCTGCACCCGGGGGCCACGGCCTGCTGCTTGGGGCGGGAGGGGGCCTGGCCTTGGTGGGGGCAGGGAAACTGGCTTGGCCAGTGGGGGGAAACCTGACTTCGAGTGGGAGCTTCCCCCAGGAGCCCCTGGGCCCTCGACCTCTTGACCCCGGCTGCTCCTGGCCCGCTTGGGCTCCGTTGGCCCGCTGGGTCCACAACCTGGCCTGGCTCTTGGCCTGGTCCCAGCGAGTTCTGCTGTCCCTGGTTCTCCTGCCTGGGGATGTGTTTGATCCTTGAACTCTCAAGCGCCACATAGTCACAGCTCAGGACTGAATTCCCTGTTTATAGCTGCTGCTTATCTCCAGCAATAAACAACCCGGCCGGTATAAAAGGCCTCCGCCGACTCCACGCAGCCAAGACCACGGCAGACACCCAAGGGGCTGGTAAGATGTGGGCACCGGCAGGCTGCTCTCGGCCCGATTCTTTCGCCGGCAAGAGGGGGGCAGGGCAGGAGGGCCAGGGGACACTTGGGGGGCGGGGAGCAGGGCTGGCCGGGGGTGCTGCTCGGGGCTGGCCCAGGCTGACCCTCTGGCAGGGGCCGGGTCCTCGGTTGGGATGGCCCCCAGGCATTAAAAGCCACCCTGCACATCCCTCCAACTCAGCCCGCTTCCCTTTGGGCCGCTGCCCTTGCTGGGGGGGTGGATCTGTGGGTCTGGGCAGAGTCCAGAGGGGGCTTCTCTTTCCCAACGGCCCTTCTCACCCCCAGGGACGGACGTAGTTCACCATGCAGAGCCTCAACCTCCTCCTGGCCGTCCTGCTCCTCACAGGTGAGTCTGGGCAGAGGGGCCATCGGGGGAGTGGGGTGGCTGGGGGCGGAGGCGGCAGGAGAGCCAGTGTGGGTCCAGGCGGAGTAGCAAGGGCTGCCTTCCCCTCCGCCTGCGCTCAGCCCCCCCCGCCCCCTTTGCCCTGCAGGAGCCCAGGCACGCTACTTCTGGCAGCACGATGACCCCCAGACCCGGCTGGAACACCTGCAGGAGCTGGGCCAGGTGTACTTGGAGTCGGCCAAGGCAGCCGTCCATCAAGCCGTGGCCCACTTCGACTCCTCTTCCGTGGCCCAGGAGCTGCAGTGAGTAGTGCCTCGCACCTTGGGGTGGGTGGGGGGGAAGAGAGGCTGGGGGGGCAGCTCTGGGGCTTTCTGGGGAGAGGCCGATGCAGCTGCTCTGGAGGGCTGTGAGGCCCCTCTCCCCCCCGTACTCAGTGTGCTGATTGGCACGGCAGGGGAGGCAGGGGGAGGCCACTGGTGTGTGTGGGGGGGTCCAAGGTGCAGGAGAGGCCGAGCCAGCTGGATTAGCCCCTGGGGGAGGGGAGGTGTCGCTGGGCCCATCTCCAGCCCCCTCCATGGCCCCTCGTGAGGGCTGGTGAGTCCAGGAAAGTTTTGCATTTGGGAAGAGGAAAAATGATCGTGAGCAGGAAACTCGGACAGAGAAACAGGAACGAGGCCAAAAGAAAGGGGAGAAAACGCATCAATCAGGACAGGGCTTTGGGGCTGCTTCGTGCCCCCCTCCCCCGGCATCTTTGAGGGGGCAAGGGGGCTCCTCTGAAATGTTTGGGCTGCTGCCAAGGACCCCCTTCCGTGCCCCTCCCGGATCCCACGTGGAGTGAGCTGGTGGCCACGCGTGGGCTGGACAAGGGGTCAAGAGGCCAGACCGGGTGGTTTGTAGGGGTGCTTTGAATCCGATCCCCCTTCCAAATTCGGTGTGTAGACGGTGGGGCTGCCTCCCTGATTGCTCCCCCTCAACAGCAGCCAGCCAGCAGTTCAGCCTTCGGTGGAAGATCAGTGGCTGGACATGAGAAATACCCCCCCCCTCATGATTTAAAACTGAAACTAACTCAGCAGGCAGGTAGCTCTGCTCCCTTCCTCCAAGAGGAACCTTTAAAAAGCCCCCAGTGTCACATTGAGGGCCCCTGTTCTCCCTCCCGTCCATCCATCCCAGGCAGGTCCAGTTCACTGAAACAATGGGATTAAAGAAACCCACCACATGAAAGCAGTTTTTAAATCTTTGGTGTTTTTTTAGGAGTGGTCGGTTTCATTCTGTTGGACCTGGGGAGAATCCAGAGAGAGGGGGGGGAATGATAGGCAGGTGGCCTCATCCTGGTTGGCCCCCACCACCGAAAAAAAGGTCTGAGCCGGCCATGTGCTGCAGCTGCTAGAAAGGCATCAAGGTTACAAAAGATGTGATGGCATAAGACCAGGAGTTGTGCGCCCAGTTCTGGCCGCTGTGATACAGGAAAGGAAAAATGGGGAGAAGAGCAACCAAGGAGGGTAAAGGGGTCCCGGAGACTAGATGGGGTGGACGGTTGAGGAAACTGCACAGGCCTGACTTTTATAGGGCAGCGGGGGTGGACTTGGGGCTGGAAGACCGCTCTGGTCCTAGGATTCTATGCTTCCTGGGTTCTAGTGCCCATCTCTTTAGACAGATCCACTTCCCACCCCGTTGTCCGGCAAAATATGTCGTTGGGTTTGTTTGTCCCCGTTTCCCCCAATGCTCTGGGCATTGTGGGGGCCGCTCCTCTGACCCCCCGGCTCTTGGTCTGCTAACAGGGTGAACTTGGGGCAGAAGCTGGAGGCATTGGCCAAAGGGCTGCAAGAGATCAGGGAGGACATTACCCCCGAGCTGCAGGAAATCGAAACGGAGTTGCGCACGTTCCTGGAGAGAGTGAAGGAGCAGCTGACCAAGGACGTGGAGGCGGTGGGCGCCCAGATCCAGCCCCTGTTGCGCACCTTCGGGGAGAACGTCCATCGGGACGCCACGGCCTACTTCCATCAGCTGAAGACCATCACCCAGGACATCAACCAGGCGGCCCAGGAGCGGATCCAGCCGGTGGCCGAGGGCTTCCGGGACAAGCTGCGAGGCCACGTGGACCAGTTCCGCAAGGACCTGGCCCCCTACGCCAGGCAGGTGGAGCAGCTGATCCAGGAGAAGGCCAAGGCGTTGGAGCAGAATGCCCAGACCGAGCTGGCCGAGCTGCAGGCCGAGCTGCAGAAGCAGCTGGGCGAAGTGCGCGAGAAGTACGGGCCCCTCTGGGAGAAGACCCGCCAGGAGCTGCTGACCCTGGTGGACGGCGCCAAGGCCTTGTTTGCAGGCCCCGAGCAGCAGCAGCAGAGCTCCTAGAGGGCCGCCCCCTCAGCACTGCCTCTCCCCCTGCCCCCTCCGGGACCCCAGTGACCCACCGTAGTGGCTGAAGAGGCCAGCAACGGCTGGACAAGGCAGCAGGAGGCCGGACCCACCTTCGCCTCACTCCTGTCCCCCTCCCCAGGCGGTTTCCTCTCCTCCATCTTTTGTGCCAAATAAATAAAACCCTTTGACCTGCACATGATCTCTGTGTCCACTTGCATGATGGGGGTGGGTGGGCAGCGGGGGGGCACCTGGGTGGGGGGAGACGTGGGGTTCAGCTCCCCCAAAGAGGCTGGGAGGAGGCGGGAAGGGGGCTTCCTCACTTTCAGTCCAAGGGAGCTTGCGTGGTGGGGGTCCTCAGGCTCTTGGAAGGGAGATGCGTGCTCCCCCCCTAGGAAAATGGTATTTCCCCACCGGCCAGTCCGGGAATGGGGCTTGGGGGCGAAGGCCTGCTGAAGCCAGGAGGAAACCGGTGCCCTGGAATGCAATCATTTTGGGGTTCGCAGGACACCCCTCTCCAGAGGTTTTTTGGGCCCTGAAGGCAGATTTTGGTGGGGGGGAGGGTTCTCCAGAACCAGGCCAGCTTTGTGCCTTATGCCCCCCTCCCCCAGGGACCCTGGGCCTTCCCTGCTTTCCCCCCCCCCCAAGATCTGGGCCACCCACCAGGCCAGGGTTGAGCAGGACCTTCTCATGGGACCCACCAGGGCTCTTGGGACTGCTCTCTGTGGACGAGGGGGGGCGCCCCTCTGCAGTCCCGGTGGGGCTCCTGCTGGGGGCGGGGGGGGCGGGGGCCTGTCCATTTGACGCACAGGAAGAAGAAAGCCAAGCGTGCAACATTTTGCTAGTTTTAATGAGGAATCTTCCACACTGAAGAGGAGCCAGAAAGGGGGGGGGCTGGGGGGCTGGAGAAGCTCCGAGCGTCCCCAGAGGAGCAGGAGTGGGGGGAGCTGCACCTGGGCCCGAGGAGGGCTGGGGGGTGGGCGGGGGCGGGGCTCCATTGGGCTCCTGGCTGTGGAGGATGGGACTCCGGGCTCAGGCTGAGCTTCTCTCCAGCAGGGTTGAGACCCGAGCCTTGACTTGTTCGATGGCGCTCCTGGCACGCTCGAGGCCCACCTGTGCAAGCCCCCTGCAGAGAGCGAAGGTGGGGTGAGAAGAAGGGGAGGAAGGGGAACAGACCTCCCCGCCCCCAGGGAGGCCCACTCGGCCCCAAGGGCGTCTCTGCCGCTGCCAAGACCCAAAGCACGCTCGGCCGGCCCTTGCTGGCCAAAGGAAGGCTTTGCGCCAAAGGAGAGTCCGGCCACAACCTTGGCCAACTGGGAGGCAGCCTGGAGGGGTGGCGGGAGGCGCCCCTGGTCTCTGGAAGCCGGACAAGCAAGGGGGCCCAGGGCCGGCTCTGCCCTCCTGGGGGCTCCTCTGGAGGAAGAGACGCCGCCGCCGGCCCTCCCCATCTCCACCCCCACACCACCGCCTCTTCCTCCGGGAGGAGCAGCAGCGCCTGGGGTCTCCTCCCCGCCCCAAGAGCCCCGAGCCCACCTGGCCTGCTGGTAAACGTTGGAGGCCTGGATGGTGGCGATGTGCTCCTGCGCCTTCTGGACCAGGCCCTGCAGCCGGCTCCTCAGCGTCTCCTGGCTTTCCTCGGCTCCTGGGAAGCACGAGGCGGTGGGGGGGGGGGGTAAGGAGGGGGGCAGCCCTCACCAGGGAGGGGCAGGGCGCATCCCGCGGCCAAGGCCCAGCTGGGCTCCCTCCCCCGGCTCCCCGCTTACGGGCAGCGGTGGCCATCAGGGCCAGGAGGGCCAACAACAGCAGCAGCGGCAGTCTCATCTTCCGGGGGGGGGGGCTCCTGGGCCGAGGGAGAGAGGAGAGGGGGCGTCATGGGCCGGGCGGGGGCTGCTCGCAGTGGGGCTCCGGACGGGCACCCTTGCAAAGGAGGCAGGGGCGAGGGGGGGGCCGGGCGCGCTACCCTCCACGGCTGAGACGGGCGAGGGTCCCAGCGCTTCCTTCCTCCCCAGCCCTCCGCAGCCGGAGAGCCTCGCCCGAGGACCCCTTGGCCGGGACCACCGTTGCCCCGAAGGGCGCCGGCTGAGGCTCCGCTCCCACCTGCTCTTCTCCGGCAGCCGAAAGTCAAGTCGGCCCTTCCGCGCGCAACAGCAGCCCTGCGAGGTCGGCTGCGGGAGCGGGAGAGAGAAGGAAGAGAGGCGCTCAGAGCCCCGACGGGACTCCCCGGCCCGCATGCCCGCCACGGGCGGAGAGCCCCGCGCTGCCCGCCGCCCCGTCTCACCTTCTTCTGACTGGGCTTCCAGAGGCGCTGTCCGCACTGGCGGAGGGGCGGCCGCGACTCCCCCTTTATCCCCCTCCGCCTCCCGCCCCCCCCCCGATGTCCCCGGCGCGGTCCAAGTTCCAGGGGGGGGGCTTTGGGGAGGGGCCGAGAGGGCGCAGGGGGCTCCCGTCCCTCCGGCCCCCATTGGCTGGCCCGGCCCTGCTGCGCTCGGCTCCGCTGGGCTCGGGCACTTCGCTCCCCCCCCGCCGCACCCGCCCTCCCTCGGGCCGGACCCGGGCTGGGCCGCGCTCGTGCCCCCTTCTCCTCTTGGCTGGACGGGGCATCTTGGAGCCTGGCCGGGCCGGGCAATGGAAGCCCAAACACCGCCGCTGCGAAAGACAGACAGACAGACAGAGGGAGCCCCTGGAAGAGGGACCCCCAGTGGGGCTGCCCCTCCCCAGCAGCTCCCTCCTCCTCCTCCAGGGGCCAGGGCGGATTTCCTGGGGGTCCACTTCCCAAGGGATCTGGGGGGGGGGATGGGGGGACCTTTGACAACCTAGAGATCCCCTAGCTGACCATCTCTTCCACTCTCTCCTGATTGGGGGGCTTCACAGTCAGTTGGCAGTCGGTGGAGGGGCTCCCACCTTCTTTGGAGTCTCTCTTGGGAAGTGTGTGTGTGTGTGTGTGTGTGTATCTGCCCCTTCCCCAAAAGGTCTTAAAGGGACCTTGCAGGGACAAACCTGGCCTCTTCCTGTTCCAGCTCTTTTTGGGGGAGACTTTCGAAATCTGGGTGCAAAACTGGGATCCAAACCCACCCGGGCAGCAGAGTCCTCTGGGGAGACTGGCACCTCGGGGAAAGGGGGGGGGCTTGGCCCAGATGCAGGGGGGGGTGTCAGTGCAAATGCCAGTCTGGCTTCCCCGAGCAAGGCAGAAGGTGCCGCCTGGGGCCTTTCACGGCTGCTGTCCACGCGTGTGTCGAGACGTTTCTTCGGGCCTCCCCCACCACGCAGCCTGGGGCCTCCCAGCCTCGACCTTTGAACCCTGTTGGGTGTTGTTGGCCCCTTCCTCCTGCACAACAGCCCTGCCTGGCCTTGGACTGTGACCCCCCCAGATAAGGCAGCCAGGCCAGCCAGTTCAACAAACTCGGCTATTTCTACAGCGGGAGGAGCCTTCCAACCCCCAGGGCCTGCGTCTCTCTGTCTCTGGGGTCAGGCACCCGGCACATGCTCAGAGGCAAGAGCAGAGGGACACCGCCAGGCTCTCTCCCCTGTTTCAAGAAGCCCCCGCTCAAGAGACCCCCCCCTTGCTCGGCTGTGTCAGACAAAGGCAATGCTGAGCCTCTTGGACCCGGGGCCAGGGTGCCCAGGGGGTCCAGACGTGTTGGCCAGTGCCTCCCCCAGGGCAGCCAAAGCCTGAGCTGCAGAGGAGTCGTGTGGCCGAGAGATGGAGGGTCCCAGTGGGTGGAAGCTGCCAAAGAAAGACCTCCATCTCGGCAAAGCCAGACGGGAACCGGTGGGAGGCGAGGAAGGAGGCATCTGAGAGGCTCTGGGCAGCCTCTGGGGGCCTCCGTGGGCTCTTCTGCCTTCACCCACGGAGCCCCCCAGGGCTTCCCCAGGTTCCATCAGCAGCGCCATTCACCGAGTGGGAATGGGGAGGGTCTGGGCCCCAAATGGCTCTCTGCTTATGCCACAAAACTCCCCATAATAAATTGCCCAGGTTTCGAAAGACTCTTTTTGCTGGTTGCAGAGGCTTCTCTGCCGGAAGCCCCCACCCACTGAGACCTTCCCCCCTTGTCGTGGGGTGGGGTGGTCTTCTCTTCCTCCCTCTGCCAAAGAGAGGGGTGCAGAAGAGGAAGGGTGGGGCTCTGCAGATACAATTCCTTGCCATAATAGCCAGTGGGGGGAGAGGAGAGGGGTATGTGTGTGTGTGTTGGGGGGGGGCTGATAGGAAGAGGGGGGGGCTAAGCTTTGCCCCCCTCTGGCTCTGGTCCAGTCCCGGCCGTGCTGCCTGGGCCTTCAGAGCAGCTCTGCGAGGCAGAGCCAGAGTGAGGCCGCCCTGATTTTTGGGTTCTTCCCACCTGAGAAAAGCCCCCCCTGAAAGATGGCGTCTCATCTGTTCTGACCCAGAAACCGTCGCGAACTGCACGGGCCAAGGGGAAGGGGCCGGGGCCGCCTGGGTGACAGCTCCGTGTGTTGGGTAAACCCAGGCAGGTGACGTCTGGAAAGGGAAGCAGCGCGGCTGGCACCATGCGCGGGTCCTTTTCTGTTTTTGTGTGCAGGCCCCAAATGGCTCCCGACAGACACAAAGACCCCCGATGCCCTGGACGTTGACCTTTCAAGGGCCCCTTTGGCCTCTCTGGTCAGGGTCTGCTTCCTCCATAGGCCCCTCTGGACCTCCCGGCCTCTGGAGGAAGGAAGCCTTGGTGGTGGTGGTGGGGGGGGGGCTTTGAATGCCCCCCCACCTCTGGGCTTTCCCCTCTGTCACCTGCTGGCCAGAGGGCCCCCCCCATGAGTTTGTGGTTCTATGGATTGGCTCTCCCGTGGCAGGTGATCGGGCCAAGGGGTGGGGGGCCACCAGTGTCCAGACACCCACCCTGGGTTTGGCCAAGGGGGGAGGGGGCTGTGGCATGTTGGAAGTCTTGAGTGCAGACTGGATGGCACTCTGGGGTGAGTCTAAGCAAGGCCAGCCCAGTCCGCCTTGGCCAGGGGCCCCGGGCCCCTCAGCCGCAGCCTGGCTAGGGGGCTTGGGAACAGCCCCACAACCCTCGTGGCTAAGCTCCTTTGCTCATGGGGGGTGTGTGAAAATGGCTCCCACCGTTCCCCTTGAAGGTGCCTGCCCTGCCCCCCCCCAATGCAGAAGCGCCTCCAGCCTGGGAGGGTTTCAGGGGAGAATCCCCTTGAATCCCAACTACCCCCTGCCCACTGGGTTGCTCCCATGGCTGACCATTTATCCTTGTGGTATCATCATATCCGTTATCACCAGGAGAATCTTGCTCTCCCAACCTTAGACCTGCCCGGCTGCGCTGTCTTCTCCCTGTTGGCAGCGGCTGGGGCACCGGGCGAGAACTCGGCTGCAGATAACGGCAGATAAGTGGTGGCCGCGCAGGCCTCCACGTCACGTTCCTGCTAAAGTCCAAGAGCTCAAGGAGGTGTCACAGCCTGCGTGGAGGCCAGAAGATGCCGTCCCAGGAGTATAAGTACCGAGCGGCTGCCCAGGCAGAGCTGCAGAGCAGAAGGATCCTCTCCGGAGAAGGTGAGCCGGGGCTGCACCTGGGCACCTGGAGGCCGAGGAGGGGGGGCAGGCAGGCTGGGGGTTCCGAAGGGGAGAGGGCAGCCCTGGGGCTTGGTCGGGCCAGAGGTGGGCTGGCGCTGCTTTGGTCCGGCCTGAGAGGCACCCCTGGCCTTTGGGGAAGCGCCTGGCTCCCCTTCCCTCATCCTGGGAAGTGCCCGGTGCCTGGGATGAGGGGTCACCTCTGCCTCTTCTCCGCAGGTTCTCTTCCTGACTGGACTTTGGGTGCCCCTCCTTACCAGCCGCCATGTCTCCGAAGGCCGCCGCTTTCCTCCTCGGACTCCTGCTTGTCGCCACAGGTGCCCGGCTCTTGTTCTGTCCATCTCTTATTTGTGCACTGTCCCTCCTGGTCTCTCTCTGGCTGGGGAGGTTCTGCCTGACTGGCTGCCCCCAGAAGGCGGAGGTCGGTCGGGCTGAAGACACCCAGAGATCTGCCAATGGAGGCGGGGGGGGGGGGGCCTCCGGAGAAGATGAGGAAAGGGGGCACTCTTTTGGGGGGGCCACTGGAGATACTACTCTGCCAGCAGCAGGGGGGGCCGGGAAGGGGGGCCCAAGAGTCCAGACGAGGGTGGTGGCCCTCAGCACTGACCCCTCCCTCCTCCTCCTTGCAGGGGCCCAAGACAGCCCCTCTGCCCAGCAGCTGACGGACGTGGTCTGGCAATACCTCTCCCAGCTGAGCACCAACGTGGAGGAGACCCTGCGGCAGGCCCAGCAGTTGGTCATCAGCCAGCAGTTCACGTGAGTTGCCCTCCTGGCTCCAAACCCTTTCAAAGCAGGCCGGAGGGTCAGGGGGGGCAGGGGGAGGGGCCCCAGGCTAGAAGGGACCCGCCGTGATTCCCCGCCCCTTCTCCCCCAGGGAGCACCTCCAGGCCATCAACCCCTACACGGAGGAAATGCGGGAAAAGCTCGTCCAGTACGTCACGCAGCTGCGGAGCCAGATCGCCGCAGAAGGGGAGAAGATCAAGGAGAAGATCCAGCTGGAGCTGCAGCAGCTGCAGACGGATATCACTCCCTTCGCGGAGGAGGTCCAGAAGCAGGTGGCCACCACTGCCCAGGACCTGAAGACGCGGCTGGTGCCCTACGCCGAGCAGCTGCAAGCCACCACAGACGCCCTGGCCACCCAAACCAGCCAGAAGCTGGTGACTTTGGTGCAGGAGCTGCAGGCCCAGCTGAAGGAGAAGGTGGCCGACCCAGCCGCCCTCGCCCCCTACGTCCAGAGGCTCCAGGAGACGGTCAGCCAGCAGGTGGCCGACATCAAGGTGCAGCTGGGCCCTTTCCCTGCAGAGCTGAAGGCCCAGGTGGACCAGGCGCTGGAGGAGCTGCACAGGCACCTCGCCCCCTACGCCCAGACCACCTCGGAGCAGCTGAGGCGCCAGCTGGAGGAGCTCTCCTTCCAGGTGGGGAAGAGCGCGGAGGCCCTGCGGGAGAAGCTCCAGGGACAGGCCGAGCAGCTGCAGGGACGCCTCGACGTGCTTCTGCAGGGAGAGCTGGCGTCCCACCTGGACAGCCTGACGGGGGACGTCCAGCAGCAGATTGAGCAGTTCCGCCAGCAGGCCAGCTCCTACGGAGAGACCTTCAACACTCTGGTGGTGGAGAAGGTGCAGGAGCTGGGCCAGAGGCTGCAGCCCCACGCCAGCGGGGTGGAGGACCACCTGAGCTTCTTGGAGAAGGAAGTCAAGGAGAAGATCTTGGCCTTCACGGAGAGCCTCCGGCAGACCGAGCAGCGCCTCCTTCCTGCCCCGGAGGAAGCATGAAAGGGGGGAGCCCGGCAGCTCTTCCAGGGGACCCTGAGACTTTGTTGTCTGAAATAAAAGAACCGCTCAGCCACCCTCCTCCAGGCTCTGTCTCTTCTGGGGGGGGGACGCGGGGGAGGGATCCTGCCAGGGATGGGGGTGGTGCAAGAGAACAGGGAGGGGTCTCGGGGGTCTCCACTAGGTTCTATTCATTCTTCAGCTGCACAAGTGACTCTAACTGGCACACAATAAAACATTGTCTGTAAAATATTAATAAACATTTTAAAGCATTTCAAAAAGAAAAGAGGCCGAGGAGAAACAGCAGAGTTAAATAAAAACAGCCTGGTGGCATCATCTTTGCAGCAGGAGCCCAGTCTGGGGGCGACCAGGCCACAAGTGGCTGGGGGGCAGAGACCCCACCCAGGAAGGAGGGCCAAGGCCCCGTGGCCACCCCTGGTCGTGCATGCGCCCACCTTGAACGGGCAGGCCTGCTAAAGTGGGGGGGGGGGCTTTCCAGTGCCCGGGCCTTGCTCAGCAGGCACCTTCCTTTGCTTCCCCCCTTTGCCTCAGGGATCAAGGTGTTAGAAATAACAAAAGAAACTTAGATTGATTAAAAAACCAAAGAGTATTTATTGGAAAGAAATAATAGCAGCTTGCAAAGTGCGCTGGACCATTCAGCCTGACCTTAAATCAAGGCTTGAGCCCAAAGCCACACCTTAAGTGCGTGCATTGCATTTTATAGTTTCTATCTTGACCCCCCCCCACGCCTCCCAGACCACAGCCCCTCTTCCAACACCTCTCCAATAACAGGTGTTGCAGATACAGCATGTTCTTCTATGTCCCTTAGTGGGGCCTCTTAATCAATTTTCTTAATTTAAAAAAAAGGACACGGGTGAGCATATTTTCTCCAACTATCTTAAAACAATTGATATTTCACACGTTCGAGCTGGAAGGGACCCCGTAGGTCATCCAATCCACCCCCCTGCCCAAGCAGAATTACATCTCCTACATTTATTTCTACCTGCTATTTTATTTTTTGAATGTTCTTATCCCCAACCACGTGACGCGTATTGCAAGGAGGGGGCTGAGCTTCTGGGGAGGGGGCTGTCCAGGGGAAAAAAGGACCAGGAGGACTGGGGTGGGGGGAGGAGAGAAATAAGCAGCCGGTCAGTGGGACTCCGTTAATTAATTAATTAATTGGGGCTATAGGCCGCTCCCCCACGAAGACTCCTTGCCCCCCCCCGCTGCGCCCCCAAGCTGTGGGGGCTCTTGGGAAGGCCGGAGGGTCTCCTGCTCGGGCAGGGGCTGGACTAGAGGACCTCCGAGGGCCCCCCGGTCTCTCTCACGCCCTTCCTCTGGAGGGGCTCCCCTGAATGGGGGGGGGAAGGGAGCGGCGCCCGCGGGCCCCCTCTTGACGCTCGCGGGCAGGGAGGCGGGGCGCCGGAGAGTGACGTCACTGGGGCGCCCTTGTCCTCTCTCTCTTCCGGAAGCGGAAGCCGGCGCGGGGGAGGCTGCGGGCGGCATGGCGGCCGGGCCGGGGGTGGCGGGTCCGGCGCGGCTGTTCTGCCCGCTGAGCGCCGACGAGGAGGAGCAGCTGCCGACCGAGCTGGAGTCGCTGTGCATGGCCTGCTTCCGCCGGGTGAGGGCCGGGCCGGGGCGCGGGGCGGGCGGGGGCGGGAGGGCGCCTGTCCGGCCGGGGCTCAGCCTCCCTTTCCCTCCCCGCAGGGCGCCACGCGGCTCCTGCTGACCAGCATCCCCTTCTTCCGCGAGGTGGTGGTCGGCTCCTTCGCCTGCGGCAGCTGCGGCTGGTCCAACGCGGAGCTCCAGTCGGCCGGGCGCATCCAGGCGCGCGGGGTCCGTTACACGCTGGCCGTTCGGAGCCCGCAGGTGGGTGCCCGCCCGCCCCCCCGGGAAGGAGGCCAAGAGGGGCCGGACTGATGGCCGCCCCGGGGCAGAGTGACCGCCTCTCCTCCTCCTCCCGCAGGACCTGAACAGGGCGGTGGTGAAGACGGACTCGGCCGCCGCTGCCATCCCAGAGCTGGACTTCGAAATCCCCGCTTTTTCCCAGAAGGGAGGTGGGTGTGAGGCCCTGCTGGGAGTGACCCCTTGGGGACGTGGGAGGGGAGCGCCCCCCCTTCTGAGAGAGCGCTGGGCAGGGGGCCGCCTCTGTTCCCCCCCCCCCCAGCTATCTCTCTCTCTCTTGGGCTGAGGAGGGGAGCTGCCTCCCCTTTTCTCCCTGAGCAAGTGCGGCATTTATCCCTGGGTCTGAGCTCCGGCCCATCGGCTATTATTTTTCCAGGCCAATTGGAATTAGGGCAGAAGGGGGAAGGACTCTGGGCTAGACATGGTGAGGATGCCTGGTGTGTGTGTGTGTTTCCAAACAGACACTGAGGGATCGAACCTGCAGCCTTCTTTCTGATGGCTGACTGGTCGAGAGGATCTGGCAGGGGGCCATATTTTAGTTTGGGTTTTTTTTTTCATAGTAAGGATAATTGTTTTCCTTGTCCGGGTGGAAGAAATGTGTGATTGTTTGGAAGCATGGAGTAATCGTGGCTGTGTTTCCCCCCTTTTTCTCCCGTCAGTTTTTACGACCTTGGAAGGGATCCTTGACAGAGCCATCGCAGGGCTGGAGCAGGATCAGCCTGACCGAAGAGTAAGCTGCTTGACGGAATCTGGGAAAAAGAGGGGCAACTTTCAAGCTTGGCATTTGGCCCTGTTAATTGCAGTTAGGCTTCCTACCACGTGGGCAAAAACCCTCTGGTGGCTGTTTCAGAATAGGGTCCCCCAGTCCCCGGTCCATGGGTCAGCACTGGTGTGTGGCCTGCCAGAAACCAGTCTACGGAATGCAGGCGGCACACAAAACCACGACCCTTCCGGTCTGTGGAAAAACCTCTGTCCACGGTGCCCAAAGGATTCTAGAGCACCCTGTTCAGAAGTGAAGCAGGAGAGGAGGGTCTTTTGCCTGTTTTCACATGGCCGGCTGCAATTCTGACATCTCCCATGGGGTGGGGGTGGGGAATGACAAAGTGTTCTGTGGCACCTTAAATATCTCAGGGTGAAACGGCTTGTGGTCCAGGGTCAGCTTTGTCTTAGTTTGGTGGGGAGAGAAGGCAGTCGGCTGGTCCAGAAGACGAAGAAGGCAGCCCCGGTGGTTTTGACTGGTGGCTTAAGAAGGTTCTTACTGCCCAAATGCCTCTTTGGAGGAAGAGTCCCAGCCCAGGGCCTGGGAGGGGCTGCCTGGTGCCTGTGTCTGCTGCTTCCAACAGGAAAGCAAGTCAGGTTTTTCTGCTTTTTTGGCCATAGAAAACGGACACTGAAATGGCAGGAAAAATCGACGAATTCATCTCTAAGTTGAAAGGCCTGAAGGAAGTGGAGTCGGCTTTCACATTTGTAGGTTACGTTACAAGAACTTATATTTCTAAGTTACGTTACAAGAGCAGCTTCCACCTGCAGGGATTGTTAATCCCGGCAAGACAGTGATTTTGGCGGCACCTTATTGATTGATTGATTGATTGGATTTGTATGCCGCCCATCTCCCAGGACTCGGGGCGGCTCACAATATATATAAAAAACATAATAATACATCTAAATCCAATGAATACAATTAAAAACCCTAAAAATCCTAATATAATTTAAAACTTTATCATTCACAGCATGAAGCACACTAGAAAACCCCTCGTTTCACAGGGGGAAAGATACACGACCCTCCCCTCCGTCCTTTTCCCCTCCAGATTCTTGACGACCCCTCGGGAAACAGTTTTCTGGAGAACCCTCGTGCCCCGCAGAAGGACGATGCCCTGGAGGTCACCCATTACAGGAGGACAGCCCAGCAAGCAGCCCTGCTTGGACTAGAGGTGACGGGGAGGGCTTGGAAAGGCCCTGCTGTTCCTGGGGCCTCTGCGCTCTCCTGCAAGCCCTGGGGGCCAAACGCTTACGGGCCCTGTCTGTTCCCTCCAGGAAGAGGGCGTGGAGGACGAATCAGCCGACTCTGCCGAGGATCTGAGGAATGAGGTGAGCGGGTGGTGAAGGGGGCCGGCCATTGGGTGGTACCTGTCCAGTCAGAAGCCGAGGAGCCCGGCCAGAGGGGCCTCAGGGTGGCTTCTCTTCTACCAGGTGCTGCAGTTCAACACCAACTGTCCAGAATGCAACGCTCCGGCCAGCACAAACATGAAGCTGGTGCGCATCCTTTGAGCCTGCGGGGGACACGGCTTGCCTGCAACAGTGGCCGGGGGCTGGGGGGGGCAAATTATGCATGGCCAAGGTGTGGGCACTGGCTCCTGGAGGGCAGAAGGAGCTGCCTGGGCCTCTCGTCTGCACATGGGGGGCAGGGGTGGAGCAAGACGGCTGGGGAGCGAGGCTGGGGAGTCTCGTGGTGGACTTTTCCTTCACTGCCTCCCAGAGATTCCCCATTTCAAGGAAGTGGTCATCATGGCTACAACCTGTGATGCCTGCGGACACAGAACGAATGAGGTGAGTGTTTTCGTTCTGGGAGGTGGGTCCTCAAGGGCTCTGCTCTGTGTTGTCGCTTGGGACACCCCCACCCCATCCCCTCAATTGCCTTAGGTGAAGTCCGGGGGTGGCATCGAGCCTTTGGGCACCAAGATCACCCTCCGCGTGACGGGCCCTGCAGACATGACGAGAGACGTCCTGAAGGTGAAGCTCTTTCCCACCACTTCCCACATTCGCACTTTCACAGCTGGCCTCTCCTAGAAGTGAATGGAAGCTCTGCTTTTCCTTTCTTCCTGCAGTCAGAAACGTGCATGGTAGAGATTCCAGAGCTGGAGTTTGAGTTGGGCATGGGGGCTCTGGGTGGAAAGTTCACCACTCTGGAAGGGTTGCTGAAGGACATCCAGGCTCTGGTGAGTGGCAGTAGGAGGCCCCTCCCCTATTACCCCGTGTCTTCAGATGAAGGAGCTGCAGATCAGCTGAAGTTGGGGGGGGGGGCTCGGGCTGAGCTGCCCTTTGGCCCTTTGGCCCTTTGGCCCTTTGACCTGCACCATCTCAGCAGAAGGCCGAGGACTGACTGCTGTGGCTCTGGGGGTGATCTTGGGGGGCAGATGTGGGGGTGCCCGAGGAAGGCCTGGGAGAGCGGGACCTGAAGGCGTTGCCTCTCCCGCAGGTGGAGAAGAACCCTTTCACGCTGGGCGACGGCTCTTGCCCTGACAAAGCAGCAAAGCTGCAGGCGTTTGGGAGGAAGCTCCAGCAGGTAGGGCCCCTTCGCCTGCCACTCGTGCCGCCAGCGCCAGCCCCCTGCAGGCCCCGTTCATTGCGTGGGTGGCGATTCCTGTGGTCAGATGGAGAGAGCTTCTCTTTTTTCTGCCAGATTGTAGACGGGCACATGGAGGTACATCTTGTTCTGGATGACCCTGCGGGGAACAGTTACCTCCAGGTGAGGCACATCGATGCAAATAACACTGGAGGAAGAGGGGAGGAGCCGTCGGGTATTTTGTTTGAAAATGCCACTCTCTCACGTTTCCTGTGATGGCTGAGTGAAGGGCAAATGAGGGTTCATGCCCGGCCTCTGCTACGGAAGGTCCCTGTGGGCAGGACATAGGAAGGAGCGGCTCTAGCGTCTCCTCTGATGAAGTCGTTTGGCCTTCACTGTTGAACTGTTGGGTTTTGTGTGGACTGTTCTGGCATTCTTCAGATATGGCAGCCGGGCTCTTTGGGTTGGGTTGGTGTTTCCAGGGAAGGTGCGTGAAGGGGCTAAAAGGACACTTTTTATGTTGTCCTGTTGTGCATATTTTTAATAATGGTGGAGATGATTCTTCGCAGGTTTATTTTGGCTTTTTTTACAAACCCCAGACCTGTTCCTAAAAGGAATGCTACCGGATTTGGGCAAAAGGCTGCAGGCCCCGAGCATTGATTGCATGCAGGCTGCAGCCTCATGATCCTTTCTTTGCGCTTCCAGAACCTCTATGCCCCTGAAGAAGACCCGGAGTTGTGCATGGAGCGATACGAGCGGCGGTTTGAACAGAACGAGGAGCTGGGCCTGAACGACATGAAAACGGAGGGCTACGAGGCACAGGCTTCTCCCGCTCAGAGGCCAAGCTGACATGCTGGGCACCACCTGGAATGTAACGGACAGTTGGGTTTCAAGCTCTTGTCGACTCACTTTTCTTTGGCCAGCAGCAGCTTGTGGTCGTGTCAAGATGGACTCTGCCCCACCCATGGAAGGCAGGTTGGCTGGACTTCACTATTAAAACTGAAGCAGGGAAGTCGGTGTCCTTGTCTTGAAGCGGGAGGGGTCTGCTGGGGGTTCCTGGGGGGAGAAACCATGACTCCTGGCTTCCTGCCATTTGCCTCCTAAGCCCAAGGGGGCAACTACGTATGTGGCCCTTCCCTCTCAAGAGTTTGCAAGCTGCCCTTGTACAGAGCCATGCTGATAATCACCTACAACTTCCCTGTGCCGGCTGGCGCGAGCGATGGAGCCTTACAGTAAGAGAAGTCGGCCATGTCCTGGCCTGGCCCTTCTGAAGAGACTCTGGGCCCTTAGCAAAGTTAATGATGGAATAATAAAAAAAATTCCTAACCAAGGAAAGCAACAGATCAATAAGGCAAAACACCTCTGATGCAAATCTCTAATCCTTCAAAACTCAGCCCTGGAACAACGTGGGGATTTTGCTTGTTTTCTAAACACAACCGAGGGGCTTAGGGCTGGGTAGACCTCTAGATGGGCAGCCCACCTCCACTTGTGGAGCTCCCACAGCTAATCGTCCTGGTTATCATCCTGGTAATTGAATCATCCTGGTTATTGAAACGGCTGTCCAGGTGCCGCCTCTATATTGGTTGAGGCAGGCAGGGTTCCCCTGGGTCTCACTTGTTGCCTTCTCTTTCTGCCCAAGACCCCATGGGCAATTGGGGGGACACAGCATGTAGGACTCGATGGGCTTTGGCCCCATTCAGCAGGGCTCTTCTTAGGTTCTTATGTTACCTTTCTCGAGCCACTTGGAGGATGTGGGCAAATCCCTACGCCTGACTAGTTTGTGACAAAGATGAAAAGAGTGGCTCTATCCAGCTAGTCAAGCAATGGGTTTGAATAGTTGAAATGTCCAGACTTAGGGGGCTGACATGGGGGGGGGGGGCTACTCATTCCTGGGTCTTTGCTGCAGGTCTGGTTTGCATGTGTTGCTCCCCATTTAAGAAGAGGAGGTGCTGTTGGCCTGGGCAATAAGGGGGACAGAATAGGGAAAGGCTGGAAAGCGGCTAGGAAGCAGCGCCGGGGGGTGGGTGGGGGTGGGGGGCTAATCGGAGCTGCTTTTGGGCACTGTTGCAGGGGGCAAATTCAATCAATCAATCAATCAATCTTGCCACCTGATTGGCAGCCATAATTGAGCCTGTCCGCCACTAGGTAACAACATAACCCAGTAAAGGGAAAGAACCGCTGGCAGTCACGGCCGCCGCCAGAGGGCGACATTATGCCCCGGAGACGATCACAGAGGAGGGGGGGCAGCTACCGTGCTTCCGCTTCCGGGTCTCCAGAGAAGATGGCGGCGGCCTCCAGCCTCTCGAAGGCCGAGTACCTGCGGCGGCGCTACCTGGAGGGCGGCGAGGCGGAGACGGGCAAGAGGCGGCGGCGGAAGAAGGCGGCGGCGGGGGGCCGGTGAGCGAGTGCGGCCTCGCGGGCCTCCGCTGTCCCTGGGCCAGCCGGTGGGGCTGCTGGTGGGCGCCGCGGAGGGGCGAGAAGCCCGGGAGCCTCGGCCGCTTGAAGGGAGGGAGGGAGGGAGGCCCCGTCTGCGGAGTGGGGCTCGCGGGGAGGCGGAGGCGTCCTGGGGCCCCGCTTGCTTCCTTCCTCCCGAGCGCGGCGCGTCTGGCAGGCTGCTAAGCCGGGGCCGACGGGGTCCTTTCCCTCCCGCAGGATGCGCATCGTGGACGACGACGACGAGAGCTGGAAGAGCAGGGCCGCCGACGAGGGGAAGGCGGAGGAGGAAGAGGAGGGGGACGAGAGCGACCTGCCCGTGGTGAGCCTCGCCTGGCCTGCCTCCCGGGGCCGGGTGGCTGGTTGGTTGCCTGCAGGGCAGAGGCTCATGGCTCCACGGTCAGACGCCCAAGCAAGGCGGAATGGAAGCGCTCTGACTGGATGCAGGATCTGAGACTTTGCCTTCCCAGTCATGGGCTGGAGCCCGTGCTCAGGGGATTGCTTAACTCCTTGCGCTGTAGTGGGAGGTCTTTAACTGTGCAGAAAGAGACCCCAGCCTGTCTTATCTACTGTTTCTAGGTGGCTGAATTTATCGATGAACGGCCAGATGAAGTTAAATGGATGGAAACTTTCCGAGCAAGCAACAAATGGAAGTTATTAGGAGGTTAGCAGTTTGGAGCTTCTCTGAGAGGATGGTTTCAGGAGATACTCTGCCTAATCCGGGCTTTGAGCCAAGAGGGTTTGAGTTGGGCTGGCTGAAAAGGCACTTTGGAAGGTGAAAGCTGGAAAGGTTTGGAAAGAAAGCCGTGGAATGGGATGATACGTACTACTGAATATTTAGTGCTTTTACATCTGAAGAAAGACAATTATGTGCGAGTAAAATTAATTTGCCATATCTAGCCTTGTATGAGAAAGATGCGGTTTTGTTGAAAATAGGATTTTTCTTTGTAGGGCATTTAGAAGATATATGTTTTCTAAGTTCCACAATTTATTTGTCTTTGGAAAAACTATTTTCTTAAAAAAAGAAATTTCATCCTGGAAATAAGCTCTCTTCAGAAACAAATTTGGTGCTCTCCAGATCTCCATGGCTTTGCTTGCTCTTTAGGAATTCTACAAGTTGTGAATTCTACATTTTGGGAAACAGCCATATGAAGAGAGACAATTGTGGATGTTCTTGTGTATTAAGAAGACTTTACATTTCTTTTTAAAGATCAGAATCAAGAGCCACAGTTATCTGGACATACTACAACAGCTGCATCAATAAGCAGGTGAGATGTGGGAACGTTACCTGAATAGCTAACAGCGCAATCTTTCCAGCTATGTCTAACGCTTGTATTAATCAAAGAAAATATTTGTAGCTCAGGATTGAGATGCTTGTATGTCTTGGAAAGTTTTACAATATTTTGGGGTAAAGTTTTACCACATTAATTGCATTTCTTTCTGATTGGAGACACTTCATTTTGCGCAGAAGCAGTTACTTCGGGCAGTTTGTGGATGGAATAAGTGGTAGCGGCAGTTTTTTAAAGAAACAACTGCTGAATTTCCACACTATCCAATCCATTGATTTAGTTAAGTTTCCAAAACAAAAATTCAAAGTCCACTGGGAGTGAGCTTTTTGTTTCCTATGCTTCATTTAACTTTTTAAAAATTTACTTAATTTTATTATTGATTGATTGATTGATTGCATTACTTGTAGTTGTTTTCAGGATTTCTTTGAATGTGTTTAGTAGGGGATTCCAAACAAGATTCAGACAGAGGTTGGACTGTCTTCTAATAAGAATGTTTTAATCCGGATCTCTACTCTGGGCAACTTGGTGGCCCCTTCCATTTCTAATTTTGTGACTGTTGAGATTTTGGCTTAGGAGGAAAACTTGTGTTGTTCTTGATGTTATATCATATGCTACTGCCAGGTTGTTCAATAAGCCAGACAGTTCTTGGATTAGGAGAATTCTTGTTCGGTACAAGGCGAGGACCAAGAATATATATAAAACTGTATCTTGAAATACGGCGCTAATTGAAAGTCGGTATATTGTTAGAAACTTAGATTGTTGCTTTTGTTACCTTACTCAGTTCAGAAACCTCCAGAGCAAATGAAATGTCCCCCAAAAGAGAGCCTCCAGTGGGGGGCACAAACCGTGCCAAAGGCTCCAGTGGAAGCCAGCGTGAATTTTTCTCAGACAAGTATAAAGCGGCGGCTGGTGCTGATGTGTCGCTGCCTTGCAAGAAAGCGTCCTGCGCGGAGGGTGAGTTGTTGCTGCCCCAGAAGGGGCTGCCATACAGAAGTGAGTGACCCTGGGCTAAAGTACCCCCCATAGTTTGGGGTGTGATACCTTGGTGGTGCATTCTGAACATGTCTCTTTTCCTTCGTGCCTTTTCCAGGCCCCCTGCAGCCCCAGCCAGCGGCAGCATCGCCAAGGAAGCGGCAGAGACATGATTCGGAATCCAGTTCTGGCTCTTCTCCGACACGGAGGAGAGCTCAAGGCACCTCCGATTCGGACCTTTCGCCACCACGGGCCACTGGCCGGCCAGGCACACGGCAACCAAATTCTTCTCCCGATCTCTCCCCTCCTAGAAGGAATCGGCACAACTCTCCAGATTCGGACTTATCTCCCCCCCGAAGACGGACAGAGGCAAGAAAGAAAGGCCACAGGTCCAGGAGCCCCCCGACTGTCCTGCCACGCCATCAGGCCTTGGAGTCCAATGGGAGCAGCCGGAGGGTGAGGCTTTGGCTGCCGGCAAGGACCTAGACGTGCTGCGGTGCCATGCTGGTGGGGGGGAAGCCTTGCTCCAGCTGAGGCAGCCAGGGGGCAATTGGCGTTTGTTCCATGGATGAATGAATTATGGCACCTGCCTCTGACGCTGATTCCACCCTGTGTGTTTCCCAGATGCTGTCGGGGGGCAAGGCTGGCTTGGTATCAGCTGACCTGTTGAGAAGGGAGCAGCAAGAGCGTAAGAAGGCCGGCAGCAGCAACCATAGCAAACATCTGGAGGGTGAGAATTTCTAGACATTGCGTGGCACGTCCATAGGGTGAGCGTCTGGGCTCTTCTTCCCAGCTTTATCCAGGCAGACTGGTGCAGGCGGCCCGTTTGTTGGATGTTCGGAGCCAAAGGAGGCCTGACTGTAGAGACTTCCACACTGTGCTCGCCTTATTAAACCCTGCGGCTTCTTTCTTGAGGGGATTCTGTGGGGGGTCAAGTGTGGCCGTTTGGATCCGTCTCTATCCCTCTTCTCTTCCCTCTCTCGGCTTTGCTGTTCCTGCAAGAGTCTGTAGTGGGAGGGAAAGAGAAAAAGGGGCCCCTGCCTGGTAGCACCGTTGCCTGCGTGGCTGCTTCTGGGTCCCCTGATGTGTCCATTCCCCTTCAGATGAATCTCGGCACGCGAAGACCGTTTTCCGGGATGAACTGGGCCGCAAGAGGGACCTGAAGCAGGAGCGGCTGGAGCAGCGCAAGAGGGCAGAGGAGACGTCCGAGCGAGACCAGCAGTACACCAAGTGGGGGAAAGGGTGAGCTGGCAGTTTCTTCCGCTTGGGACCTCCGGGAAAAGGGCCTGGGGGGGGGGGGTGTCTTACGGCCGGCGTTGGCGTCCAGCAGACTAGCGAGTCTAGCGGAGTCTGAAAGTGAGGATTTTGCAAGGACCTGCTGCTCACCTGTCCCTTGGGGGAAGCCCTGAAGTGGGACTTGAGGCTTCCTGCATGTCGGTGTCCTCTCTTGCGGAGCCGAGGCCCAGTGGGGTGGCTTTGTGAGTGGTGGCACCGTCCCCTCTGCCGCCTCATGACGGGCATCCCGTGTCGTTTCCCAGCCTGGCGCAGAGCAGGCAGCAGCAGCAAAACGTGGAAGACGCCGTGAAGGAGATGCAGAAGCCCCTGGCCAGGTACATCGACGACGAGGACCTGGACCAGATGCTGCGAGAGCAGGAGCGAGAGGGGGACCCCATGGCCAGCTTCATGCGGAAGAAGAAGGCGGCGGCCAAAGAGGGGAAAGGCACCAAAGGTCAGCAGCACCCCCGTTTGTTCCATTCCTCTCTCAAGGGTGGGAGGCGCAGAAAAAGACATGTGGCAATTCAATCACCTTTTTTGGCCCCTGGTTGGTTTCTTCCATCTTGCCATCGCGACGTTGCCTCTGCCTCTTGCCCAGGCATCTGTATCTCATTTCTTTAAGGGGAGGGGGAAATAGCTTCCCTTCTTTGTTTGTTTCCCCTTCCTCCAGAGAAGCCAAAGTACAGTGGGCCAGCACCCCCGCTGAACAGGTTTAACATCTGGCCAGGCTATCGCTGGGACGGAGTGGACAGGTAAGTCGCTCTTCACGACAGAATGAGGTCAGCATCCTTCACGTCTGTGTCCTCCCCAAGACCAGTCGGAGGGGCCAGGCCTCGGTTTGCAGCCTTGCCCTGGCCTTAATCCTCACCCTGGAAGCTCTGGTTGCGCATGTGACTGTACATCAGCCGGGAGCAAACCCTTCACTTTCCGGCCCTGATAGTGTTACCTAGCTGGGTAATAAAGTGTCTGCCAGCCAATCAGGAAGCTCACAGAGCACCAGGGGCTTCGTGACGCAGCCCAGCACCCCTTTTGTCTTCTCCCCAGGAACCTGAGAGGTTTTTTGTGCAGAGTTGCCTCCCCTCCCCCCTGTACTAATTTGGTACCTGGAAGGCACTGAGGCTGGGCCTGCACTGGTTGCCGACCAGTTTCAGTCACAATTCAAAGTGTTGGTAATGACCTGTAAAGCCCTACATGGCATCGGACCAGATTACCTATGGGACCGCCTTCTGCCACACGAATCCAAGCGGCTGATTAGGTCCCACAGAGTCGGCCTTCTCTGGGTCCTGTCGACGAGACCCAGGGGAAGAGCCTTCTCTGTGGCGGCCCCGGCCCTCTGGAATCAACTCCCCCCTGAAGAGTCAGACTGCCCCGCACCCTCCTCACCTTCCGCAAGACTTTGAAGACCCATTTATGTCACCAGGCATGGGGGGGGGGGGGTTTAATCCCCCCCCCCCTTCTGACTTGTAGCATTAGAGTGTGGTGTGATTGTGTATTATCGATTGTTTTTTAATGATAGTGGGGTTTTAATTTTAGTTTTAACTATTAGATTTGTACTATATTGTTACTGTTGTGAGCCACCCCGAGTCCTCGGAAAGGGGCTGCATACAAATCTAATAAATTATTATTATTATTATTATTATTATTTATTATGCAAGCGATGTAGTTTCCGCCATAACTCTGCATCGCCCAGCGCTCCCGTCTGGCAGCTGTCACCTTCCGCCTCTGCAGGTCCAACGGTTTTGAGAAGAAGCGTTTTGCCAGAATAGCAAGTAAGAAAGCGACACAGGAGCTGGCCTACAAGTGGAGTGTGGAGGACATGTGACCCTCCGGGCCAGACCGGGGCGAGGGTTTTCAAAGGCCCCTGCGGAAGTGGGACCCTCTGCAGGAGAGCCCAGCGCGGCTACACAGGGGCCCTGGACGGCTGTTGGAGCGGAGACCCCCTGTGAGGTCAGTCCAGCTGAATGGCAGAACTCGGGGGGCCGCTTGGAGGAGGATGCTACGGCTGGCCGCCCCCCCTTGTCCCGACGGCCAGGTGTTTGAGGGAGAGAGAAGACACGGCTCTTTTTTGCAACGCTGGGCATCTCCCTGGACAGGTGGCTCCTTGCCTAGTTGGGTTGTGGGGCTTCCCTGGTGTGGAGCATCTTTGCCCTGCTGGGCAGCTCCCACGGCCTCCCTGGCGCCCGTTTCTCCAAGGAGGTCTCCTCAAAGGACCTTGGCTGCCCTCTCCTCTTTGGTTGGAGACTCAGCTTCCCTCTGCTCCTGCAGCGTCAACCCAGGAGTGTCGACCGTCTGGGGATCCCCACAAGCGGCAGAGAAGCTCAGAGGACGTTCACGGATTTTCAGTATTTGTTGCAATTTAAGTTTACAATTTGTAAATAACAGGTTTCTTTTTTCCTATGGCTGCGCCTGAGTTTTTGAAGCGTCTTCCTTCGCTCTGGGTGGCAGGAAATGGAAGGAAGGGGCTTTTCTTGGTCTGCAGGTGGAGAGACGCGAGAGCTGTGCAGCCGACACTGGGCACATTACGGGGGGGCTCTGGCTGGGGTTGCGCAAGGGGCCTTTTGCGGGCGGCTCTTGTTGGACGAAGTTTGCCACAGGCAGGGAGTGAGCTGCGTCCGGAGAAGCCACGTTCTGGATTCAGAGCATTTCCCCAAAGAGCCTGGGGGGCAAAGGGGGGGCTGAGCCATTGAATTGGGGGGAGGTGTTATTGTCCCTGTGCCCCATGGCCATGCATTTGCGGGGCGGTCCCCCCTCAGTGGCAGCTGGGAGTGTATGTGTGGGGGGGCTCCAGAGCGGGTGGGTGGGTGAGAAGGGTCCTTTGTTGGGCAGGGGCGTCACCCACAGGAGGGGGAATGGGTGGAGGTCTTAGCTTTGGCCAACCCGAGCAAGCGAATCATGAGGCAGATAGAAAAATGGGCAATAATTGGATGAATTGGGGCAAACCTCCCTGGCGTGTGATTTGTCTTACCAGCATGGGCGGTGCCTGGTGCAGCGGCTTTATTTTATTTTATTAATTAATTAATTAGATTTGTATGCCGCCCCTCTCCGTAGACTCGGGGCGGCTCACAGCAACAATAAAACAATGTACAACAAATCTAATAATTTAAAAAACACTAAAAACCCCATTATTAAAAGCAAACATACACACAAACATACCATGCATAAACTGTATAGGCCCGGGGGGGGTGGGGGTGTCTCAGTTCCCCCATGCCTGACGGCAGAGGTGGGTTTTAAGGAATTTGCGAAAGGCAAGGAGGGTGGGGGCAGTTCTAATCTCTGAGGGGGAGCTGGTTCCAGAGGGTCGGGGCCGCCACAGAGAAGGCTCTTCCCCTGGGTCCCGCCAAACAACATTGTCCCAACTCTGTGGGCTTTGCCATCCTGCTCACCTCGTTAGCACAGTTTAATGAGGCATTGGCGGAAGAAAGGCAGGGGGCGAGGCAGGAAGCTTGATGGCTCCCCTGGCACCCACCTACCTGGAAATTGAGGGGAAGGGGCTGACAGTGGAAGTGGGAAGCCCTGGAAGGGGGTCCTTGACCCCAGCCCCCTCCCAGCAGAAACCCTGGGGAAGGGGTGGGCTCTTGTCCGGCAGAGTCAGCTCTTTTGCCGAGGGGAATCCCCCCCCCCCTTTCCATCCTTTGTTTGACTGTTTCACAATTTTGACAGGAAGCCGGACGATGGTGGTGATAATGAGCTTAAACTGGGTAATAAGCTTACGTGGCGCATCGTGTGTGTGTCAGGGACCGGCAATTAAGCCCGGCCTCGCACACATTAATGAGACTTTTGTTGATGAGCTCTTCGCTAATGTGTTTAGTTAGGATTAAGGGCTCAGCAGCTTTCGTTGGTGTGCTCAGCCCCCCCTCGTCCCCCCCCTCACCTCCGTTCAGCAGAAACAGGCCGGGCAGATGGAGGGAGAGGGGAGGGGCAGAGTTGGGCCAGAGCTGGTTCCCCTCCCCAGGGGGGGGGGACATCGGGAGGGAGTTGCAGCTCCTCCGCTTTGGGGCCTGAGGACCTGGAGGGGCCCTTTCGCCTCCAAGGGGGAGCCCCCCCCCGGGAAATCGACCCCCCTGACCCTTCGTAGGAAAGGCATGGATTGGTGCAGGGGGCCTCCCTCTTTTCTGAGCTGGCGGGTTAAGGCTGGCTCTCCTGCTGGGCCCAGGACGCTTAGGACGGATGGAGGGGGAGAAGGGAGCCCCTGGGGCCAGCTGGGCACAGGCCCTGCTAGGGCTCAGCCTATAAACAGGCAGTTAGTGGTCAGCTCCATCGCAGTGCCGGAAGGCTGCCATTCATGGAGGGACCATCAGAGGGCAGCAGGCCTCAGCCAGGGTCCAGACTCACCTTTGAAGTTGCTCCAGGTGGCAGGTTGGGGGGCTTCCGCCTCTCTGCTTTCCCTGGGCTGTTTATTGTCCAATGTTCTACAGCTTAGAAAGGGGAATCTGGTTGCCCAGCTCTTCGGAGCTGCCTTCTCCCTTGCTCCACCTGCCACGAAGCGATTCCTCTGCAGGGAGCGTCCGGTCTGGAAAAGAGCCTGTTGATACCGGACCCCCAGGGAAGCAGCTCCACCTCCTCCCTTCTCCCCCCCCCCCAGGAATCTTGGAATAAAAGGGCTTAGTTAGAGCTGGTCCTTGGAGACGGGTGGCACACAAGTCCAATTAATAAATGATAAATAGAGGTCCTAGGGATAAACCCAGGGCAATGTGCAGAGATGGTCTCCATCCTCGTGGGGAGAATTGGCGTCTTTGGGGGAGGAATTCCTTCTTGCCTGGCAGCCGAGACTCCCCCCCCCCGGCCACCCCCATGGAAGGTGTGATGGGTGGGTGGGTGGGAGCAGCTTCAGGCCTCCTTGCTCAAGGCCCATTCGCACAGGTGAAGAATGGAATTCAGTGAAACTCATTAGCCGAACGCCGGGCAGGTAAGACGCCTGCTGAGACCGGGTGCTGTGCTTCTCCCAGGCTCTGCCATGGCCGGGCAATGGCTTCAAAGCCAGCACTGAGGCATGGACAATGGGAAGATCTGAGGCCCAGCGGACGGGGAGTGGGTGGGGAAGGGGGCAGAGGGAGGGTCCTCTCCCCCCCCACGAAGCTCTCATCATTTGGATAAATGAAGCAAGCCCCCTCTCCCAGTCAGTCTCTTTCCCGTTAGGACTCCTTGCATGCCCTCCAGGTGTGGGGCACGTAAATCCAAATAATAATACATAAATAAAGATGAGGGGGCTCACGTCAGCTCCGGAGGGTTTCTGTGCAGCCAAGCCGAGCAGGGGGAGGGGTGTCCCGCCAGTCTTGAACCTCTTGACTGTCTTGACTGAAAGATGGACAGCAAGAAGTAAGCAAACGGATGCTTCTCCAAAATGAAATTGATGAAACTGAGCCCTGAAATTATTTTGGTGGGGGTCGTCTCCTCCGTGGGCTTTCTGCCCCAAGAGAGGCCAGGGAGTGTGGCCTTGCCTGCCCCCTGGGACCTCCCCTTCAGCTCACCAGGCTCCACAGCCCCCCTCTTGGAAAGTTTCCATCGCTTTGGGTCAAGGCTGGCTAGGTTTAACCCGAATTAAGAGGGAGGGGCGCCTTCACACATCCCAGGGCTCTGAAGGGAACGACCGGAAGCCCCTTTTTTGCGATGCTTCTGGGGGGTCAGCGGAGTGGAAGGTGGGTTCGGACCAGAGGACAGTCCGTCTTAAGTTTGGAGGCAGCCGAGGCAAATCGGTCGCCAGGACGAGTGTCCACGTCAGACGAGTAGTAAATAAACACAAAGCCTCTTGTTTTGTGTTATCAAAGTTTATCGTTTCTATTAATGGCTTTCTAAATTGGTGGCACTGGAGCAAGGAACCCCAATCCGACTTCAAGCGGGCCTGATTGCGCCTGTAATAGCCTTGGCTAATAAGAATACGGGGTGGGCTTTCTCATGAGCTCTCCCCTTAATTGTTCTCTCCACTTTCCTACACTGGGACCCTCCAGGGCTGCCTTGCCCTGCGAGGAGAGGAAGGGGCTCGTCTCAGCCAAATCCTCCCCCCCCCGTGAAGTTTCAATTAATCTCTTGTCAGTCAGAGGCGGTCCAGGCTCTGAATGGAGACGGAAGGGAGACCCCTCTCTCTGGGTGGAGGGCACTACTACCCACCCCGAGGGGCAGCTCTGAGGCCACAGACCACGTTCCGTGCACCCCCCAAGGCACAGCAGTGAGTGGGCAGAGTTGTGTGGCTTTGTATGGTGTCTTCTCGGCTGGCTGGCAGGCCGGGCCTTCTGGGGTCAAGGGATGGGCAGGACGGAAGCTCCCGGGCTGGCCAGTCTTCCAGAACTCTCCGCCACAAAGCCTGAGGAGCGTTTGGGGGTGTCCAGAAGCATCTGCTCTGCGCAACGGCAGCTCTTGGGGGCTTCTCGTGCCGTGTTCCCCCCTCCCCCATGGAAATTTTATCCAGGCCTTTGCTCCAGAAGCGAAACAGGCTCTCCAGGGCAGGCTGGACCTCAGAGGGGCATCCGGTGGCCCCTTAAGAGCCCCCCAGTCCTGGAGGCAAAGAAAAGGGGGTCCCAGGAACGCATTTCCCTTCGCCCCCTTTCCTGGAGAGGCCCACTGCCCTGGCCAGCCCAGTGAATACCCCCCCCTTTGGGAAAAAAGAGAGGCTTGGGTGGAGGAGGGGGAGGCGGTTGGCAGGTGGGACCCTCGTCCTAAGCTCAGCTGCCCCTGCCCCTGTCCGTGGTGCTGAACGCAGGAGTCGGGGCTGTGTCGCGGCTTCCATCCTGTGGCTTGGATCAAAGCAGACACTTCAATCTCTCCAGCAACAACTGGAGGATTAGAAGAGTTGCTGGCAAATCAGAGCCCCAAATGGCTATGGGGGGGGGAAAGGGGGGCTGCTTGTCAGTGGGCGAATCATCTTATAAAGGAGGCATTGGCAGGCCGCTCCTCTGCTACGTTCCAGGCCAGCTTTGCCATCATTTCCCCCAATTGCCCCCCTTCATAAGCCATTTCATATGGAGCTACTGAGGTCCCCCAGCAGGGAGTCAAAGCAGGAGGGGGCCGTCAGCAAGTGCTCGCTTTCAGCCCCCCCATGTCCCCCCCTCTCTCTGGCAGCCTCTTCCCTCTTGAGCCGAAGCCCCAGTGATAGGCCTTCCAATCAGGGCTTGCCAGCTCCTCAGCTTTCTGGTATTGGGGGGGGGGTGTTGTTGTTTTTGGGTGGGTTTTTTGCCATTTGTGATACATTCCGTCACTTCTTGCTTTCCAAAGGAATGACCGGTAACCCATTAGATTCCTGGGTGTTCCCTGCATGTGGGAAGGGAAGGAGGCACACGCTGCAAAGGCCTCGCAAGAGAACGCCAGCCCTCCCTACAACTGGATCCACTGGGCGAAGATCAGTGGGCATCAGAGATTTGGCTGGCCAAAGGTTGGCAGAGCCCATGGAGAAGAGGAGCCCGTCAATGGCTGCCGGACGAGTCCATGGCTGGTCCTTGCCACAGAACGGCTCAGAAGGGCCACAGCTGTTGTGGAACAGCTTCCCAGGAGAACTAGGGGCCTTGTCCCCAGAAGATCCAGGTAGACTTTCCTGCCACTGGCCGTTCTGTCCTGATAACACTAAGCCTTTGGTCGAGTGCTGGTGGCAGCCATCCAGGAACTGCATTCTCACACAACATTGGTCCAGAATGTGTGGATGCAGCTACAATTTTTTTTAAAAAATTGGCAGTTGTTGGTCTTGGCCCCACCCCCTTCCTCAGCCCCCTTCCTTTACTGCTGGGAGCCATTTGAAAACCGTGGCTGAAGGTCATCCCTGGCTACCCCTTGGCGCTTGGCCAGCCGCCCCCCTTGCTGAATCCAAAGCCCTCCTCCCCCCAAAGGCTTTTATTTACCTGGATGTTTGTTTTCTCAAACAGAGAAATTCCCCATTCATTGGCAAAGGACTCTGTCTAACCGCTGTCCAGGGCTTGGTGGTGCTGAATTTGAGGGACTCTGCACACTCGCCGGTGTGTATGCGAGGCCGACATTTTATGATTGCACCATCTGGCGCTTAGAAAATAATTAGCGTGTGCCCAGGTAATTGCTGATGGGCAGTTGGCTCCTTGGCTGCCGATTTACACAGATTCCAACATATCTTCTTGGTCAGCATTAAGGGAGAGAGGAGGAAGGACAGCATCCCAAATGGGCAGATGGGTGCAGCCTCTCCAACTCCGGCAAGAGAGAGACTGGTCCAGCCCCCCCTTCAGTGACCACCCCAATCTAACACTTCCAACCCCGTTCCCTTGTTGGCCTCCACCTGCACAAGACGGCTGCAGAGAACAATCCCGTCTTCTATTTTGCAAAGAGTCGTCAGCCCCGAAGACAAAGAGGTGGGGGCCCTTGCTGAGGGATGAAGGTTCATAATGCCCAGCCCAGGGTGGTGGGTGACCAGAACCTTGTGCTCCTGCTGCCCCTCTGGACAATTTATAGGAAGGTTCCATCTCATGGGATACATTAGTTGATTAAGAGCCAAACTCTTAATTAGGCAGCAACTTTTTCCTTGGTGGTGGCCAGTCTCCTTTCCAAAGAGGTGGGGCTCTCTGTCAGAAGGCCCCCTCCCCCAGAGAGAGGGCATGGGAGGAAAGAAGAAGAAGGCACCATTTGGGCTTCGGGTGGTTTCACCTGTGACCAGCTTAATACAGGGAATAGAAACAAGTCCGCTCAGCAGTGGAATCGACTCAGGCAAAACTGCTCCGATGCAAAGCTCTTTGTCTTTTGAAGTAGCTGCCTGCCCTTGGCTGCAGGGGAGCCCCCAGGCCAGGCTGGGCCCTCCAGGAGAGGTTGGGGCCCCAAACAGGAAGGGCCCTTCTGCTCCAAGGGCCCTGGGTGAGGGTCTGCTGAGATGCGGCCTCCTGTTCCTCCCACTGACCTCCCGGGTTTAGGAAGGGTCCCCACTGGGTGAGCAGCAGGGTCTTTGGCACGGACGGAGGGGAGACGATTGCAAGGACTGAAGCAGAGCCAGGCCCTTGTCCCATTCACAGGCCGGGCGGTGGAGGCCTCCCTACCCAGAGCTTCCCCTGTGGGTGGGGCCGGGCCCTCTGGCTGCCTTCTGTTGGGAGCAAACTCAGCCACGGCTGGCGACTTAGTTCCACAAATTGCTTCTGCTTTTCCAGTTGCCGTGGAAACCAGTGCTGGGATGGCAGTTCCACAGCTCAACTCTGGATGGAAACAGCCGGCCTGGGCTGGGCTGGCTGGGCAAGGATGCAGGCCCATCTCCAAGGACCCACCTATTGGCCGGAAGAGCTGCAGGGGCCCCGAGAGACGTGCCCCAGTGAAGAGGGGTGCTGGCTCCAGCTGTTCTCTGCCGGGGAGCCACGGAGGCCCATCCTGGGGTGGAGTCAAGGGGCCTAGCTGGGGAAGCACAATGGCCTCCAGGACAAGCAGCCCCCCTGCAAAGCATTTTGGCTTCTGCCCCACTCCACTCCAAAAGGCGGCTCCAGGGGGTGGGTGGGGCGCTCTCCGTTCTGACGGGACCTTGTGTCTCCCAGCATGGAGCACATGGGAGTTTCCGTGGACAGAGAATGTGGCTGGGGCTTCTCACAAATGTTTGCGAGAGGACGGCCGAGTTCTCTGCCCCGGAGAGGAGGTTGTGCATGATTCTGCCCAGGGCTTTGGAAAGAGGAGAAACCCACCGCCCTTTGGTCTCTCAAGGTCCACAGAGAGGAGGCCACGCGACTTGGACCATCTGCAGGAAGCAGAGGAGTTCAGCACTGGGAGAGTCCGAGGCAAGAGAGGGGCAAAGCCCTTCCCCCCCGGGACAGATCCCAGTCTTCAAACCAGCCCAACAGATCTGTGGCCAAAGCAGGTGCCCTTCCTCCTCCTCCTCCTCCTCCTTGGGTGGGATGTCTGTGTCTGAAGAGCAGCTGCTCACCTTGTAGAGCATTGGGGAGGGCTGAGGGAGGGGGAGGTGAAAGCAGCCCCCACCGGCTCTCCTACTCACCCAGCCAGGAGTCTCCAGGGGGACCTGGAGGGGCTGGGCATTTGTGCAACAGCAGAGCTGACCGACAGGCGCTGTCCTCTTGGGTCAGAGGTCGAGAGCCCCTCCCACAGCCCACTAATTTAATCCGGAGCTGGGAGAGGTGAGGCCTTTGCAGGCTCCAGCCCGGCGTTTGAAGGCAGCCAGGCGAGGGGGACCCACACACGGTGGGTCCTCGCAAGGTTTTGGTGGCTGGCTAGTGGTCACCCTGCCTACTCAACGGTGAGCAGAACGGAAAGAAACTCCGTCCTTTTTCTCACCTTCTCTCTTGCAGCAAAAGCCGTAACAGCCACAAAGACAACAGCTGGCATTGTGGCCACTACAGCAAACAACCACCACACAAATCCGAATCGCAAGAGGTGGGGAGGGCGAGGTGGGGGGGGGGGGGCTTGGAGAAGCGGGGGAGGCCTGACCACGGAGCCTCCTGGCCCAGATCCGCCGGCATTTCAAAGGCTCAGATGGATTTGAAGAAATGTACAGGGGGACTTTTGTGGCAGATAAAACAGTCTGCTTATTTCACACTTGTGTAGCCACCTGCTACGTACTGTTTGTTCCGTTTCGGATTCTTTAATTAAAATCAACATAAAACAGATGAAAACATCCCAAGAAGAAGAGAACCACTTGATTTGCTGGAGGATATTGCTGAAGACGTGCCAAAGCGGTGGAAGGCGGTGAGGAAGCCCCCCCCCCAGGCCCCAGCCTGGACCCCCCCCTGCACACAGGGACGCTTCCCCCTCCTGCTCCTCCCCCTCCACCAGCCCCACCCTGGCTGGCCTGCTGGACGTTTGCCCAGCACTCCCTTGCAGTGCTGGCCTTGGGAGACCAACAGGGAGCGGGGCCTTCCCACCCTGTGATGTTGTGGACTGTTGTGCGAGGAAGCGTCCGGACAACATCCCAGGGTGCGGCTGGAGCTCATCTCTTCTTTGGTCATCTGTACTACAGGGTGATGTTCCTATTAGGCATTTTCTTGTGACTGAGTTCATGGGATGTATTTAGACAAAAGGGACTTTCTTTCTTTCTTTCTTTCTTTCTTTCTTTCTTTCTTTCTTTCTTTCTTTCTTTCTTTCTTTCTTTCTTTCTTTCTTTCTTTCCTTCCTTCCTTCCTTCCTTCCTTTCCTTCCTTCCCTCCTCCAGCCAGGCCCCTCTGGCCAGCTGCCCACGTGCTGCTGGCCTGCCCTCCCTGCTCTGTTCCTGGCAGGGGTGGCCTGCCCCCTTTCCTTGTATCCAGGAGCCCCCTTGCCCACCCCTCTTGCTCTGAGCTTTGCTTGCTGGGAGTTTTCCAGCCGGTCCCTCCCGTTGTTGTTGTTGCTGCTGCGGCTGTGGGTGCTTGGCTGCCTTTGTGGAGCTGATTAGAGGCCCCTCCACAAACATCAAAGCTTCAATTAACACGGCCGCTTGCAACCCTCTTGCAGAACTCAGATAAGAATAGAATTTTCACTTGGAAAATGGATTTTTATTTAGTTGTCTGTATATTCCAGTAAGTGACACGTGGTTCAGGGGCAGAGAGACTCTGGGGACAATTAGGGGCTCCTTGGGAACCGGTTATCGGAAGGAAACAGGCACACGCCACCATTTAGCTGCCTAGTATCCTGGTAGGAGGGTAAACGAAATTAAAAACGGCCTCTTCTCACCCCCACTTCCCAGTCTGAAGCGGGGGCCTCGTCCGGCTGCTGCCCCCTCGGGCTCTTCCTCGTCTTTGAGACGTTTCCCTGCCTGGCTCCTCTCCTGGAAACCTTTCGGCCGTGGAGAGAGAAGCAAAGCAGGGAAAAGGCTTGGAAATAGCCACCGGTCTGTCTCTGGAGAGACCTCCTCCAGCTTTGGGACGTCCCAGAAGCCTCTGCCCGAAAAAACACGGCCAGGTGGGCTTGATCGCTGGGCGGAAGCTGTGCACGGTGGAGGCTGCAGGCCAGGAACGGTTTTCCCTCCCCCACACGCCACCTGGCTTCTAGGGACTGGTCAAGGCAGCGCCTTCCCGACTGTTGAGCAGGCAGCGGTCCCGACTCTAGAGGGAAGAGGCCTCTGTCTCCAGGTTGTTTTTTAACTGAGCTTGTCTTTTAAGTGGCCGGCCTCTTGGTCTGCAAAATATGACCTGGGGGGCCTGATGGGCTCTGAGTCCTGGTGCCCTTCTGCCGGGGGGGGGGGGCTCTCGGTGGTCGCAGCTCTCTGCCAGCAGCAGCTCCTCCTGACCCGCTTGCAGTGTGTGTGGCCGTGGAAGGAGCCTTGGGCCACCTCAACCGTTCAGAAGAAAGTCCTGGAAGAAACAGCAACAGGTTCAGCCCAAACCATTCTGGACACCCAGGACAAAATCACTCCTGATCCAAATCCCTTAAAAGTGCCACCAGGGCATCCTTGTAGCAAACCAGCCTGATTGCAACCGGGGGGGGGGCGAGGGGGGAGGCTCTGTGGCAGAGAGCTCTGCGTGGGGAGCCACCAGTGAGCAGCCCGCGACCGACTGCCCTCCCTCTGAGGCCGGCTGGAACAATAGCGAACGCGCAGAGCTGGAAGTTAATACGGAGCCAGACAAGTGTTTTAATAATGGAAAGGTTAGAAAATCCCTCTCGGAGCTTCAGCACAACCTCTTGCCAGCTGTTTGGGGGACCCAAAGTACCACGACTGTCTATTGATTCAATTATTCTCTACAATGTAATTCTCTGCATTTATGTGATAGCAACAAACAGAGTTGAAAGACACACAAAAACAAACGATCTGAAAGTTACTACGGCTGAGTGAGCAGCGCTGAATAAGAGGAACTCTGCAGTTGGGTTTTGACATTGTGCCATCAATAGCAGGCAGAACAATGTCCCAACTTCCTCCTGGGAGCCTGCAGAAGACCTGCATGGATTGGTCGCGATGGAAATGGATTGAATTCATGGAATCTGCATTGTCGTCGTTGGGGTAATTGAGGCTTCTCGTAATTACCTCCAGGTTGTGAGCTCGTAAAGGAACTGCGTGGATCGCAAGAGAGAAGGAGAGCCAGACCTCCGCCTGGAGTTGTGTGGTGCGGCAAGGCTGGTGCCTGGAAGGTTCACAACAGAGCCAGTAGATTTCGGTCCTTCTCTCAACGTCAGCGTTCAGATAAACAGAATTCCCAGGCTGGAAGCTGCTCCCCGTTCATAGAAGCATCGAAGGCTGATGGCAGAAAAGGCCTCCTGGTCCATCTCGTCTGCCCTTCTACTATTTCCTGTATTTTATCTTAGGGTGGATCTATTTATCTCAGGCATGTTTACATTCAGTGGCCGTGGATTGACCATCCATGTCTGCTGTTTGCAGGTTCCAGTTTATTAGAGGTGCCGTCTTGGCAACATCTGGGGGGGGGGGGGCTGAATCTGAGAGCTTCCAGGGTTCCCCCACCCAGTTGAAAGTTCACACAAGTTCGCCCCAAGGTCCAATCAAATCCTCCCCCTCCTCTGGATGCTGTCTCCAAGCAGGTGCAGGCACAGATGTCCTTGAGCAAAGAGTTTTGTTATGACTAAGTTTCAACTGCTCCAACAACAACAAAAAAAACCCTCCCAATTCCCCAGGTCAAAATATGTGAGCTGAGGTGGTGCAGAGGGTGGAGTGCGGTACTGCAGGCCACTAAAACTGACTGCTAGATCTGCAGGTCAGTGGTTCAAACCTCACCACCGGCTCAAGGCTGACCCAGCGTGGCAATAGGCTGCTCTGCTGGAAAGTGCTGTTGCTAACGTGCTGTAAGCCGCCCTGAGTCTAAGGAGAAGGGCAGCATAATTTTTTTTTGGAATAAAATAAATAAATGAATAAATAAACGTGGCAGTTGAAGCAAAGAGATAGAATGGCACTTCCGTCCCCAATAACAACAAATACGACACGTTTGCCAAACGCTGCCAATTGCTGCCAATGATGCCAAGCATAGGTGGCCTGGTGTGGAGGGCAGAGCCCAGAACGGGGGGTTGTGGCCGGGGGAGCTGGTGCCCGACCGTTTGGAGCCCCATCCGGTCCCTGCAGTGACGCCTCCGCCACTCCTTCCCTGCCCCCCCGGGCTCCTTCCGCCTGCCCGGTTGCTCCCCTTCCCTTGCTGGCCCCCTCTTCCCTCTCCTCCGGGTGGTTGAGGATCGCTGGCCTTGGCATCCCCAGCGCTTCTGCCTCCCCTCCTGCCCGTCTCCCTTTGGCTTCCAATCGGGGACTGTCAAGGCTTCCGCCTGCCGCCGTTTCCTCGCTGTCTCCACGGTTACTCCAGGAGCCCCACTTGTTCTTCCAGGGAGCGCTCCTTGCCCCCCTCCCGGTTTTTCTCACCGGGCCCCAGGTGGGGCGTTCCATGCTGGAGTGGCAGGGCAGGGGGGGAAATGAGGAGGGGGCTCCCCCTTGGGAGAGTGGAGACAAAGACTGGGGGGGGGGACCCAGCCCTCCACACGGCTTTCCAAGAAGAGCACCAGGTGTGTGTGTGTGTGCTTCCAAGCACAGTGTAGAGTTGAAGCTGTGCGGTGTGTGCTTGTGCATAGGTATGTTGGGGGGGAAACTAGTGAAAACACTTGTGAGTGTGCACTGCTGCTGACGCCGCTGGGGTCTTGTGTCTCCAGCTCCCAGCACGCAGCCCCCCCTTCCCCTTCTCGCCTTGAAGGCTGCCTTGGTCCAGGCCGGGGCTGATGGGCAGCAATTGCGCCTCTGGGCTCTGGGCTCCTCCACCCGCCTGCCTGTTAAGGCCCCTCCCTGCCCCCCCTTTGAGAGGGGAAGAATGATCTCTGGGCGTAATTGTCTCCTTGCTGTGAGTGATGAAGGGTGACTGGGACTTTGACCCTGGGGGGGGGCGCTGGAGGGGCTCCCTCAGCCACAGGTTGCTCTCCTTCCTGCACGACCAAGATTCACCTGTACTTGTCGAGGGCAGATTCACAGGGCTGCCTGTCTCAGAACTCATGGCTCTGGGCAGCTCACCTGTCGGACACGACGGTGTTGCAAGGAGGCAGGTTGGAGCCCTCCAGAAGGGGAGGCCTCACCTGAGAGATCAGGACACAACGTCCAGAAGAGACCCCCTGATTCAGTGAAGCCCACAATCCTTGCTCCATGGGATTGAGAGGCCTCTGGGTTGCCCTCAATGCCGTCGGAGGCTCATCTCGGCTAACACCACCGGCTGGCACAGGTGCCTGAAGAGAAGAGCCAGCCTGCCCCCTCTGCCCCCCCAGCTCCCTTCGGCCAGGGACACGTTAAAGGGGGGGGGCTGCCTTGTCCATGAGTGACAGCAGCCCCTTCTCTTCTTTCAAATGCAGGATGGGCCCACATGCAGAGGAAGCCAGTGGGAAATAGGGGTGAAAGCGAACGTCCCCCTTTGAGGAAGGGGCTTCACCGCTCTTTGCTGCCTCTTGACTGTTGAGGCACATTTGTCAGGCTGTCAAGAGGGGGCAGTGCAGCCTTGCTCAGTGCCAGGGGAAGGGAGGCCGGTTGGAGGGAGGGAGGGAGGGGCCGCCAACAGCCTTTCCGACTGCCCCCCTGGGCTCCCCTGGGAAAACAAGCCTCTCCCTGGGCCTCCACCGTGCCCCCTCTTTGGACATAGGGGGCCTGGAGCTCAGGAGGGGCAGCACAAGCGGCTCTGCTGGCAGGACTTTGCCAACTCTGTAAAGCAGTCAGGGGTTTAGCCCCCTCCTTCAAAGAAAAGTGTGTGTGGGGGGGGGGCTGCTTGGGGTTTCTCCTGCCTGAAGGCTCCTTTATGGGGCTGGGTTCTAGCAGGGAAAGGCCCAGCGGACAGTTGTGGGGAGCTAGAGGCGGCTATGATGAATCTGCATTGAGTGCCGAGAGTGGCTGTGGGGCCAGTGATGCCCCAGTGATTTAAGGGGCGAGAGCAAGTGCACTAGAGTGACTTCCATCCCCTGTCCTATTGCTCTCCTATATCTCCTCTACCTTCCTTCTATTCCTCTATCTCTTCTTCTATTCTTTCATTGATATGTTCTATTCCTATACCTTCTTTTCTATTACTTCTTAGATATATTTTACTATGAGTATCTCCTCTATAACCTTCATTGTGTATTTTTATATGTGTATACCCACTAAAACCCTCATTGTGTATTGGTCAAAATCAATCAATCAATCAATCAATCAATCAATCAATCAATCAATCAAAGAAAATAAATGCCCCTGCTGAAGAAGAGCCCCACCCAGACAGAAGGATAACCCTGCCCCCCGCCCCTGTGGCTTCCAAGCCTTTGAGCCCTCTCTGCCTCCCCTCGCCGAAGACTCGGAGCGACTCACAACAGTGATAAACAAGGTGACAAGTCCAATACTTAAAAACATCTAAAAGCCCATATCATTAAAACCATACAACTCAGTCATGCCATACAGAAACTATATTTCATTGAGGGGGCACAACAGCCCTCCATGAAGTAAGGCCAGCCTGGCACAAGCTCCGGTTCTTCTGGGCCCAACCCGGAGGGCCCCTCCCTCTCCTCCTCCTGCCGGGTCTGGGGGCGCCTCCTTGTGCCACAGGCACGGAGGCATCAGGTTGCCATGGCAGTGGTGCTCCTGGAGCAGAAGCAGCTGATGCCCAGCCATCCTTGGGCGAGCTCCAGGCAGAAGGACGGACGGGCAGGTGTACCCCAGAATGACACCTTGCCATCGCTTCGCTCCCCCCCCGTTGCTCTACGTTGTTGGGCTGTGCGAGCGATTCTATCTGTGCCTGGCAAACTCCAGGAGTCGCTGATCTGGAAACCGGGGATTAAGCGCCACATAATAACGGTGCCTGGATTTTCACAGTCCTGTTGGGAAGGGCCAAAGCAGGAGGGAGAGTCGTCCATGCCAGACTGCCGGTTGTGGGCCCGGCCTCCTTGCTGGAGCGTAGGTGCCCTGCTTGCTTCCGGTGGTTTCCGCGAGCGGGCAGGCCTGGGCCAAACAGCTGCAGCGAGGCGCCTTCCGGCAGATGGGCAGCTCACAAACAACAGCTGCTTCCCTTGGAGGAGGAGGAAGAGGCAAACTACCTGAAAGCGGGAATTGGCCGGATCCCAGGTTTCGTCCAGAGGAGGGAGATTTACTCGCGTATGAAGCCGCCCTTCTGCCCCAAGTGGAGTCAACCGCACGGAGCAGAACAGACGGGGGCCGGACAAGGACAGAGGAGGCCCTGGCCACTTCACATGCAATGCATTCCCCCCCCCCCGCTTCTCTATAAATATTTTTTATAATTTTAAAATGCTTTTAACGTTTCTTAGTGTTTTCAGATATTCCTTGTTTTGGGTTTGTTGTGTGCCACCCAGAGACATCTGCTGGTGAGGTGAGCGGCTCTGGGAATTAGCTTAAATAAATACACACCGGGAGTCCTTCGCACCTGACGCCAAAGTGGCCGTTTTGCTGGGCTTGGAGCCTTTCTCTGGCCGGAATCCCTGGTCTCAGGAGTCTGTGCCGTGTGCAGAATTGGCAGAGCTGCCTTGTGGCCAGGAAGGGGGCGTTGGGGGCTTGGTCCGTCCAGGCTGCAGTGCCCGCCAAGCCCTCCTCCGAATCGGTGCTGCACCCCAGGGAAGAGCCAGGAGGCGGCTGGCCTTCTGCATCCCCCACCTGCATTTAGAGTAAGCAGGGACCCCCCTCCCCCTGGATCCGATTCTCCGTATCTTCTGCACACGCACACACCTTTCCCCCCCCCCCACTGAGCCCCCAGGGGGCTGCCCAAGAAAATCAACACCCGAGGCATGTGCTGTTTCTACTGGCAGATGGGGGGGTGGAGAGGGAGCTGGAAGGGGCTGGTTCGCTTCCCTCCTTTTCCACACTCGGTGGGAAGGGAGATGAGAACCTAAATTACTGTTATGGGAGAGTCCTGCCATGGGGCGAGCGGAGGGGGGCTGGGGTGGGAGGCAGCTCCAGGCTCACAAACGCTTCCCAAGGCTCCATGAAAGGAAGAGCGGGGGGATCTGCCTCCCATCCCCCGGCCTCAAGGGGGGGGGGAAGCTGTGGTGGCAGGTGGAGGGGCAGAAACGCAGAGGGTGGGGCGCAGTATTGCAGGCCAGTACCTGCTAGATCTGCAGGTCAGCAGTTCAAATCTCACCACTCAGCCTTCCATCCTTCCGAGGTGGGTCAAGTGAGGATTGTGGGGGCAAGAGGCTGGCTCTGTTAAAACAAAGTGCTACTGCTAACAGGTTGTAAGCCGCCCTGAGTCCAAGGAGAAGGACAGCATGAAAAATGGAATAAAAATAAAAGGAATGCAGAGGGTTCTTAGTGACCTCACTGGTTGGAGCTGAGCTCCGTGGAAGCAGCGGCTGCTTTAGCCTTCAGCAGGACGTCCTGACCTCTCTCTCTGGACTTGTGCTGCCTGCAAAGGAGGAGCAGAAACTCTGCGAGATCAATGCAGCCTCGGCCCAGCGGACGATTCTGGGCCTTTCCAGGGGGCTGAGCACTCCCCCATCTCCCCCCAGCAAAAGCCTGCTTCCTTTTGCCCCAGGCCCATTAGGGGCCTATGACCCTCAGCACCCTGGACAGCGCTTGCACCCAAAGTGTAGGGCAGTGTTTCCCAACCTTGGCAACTGGAAGAGATCTTCAAATTGCCAAGGTTGGGAAACACTGGTGTAGGGAATCGAAGCCCCTCCCTCAGACAGCTTGAAAGGCCCTAGAGCAGCAGCCCCCAAATTCTGGGGGACCAGGGACCGGTTCCGTGGAGAGAGGTTTGGAGGGGGGGGGACATGGTTATGCCTGCTGCCTACATCCTGCGGAGGGGGCTTTGTTTGTGCCGTCTGGTTGCTGGCATGCTGCGGCCTGGTGCCAGTCCATGGATTAGGGGTTGGGGACCCCTGCCTTAGAGGAGCCTCCATGGACCAGCAGCACTTTGGAAACTGTCTTCTGCTATCTGCTTCAGAGAGAACACTCTCCCCCCCTGTTTCCAGCTGCAGTGTCAAAACAGGACTCAGCTGAGTGCTGGTCAGCGCTGCCTCCACATCTGCCCAGAGGCCTCAGGGCCCCCAGTGCTGTGCAGCAGCCTTAATGCAGCCTGGAGCCCCATCCCTGCCTCCATACTTGTGCAGAGATGGGGGGGGGGGCTAATGATCCCACCAACTCGAAGCGCTGGACAAGCGTCTTGCTCTCCAGAAGACCAGGCGGTCCGATGAGCGATCCGGGCACATCAGCACAGCGCATGAGCCTTTCCTGTAATCAGCGCAACTGGCTCACACACAGTCCAGAGCAGTGGGTGGCCAGAGGGCTGGGAAGGAAAGGGGTCTACAGGGGCCAACTTGTTGATGGACACTCCTTGTCCCAACCATCTTTTCCTGGTGGCTTTGGAGGAAGAGCTGGAAGGCAAGATAGCATGGTTTCCATTCTGAAGTTGTACAGGGGTGTCAGCAATGGAGAAAGAGGCTGGGCAGTGAACGGAGCCCCCGGTCTTCTTGCTTCAAAGGTGTCGGCAGAGTTCTACCTGCCTTCTCTCCCAGGGGGCGTGTGGGGGCAGGGGGGAGGAGTTCCCTAAGCCTCTTGAGGGCTGACCCAGGCACCCAGGAGGTCGTTGGCTCTCATGCAACACCAATGGGGTCTTGACCACAGCACGCTCTGGGCAAAGGCACCTGCCCCCAAGCATGGGGGTCATCTGCACTCGGCCATCTTGTTTTCAAAGATACACTGCTGTTGAAAGTGGAGGTTTTATTTCACTCCAACAGTAGTTAGGAGGGACTCAGCAGGGCCCGAGTCTCTCTAGGTGGGAGGGTGGGGAAGCCGGTCAGCCCCACAGAAATGCAATAAGCCCACCAATGCTCCCATTTGTCTCCTGGAGCCCCCCCCAAGAGCCTGTAATCTGGCATCTTCTACAGTGATGGATTAGTGAGAGGGAGACTCGGCTGGGGAATAAAAGTCCACAATGTGTAGTTTTTGACGTGTTATTATTCAGTTTTATCTTGAGCTGTGCCGTCTCAGCCCATTACTCATGTCCCTGGAGGGGGGGAGGAAGGGGGTCTCCCAGCAGCCTTCACCCCTCTTCAAACCAGACCACGGGGGGGGGGGGTCTTCCCTCCTCTTAGGGCCCCCTCTAAACCTTGGAGCTGCTGGAGGGGAGCTGGTTTTCATAGGCAGAGCCTCCCCCCTCCTGGGCTGCTCTTCTCTGAAGTCCAGGTGGGGGGGTCAACAGCTACTTTAAAACCCCAAAAGAGGAAGAGACAGAAGCTGCCTTTCATTCTGGACCTTCCCTCCCCTTCCCCCAAGAAAGAGGCCGGGCAGCTGGGGACATTTTCATGATCGCCAACTAGCCGTGTGTTTAATGCCTGGTGGCCGATCCTGCGGGGCAGCTGAGCCCAGGACCAAGGGCCCCCGTGGAACCCCAGGAGGAGATGGGGCAGCCACGCATGGCACAGCTGGGGGGGCACTAGGATGCCCAGGAGGGTGCGTGTCCTCTGGAGCAGCTCAGGCGTCTTTGGGGGGATTCTGCCCAGAAGCTTTGGGAAGGCCGGTTCTGTGAGCCAGATCCCGGGAGGCCCCCCCTGTCAGTCTGCCTGGCACCCCAGGGACCCTCGGAGCCGGTGGAGGCTGATCCAGGGCCTGCCCACCCTCCCCCCCCTCCGGCTGCTCCTCCTTCTGCTAAACTTTACACGGTGGCAGCAATTAGCCCAACAACAGAGCCTCTGTTTGACTCCCCCTCTCCAAATTTGCTTAGGTCCAGCTGGAATCGGTGCTGGGCAAACGGCTTTCTGTTTATCCTCGGCACTAATGAAGAGCTAACGAACGAACACGGCTGCTGCCCACTAATAACGGGGGAAGGGACTTTGGTGTTTGCAGAAGGACTCTGGGCCACGTGCCCCCCTCCCCTCCTCCGTGGGGCTGTTTCCTTCCATTCACCCATCGTCCGAATCCCTTTAATGGACCCTTTCATTTCTCTGGCAGGAATCTTCCCGCAAGAATGAACTTTTCAGCCACAAATGGCCGGTCCAAATTATGGAACATTTGATTATGCAGCCAAATTAGCCGAGCTTTGGCGGTTCCCCCCCCCAAGAATGGTCTTTATGAGAAAGCTGAAAACTGCCAGACCACGGCTGGGTCAGGCCCTCTCAGGAAACTGGGCAGGGGAGAGACTGGGGGTCTGGGGAGCCCTTTGTGACTGGGGCCCTGAAGAATGGGGCTCCCAGCTCAGCTGGTCCTTCTTTGGTCCAGCCAGATTAATTGCAGCCCCACTGCTGGCCGGGAGAGGCTGGTGGTGGCTCTGACATCTCCTCATAAAACGAAGCCTTTGAACAGGCAAACCCTTGCTCTCCAGCCTAAACCCACTTCCTGTTCTTCCCTCTTTTTAGTTGGTTTCTATTTTTCTGATTCCCAGAAATTATGAAGACCTTCTTAAGAAGAGAATGTGGGGCACCCACAGATGCCCCCCAGCCCTTCCTTCCCTGTTGCCTTGGCCTTGGAGGGCTCATGCCCCTCACCTGGTTTCCCAGGTGTTCTGGCTCCGCCCTGTTTTCCTGGGCTTTGCGAGTGGCCCTGAGGAAGGAGGGCTGGCTGGAGGAGGGTCCCGGATTGCCAGGGCAAGGGGGCTTCAGAGCGGAACCCCTGCAAGGAGCCCCCTCTCTTTCCCAGGCTCTGCTAGCTGGGGTGGGCAGGCGGAGGCGTCTCTACCTTGTCGGTGTTGTTCCCAGTGATGGGTTGCAGAACCGCCAGAAGCTGCTAAGATTTCTAATTAAGATGGAAGAAAACAGCACACACTATTTCCAAACCGTTGCTGCTGGAGTTTAATTTGATTTCCCTCTTTCTGTCTCAGGGCTGTTTAATTTCCAGATTAGCCAGTGTGGCCTTGGAGCGCCGGCTGCCCCACTGCGGGTCCCCCCAGCAAGGCTCCCTGGCGTGGGCTCCAAGGGGAAGTGGGCAGGCTGGGCCAGGACCCCCATCCGTCCTTGAATCTTAATGCAGAGGCCCAGCCTGTGGGTGTGGGAGGGGGCCAGTGGAGCTGTTCAGGTAGGAGAACATTCTCCTTCTTTGGAGAGGTCCGATTTGCCAGTGACTCCAAGCCACAATTGACATCCTGACATCTTCTGAGTTGACCTTCCCAAATGGCTGGATTTGGGGGCTGCCTTTCCTCCAGGAACCCCAGGCGGTCCAGCCCTGCAGGGAGGTTCTTTAACACCTGAAGAGCCCCAGGAAGGGGGACAATGGTGGTGTGGCCCCTCCTCTTAGTCAGGGGCGGATATAACCTCTGAAGCCACTCTAAAGTCACTGGCCCTCCAAAGGGAGGCAGCTGCAGGGCCCCCAGCCCCTGGCTGCTCCAGAGCAATAAACACCACAGCTTTCTCCAAGGCGAGAACATGGTGGAGGAGGAGGAGGAGGAGGAGGACTCTGTATGGCACGGATTCTTTTATCACCTTCTCTTCCAGTCAGCATTCTCCACCCTTGGATTGCTAAGGAAGAGCCTGGGGGCGCCCCCACTCACCCAATGGAACTATTACAAGCAGGAAGTGCCCCCCCAGGCAAAGGGGGCTGGAGGAAGAGTATCACCTTTGCCCACCATAAAGGAGAGGTGGCTGGTGGAAGTGGGGGAGCAGGAGGGCTCTTCCACTGGCCTGTTGCCTTCCCACTTTCCCAGCCCCCCAGTTAGAGGGAGAGAGAGAGAGGTGGGGGATGATGGATGGCCCTGTCCCTCTTCTCCCTCCCACCTGAGGGGGCTGAGTCACTTTGATGGATCTTCCTCATCATCAGGATTTGCTGGCAGGGCCAGGAAGCGCATCTGGCAAGCCACTGGGGGGTCCTGAGGGGGGTGGGGCACTTGCTCAGCAGGAGCAGGGGAGGGGCAAGGCCAGAGGCACCCGGGCTCAACCCCACTTTAGAGAGGGATGCCAGCAAGATTGCGGCTGCTCAGAGCCCATTGGGCAACGCTGCCTGGAGGTGGCCACCCCAGGGTCTTGTGGGAGGGGTCTTGGAGAAGATTCCCCCGGCCTCCTTCCAGGGTGGTCTTCAACCTCTGGTGAGATTTTCCTGTGGCGTTTGGATGTTCTCACCCGGGCCAGACCTGCACAGCTCGTCTCCGTCCAGGGACAGCCTCTCCCCCCTCCCCCCTCATTATCTGACCCTTTGCCCAGCTTTGAAAATGCTGCACTGGCTAGCGGCAAGGTCCCAGGCTGCTGTGCCCTATTCCAGAGCCAGGATTATGGGAACTGCTTCCTGGAGGGGGGGGGTCCACTGTGCTTCTCAGCTGGAGTTTTTTTGCAAATACAGACCGCTCTGCCCCTCTCCCCACCTATCTCTCTATGGTATCGGGCCTCGTACAACAGCATTCCTCCCTCCTTTTAATTAAGTGCTAAATATAGATCTTAATTAAGGTGCTGATGAATTTAATTTAGAGCAGTGGTGCTGCTTTAATGCCCAGAGCCGGGTGCCTTGTTTGGATAATGTTGAATACCGGCTAAACGTGCGCTCTCCGCGTTGCCCCCGTAAAAAACTCCCTTGCAAATCCCCTCCGATACGTCGGCCGACACTAATCCTCCGTTTCCTCCGACAGAATATTCATGAATGCAACCGGCCTCCTTCTCTCTGAGCAGCTTTCAAGGCTGCCCTGCAAGCAGAGTGCCGGGTCCCCTTGGGAGGGGGGGGATGCTGTGGGGAGAGGGTCCACCCCAGGGGTGGGTTCGAAGTGACCTGGCTGCCCGTCCACTTCCTCCCATGCCGCATGACTGTGTCTTGTACACAGCACTGAAAAATAAAATAAAAATCCAACCCCCCAAAACAAGATTGTGATGCCAGGAACTTGGCTATTCCGTATGCTCAGAAGAAGAAAAAATGATTTAAAAAAAAAAAAATCAAAAAAATTAATTAAAAAAAAATTAAAAAGATGGCACCACCTACGGACCAGCACCAACTGAACTGGTTCCGTGATGTCATCGGGTCGCTATCGGTTTGGGTGAACCGGTCTGAAGCGGGAGGAAGAGGGCAGGGGAGGGGGCTGGAAGAGGCTTCTGGGCTGGCCCTGGATGTCTCCTCACCCCCCCAGGCTCTGGGGAGGAGGAGGGGGTCATTGGGGGGGGACCCGGTCCTGGGATGTTGGTCCAGCTTGGGACCTGCACCTCCCACCTCTGAGCCATTCAGTGGGAAGAGCATCAGGGCCCTGATGAGACCCTCTTTGGCCTCCCCAGCCGCCCTCCAGACTCCGCAGCTGCCTCTTGGATAAACCCCCAGCCCCCATTTCCAGGGAGACCGAACGAAGGACAGACAGACAGATGGACGGACGGGCCTTGGTCTTCCGCTGCTGCCTTCCAGGGTTTGCCTCTCAGCCCCACTTCAGCCAGGGAGAAAATAGGGGGGGTTTGCACTTGTTCCCAAAAGGGCCCCTCCCTCCGCTTTGCCCTGATGTGGCTGGACCCTCTGGGGAATTACAGCTGTGGCTTTCCCTCCTGCCTGAGGAACTCTCTGTTTGGGGAATTCTGGGAGTTGAAGTCCATCCATCTGCCAAAGTGGAGAGACCCCGAGTTGGAGGAAGGGGGTCTCTCAGCAAGGGGCCTCCAAGTGCCGGTAGCCACCCACAAGAGGCGCTTGGATTTGGGCTCTTGGGGACAGCTGTGGGGGGGGGGGTGTCAGGGGGCACCCGTTTTGCCCTTCCCACCTCCCCGCACGTGCCAGGGTGCTCCCCTGCCCAGGGGGCGGGACTTTTTGGAGGCTGCTCTCGGTATTGGCTGACTGCAGCTTTGTTCCCAGTCAGGCAGGGAAGAAACTTTTAAAAGTTCATTTCTCTCCTTTTCCATCTTCATTTTTAATCCTGGTAGAATTTGTAAAGATGGCAGAGGTGCTGAGCTCTGGACGTATCCAGGAAATCAGCAAAGAAATTTGTGGCACCTGATAATTCAATCTTTGCAGAGATTCACTTCTGTTGTTTCTACGCTTGGCTGCTTTAGGGATCTGAGATAGTTTTAGCTTTCAGTGCATGAAACGTTCTGTCGCATTCAATATTTTTTTGGCTTGTCATTTGAAATTTCCATGCTCATTTTGATTGTGCATTTTATTATATTTTAATCAGTCTCACACTGCTCTGCTTCCTAGAGAATTTACTTTAGCAGGTGACTAATATGTATAAATAATAAAATAATAATTTAGCATTCTGTCTGTTCCCGGGCAGAAGAACTAATTGTTGCCATTCTAGGCCTGTTTATTCAAAAGTAAATCCTTCCAGTTTCAGTACGCACAGAATTGAACACCTTTTCTATGCTTCAGTGTTAATGGTTTTATATTTTTAAAGTTAGCTTTTGTAACTTTAAAAAGTTAGCTTAAAAGTAAACCTATCTGATAAAATATTGGGCACCAATAAAATATTTTCAGAAATCACAAAGGTGAGCAATATATACTGCTAAAAAAATAAATAAATAAAAGGAACACTCCAAGAACCCATCCTAGATCTGAATGAATGAAATATTCTCATTGAATCCTTTGTTCTGTAGAAAGTTGAATGTGCACAACAGCAGGTGAAATTGATGGTCAATCAGTGTTGTTTCCTAAGCGGAAGGTTTGATTTCACAGAAGTTGGATTAACTTGGAGTTATATTGTGTTGTTTAAATGTTCCTTTTATTTTTTTGAGCACTATATAAACAAGACCAGTTGGAAAAAAGTCATCCTCACCTATAGTCCCATGCGATGTCACCTCTTTGCTTTCTCACCGTCGACAGGTGTCTTTCTTTGCAAACCACAGAGTGACGAGAGTAACTTTGGTTTAGTCTGGAGTACAGAACCGGAGGTGGTGGGAGGAGACGGATGAGGCCCGTTGAACCCTTCGCCCAAGTGACCCAAAGCGGGCCTGAGTTCCTGACTAGCCCTTGTGGGTGAAACATGTCCGCCTAGATTTTAACTCCACACTTGGTTCCTTTGGCCGAAAGTTACTCAGTTTATAATGCTAAAACCAAGCATAAGCCGTGAACAAAAGTTCTGGATTTATTTGCATCTGTGGGTGATGAAATTTCTCCTGCGTGGAAGCCTCCATACAGTCCCTTGCCACTCCTAACACAAGAGCTTGGGAGAAACACAATCTTTCCCCCCGCTGCCCGTGTTTCAAGGGGGGAGCTGGGGTGGGGGTAGGAGGCGGCTGGTGGCCCTGGCTGGCCTGGTTCTCCCTCCCTCCCTGGCACTGAAGGCTGCTGGAGGCCCCATGATTCTCGCAACAACGATCGCGATTTATCCGCTCTTTGGATCCCTGGCTCAGCGATGACAACATTACCTGCCCTGGACTGCAGCTGGAGACCCCCCGATGGATCCAGCCGCAGCTCCAGGGTGGTGGATGGTGGCGTGAAATCTCCCTGCCTCCCCAACACGCCCAGGTTTCTTTTCAACCTTAACAACATGTGTCACCACATTTCACAATGAATTTAGCTGTCATTCATGTTTCATTAGGGTAAGTGCCTTAAAAACAGATTAGAGACTCAGCTAATTTACTCATTAGTAAAAGGAAATTAGCCATTTGAGATCTACTCTAATAAAATTAGCCGGGTGACAAATGCTTTGTTGCTGTGTTTATTAGATTACCATGGCTGCTGCATTTTAAAGGCATCACTAAGCCCTCGGCAGCCATGGCCAACGTCACTCGCCCCCTTTTGATATCGGCTGCTGGATTTCCCTTCTCAGAGCAGGAGAATTGTCCTGAAGGGCCTGGATGGAAAATCCCTGGAGCCAGAAAGGGCTGATGGGCTTCGGCAACTTTGCTCCGCAGGCAACCTTGAGGTCTGGGGCCTGCTTTGCTCCTGCCGTGACCTGAGCCGGGGGTGGGTCCTCCTGCAGCCAGGAATGTGCTTGATCCCCCTTGAACGTCCTTCAGGGCCAGCAGCAGCCCTGCCAGGGTCCTGGTGCCCACCTGGTGGGAGCTGCAACTGGGCTACGATTGCAACAGGATGTGGTTAGATGTGGAGGGCATCAAAGGCCTCTTGGAGACGCTTGGCTTTGTCCCCTGTTGGCATCGTAGGGAGACAGGGTGCTGGGCAAGGCCTTGATTCCCACGCCTGCCATTGGTCCGTCCTCCATGTGCCGGGAGCAATGCTGTGAACCTGACTGGTCAAAAAGGGGTTTGCAAGGAGAGCTTTGTTGTTGGGCTGCAGCCTAGGGAGCTGGACCTGCTCCTGCTTCAGGGACGTGGACCAGAGGGGCTCACCTGGTTCTGGGAGCCCCCCACCTCTTGCAAACAATCCCAGAGCCCCCTGGCTCCTTTGGGGAGGGGGTTCCATGCATGGCCTGAGAGGAAGCCAGGAATGGCCCAACCAGACAGAACTGAATTCTTCTCTAAGAGATGAACAGACAACGAGGGCAGTTTGAAAAGAATCTTGCAATATGGTGTTGATGATGGGACTCACTTTGCACGGATTATGTTCCTGCACAGGGGTAGGCAAACCTGGCTCTTCTATGACTTCTGGACTTCAACTCCCAGAATTCCTGAACCAATCATGCTAGCTCAGGAATCCTGGGAGTTGAAGTCCATGTGTCATAGAAGAGCCACATTTGCCTACCCTCGTCCTAGGCCCCATCGGTGGAACAAGTGGACTGCCCAAGAGGGTGGACGGCAAGGCTTCGCTGGGCGTGGCCAGAGAGAAGTGACCAAGGCAGGACCTTGGGGGACCCCTGTCCCACAGGCTGAGCCAAGCCCCCCCCACTGGGCCGCTCTCCGTTCAGCTTGGGGGCTGGCAAGGACCCTGCCTGTTTCCTGCAGATCTCTATAAGGTGGTGGGAGTGGGGGTGGGGGGCTCCATTCGGATTATATAACGTACTAATTAACATTATTTGATGGATCAGCAGTTTTCATTGGGGCAGAGAAATTCGCCTGTTCAAATCCAGTGGGGGGCCACTTTTCCCATTTCTGTTTCCCCCCCCCCCCACAGCGGATTCCCTGCTCCTGACTTAGCAGAGGAAAGCCACGATGACCCTCACAAAAGGCTTCCTGAGCAAAAGGGGAGGCCGCTGGAATGGGGGGGGCAGGGATGCAATCAGGTGACTATCTTTGATGCTGGGGAGGGTGGGGGCTCCCGCAGAGCAAAGAGGGGGGCTCCCAAGGCCCAGCCCAGGGGAGGGCAAGGGAGTCGGCCGCTGGGGGCATTTCGGTGCCTTTTCAGCCCCCTGGAGGTGATGTGGCCGGGCGGCTTTGCCGGGGAGAATGTCAGCTCCGTTTTCTGGCTCCACTTTGTCCTGGAACAAATCACCTCCTCGGACAACAGCTGATGTGTTTGTCCCAAGGGACACAGGACTCTGAATATTAGGATGTCAAAACCAGGCACACTTGCAATACGTTACTGTCAAAGAGGAAATGAAAGGGGGCTTTGCCTTATTTAATGGAGTGCAGGGGTCTGCTCCAGGAAGAGCCAACCAAGAAAGGAAAGGAAGAGGGATGCAAGAGCGGAAAACAACACACACACACACCCCACACACAAAGGGGAGCGAAAGAGGCCCGGGTGAACCCTCCACTGCCAACTGGGACGTGGCAGAGTTGCAAGTCAAAGAGGCAGCCAATGATGGCTGGGGCTCCTTCGGCTCCGGCCCCACCACGCCTGGACCCCGTTGGAGGGCACCGGGCAGAGGGACGTGCCTGGTGGGGCTGAGAGGGAAGACCCCCCTGCCAGGGCTCCAGCAAGCACTGCTTCATCCTGAAGACCAGCCTGGGCAGGGATCCCTCTGCAAAGGTGGTGAGTCCTCACCTGTCCTGGGGTGGGGGTGGGGTGGGGAGGAAGGTACCTGGAAGGTGGAGATTCGGCAGTTGTTTGGAAGGCATCTTGGCTCCTGTTGGGAGGGGGGAATCAGGGGGTCTTTGGGGTGGGGGAGGGAGGAAGAGAGAGAGAGAGAGAGAGGACGGCTTCCCCATCCAGGTCTCTGCTGAAGTTTGAAGAGCCCCCTCCCCATTTAGGCCACCAGCCTCAGTTGAGAGAAGGAAGGGAAACAAAATCAACTAGGTGGCATGATTGGCAGCAAAGGGAGGGCTATTTTCTCTCCTTGGCCACCATGCCCCCCCTCCCAGTGGCCTTCAGTGGCCTTCCAGCCTCCTTGGGACTCTAGATCTTTTGGGGGGCTTGGTGCACATTCTCCCTAGTCCCCCCTTGGCTCTTTGCTAGGTGGGTCGGAGGAGACCCTTGTGAAGCCCCCTCCCATGATAGAAGGCATTGCTGTCTCCTGAAGCAGCCAGTCCCCTTGCCCAGGAGAATGGGGGCTTCCCTGCCCCTCTTCACGCCCCCATTCCTGCCCCACTGAGGCCAGAGTGGGGGGGGGCTTCCCTGGGACCCAGCCTCTCCCTCCGTTGCTGCAGCTACTCTTGGGGTAATAGATTTTGACACCTTTCATTGAAATATAACAAAATATTTGCATGGAATTATTAGATAAATGAGAGCTGACTGGCGTCTGCATTGCTCATTTGCCAAATGTGAGATGAACATTCGTTTAGAATAAAGGAAAAGTTAAGAACATCCCCCACTCAGCCCAAACGAAGACCTGGGAAGCCAGGGAGCCTCTCTCCCGCCTGGTGGGGGGGCTGAGCAGGGGGTCTGCCTCCAGCCCCACCTTGACCCCTTAAGGCTTGGCCTAGATAGGATTCCCCTCCGTCCGTTAATTGCTGAGTCTGGAACTCTGTTTTTCATTTGCATCAGACCCCCCCCGCCCCCCCAATCTCTGTGACAGGGGCAGGAAAAGTCCCTGCTAATTAATTTCTCAGCTGAGCTCCACTAACGTAGAAGGACCAGAGCCCAAAGCATCTCAGCCTGGGCTGCATCAGGGCTCCCGCTCTGCCCCTCGGCCCTGCTCCCCCACAAATACCTCCGGGCATCATTAGACTGGCTGGGAATAGAATAGAATAGAATAATATATGATAGAAGATTCCCTGGAGCGTCCGGAGGGCGAAATGGCCTTTCCCAAGGGTGGAAGTCAGCTGGCCAGAGCGTGCATGTGTGTTGGAGTGGACACAGGGCAAAGTCTCGCGTGCCCTCCGGTGTGGCTCCATGTGCCATTTCAGACAAAGAGTTGTGCAGTCTCTTCTTTTAAATTCCCAGCGTTGGAGCATCACAACCTCTGGAGGCCATTCCACTGACGACTTGTTCTGACTGTCGGGAAACTTCTTCTTAATCCTAGCTTGCTTCTCCCCTGGTTTAGTGTCCATCCACTGTTCCTTGTGCCACCTGCGGGGAATCGCTTGAGTCCCTCTTCTTTGTGGCAACCCCTGAGAGGTGGGAGCACCGCTATCCTGTCTCCCCTGGTCAAACCCAAATCCCGCAACTGTTCTTCATATGTTTCAGCCTCCAGTCCCCTAATCATCTTTGCGGCTCTTCTCTGCACTCCACCTGTGGACATAATGGATATGGAGGTCAAGCATTGACGTACCAGGTGGACGACCGGCTCGAGTCTGAGGAAAGCTTGAGAAACGCAGGTTGTGTTCCGTGAGGAATAAGTGAGGGGTCCCATTCGGTCAAGGGCTGCACTGAGAATGAAGAGCTGGGGGAGCTGGGAGGTAAATCAGCCCATGATTGACAGATAGAAAAGTCCTGGAAATCCCTTCCGACTGTATTGCACTTCGGCTCCTGTGTTTCCAGGACTGAAATGTAATTTTCCCCTTCCTCTGCAGCACTGATTCCTCGGCTATAAAGTCTCTGCCGGCTGCACTCTTCACATGCTCCGTCACCCTTTCCCACCCCCCCATCCTGCCTGGGGGATGTTCCTGCAAGTGGTGCAGCTATGGGGCCGGAGGCAAGATTCCTCCCCAACCCTCTGGTAGCCCTCGGGAGTCTTGAGGCAATGCCCCCCCACCCCCTGCAGAACCCTCCCCCATCCAGGCCTGCCTTTACGGCCCCTCCCCCGACCTAAAAGCAGCCTGTGGGAAAAAGCAGGAAAACCTGCATTGCAGATGAGAGGCAGGGAAATTAATACTGCAACTGCGATGGTTCTAATGAGCAGCTGTGCATGGGCTAATTAGCCCCAGCCCCCCCTTCTCCGGCTTCTGCAGCACTCAGAACTCCGCTCTCCCTGCCCCCTTCGCAATGAGGGAGCCGGCTCTGAGCATGGGGCTGGCCAGGGAGGAAGGGGCCTCCGCCCACCCCCCTGCCTCGGGCCCTGCTGCCTTTGCCTGGCTGATAAGGGCCAGGCCTGGGGGCCACTGGGCGCAGATACTGACTGAGACCCCAACCCTCTGGAAGGAGGCAGACAGAGCAGGGGTGGAGGGCACTGGTCAGCCATGCAAGGGGTTGGGGAGACACTGCCTTCTTGGCCTCTGGTCCTGCCAGGCAGGGAGGGGGCTCCTGCGCTTGTCTTCTGCCTGCTGACCTCACGGGGTCTAGAGGAGAGACAGCCCGGGCGGGGGTGGGGGCGCTGGCCCAGAAGGAAGCCCTGGAGGAGGGTGGGCAGCGCTGACTTCCTTCTTTCCAAATTTATTTTATTATTTATTCTACTAATTGGATTTGTATGCCGCCCTTCTACGTGGACTCGGGGCGGCTCACAACATGCCCACAATAAAACAGTGTACAAAATACAATTGGATCCGATTAATATTAATAGTGTAAAACATTATAAAAGTTAAATATCAAAAATCATTCCCTCAAATACAAACCAAGCATACTAAGCATGCAGTGGCCAGAGGCTGGGTCTAATGACCCCAAGCCTGGCGGCCTAGATAGGTTTCCAGGTTCTTATGAAAGGCAAGGAGGGGGTGGGCAGTGCGAATGGCCCCTCTTCCCTGCTGATGCCACAAGGAGCCCACTGGAGAAGCTGCTTAGATGAGAAGTGAAACGACTTCAAAGAATGCCCCCCTCCGGAAAGTCCAGTTGCCTCTTGAAAAAAGCCCCCCTGGGACCACCATGACCCGGAGGTCGGAGCACCCCCACAGACGGCTGATGCATGTTTCATGCTGGCTGGAAACGGTCCCTTGGGGGTCCAGGTGGGCTGGGGACAAGGACCTGGTCTTCCATAGTTGCAGTCACTTTCCCACAGAACAAAAGAGAGGGAAGGAGCCGCAATGAAACCCCTTCGTTTTGTCTCTGCGAAAATATGTGGATGCTGTGAAATACCTTAAAACCCGGTTACCTGCACTGGGAGATGTTTTTCCTAGCAGACGTTGTGGTTTGAACAGAAGAAGGTCCAGACCTTCCGGGAGAGACCCCGGGCCTAAATGTCGGAGGAGGCCCATTAGTAGTCTGGTCCATCGCAAGAGGCACTTAGGGCCTAAACACGGCTTTCTGGAAAGACAATTGAAATAACTTTCCGAATGACCACTGGAGAGTGAGTGACGTGCCCTTCTTAAGCTAAACAAAATTAAAGTCAAATCTTTTAAAAATACATGAGCAACACATCCTTTTGACGTTTCATTATGCAAATGCAGCTGGCCAGCGGTGCTCAAATTAGTCCTTGTCTGCAAAAGGGACTTGATTTTGCTTCTGGTTTTGGCCGGAGACAGCTGCGCAGCATTGCCAGGGGAGTTTGCCTCCTTCTCTTCTAAAAATCTCAGAGGAATTAAAAATATCCCCCAGGTCCCCCTTGGGTGACAAGAAGAGGGGCTAGAGGACCAAGGCCGGGCCAGAAGGAGCTCGGAGAGGCTGAGGCCCCTCGGCCTGGGATACCTCCACCGTCCCGCCATGGCTTTCTGGCTGCAACCGTCAAGCCTTCCTGAGGGACTCACCGCCACAAGAAGTGCTGACTTCTTCTGACTTCTAGAGGGCTGGACTGGCTTTTAAACAGGAGTTTGGCTCTTCCGTAGAGCCAATGGGCAGCGCTTTGCTGTGGCCCCCTCAGGGACTGGGTTTTGACCGGAGAAGCCCCGCTTGCCTACCCCCTCCTCCTGCCACCGGCCACCTGTCACTCACCCCCACTGCTGTTGCTGTCACTTGAGTTGTCCTGTCTGCGTCAAAGGTGGACTTTTTCGACTTGTGCCAGCTGAGTGGCTCCCTGCAGAGGTGCCCACAGATGGCAGCCTTGACCCACGGCCCGCAGGGGACATCTCTGAAGTGGACTTGGGCGAGGGACCTCCCCCATCGGCCATCTATGTCCCCACTCATTGGACCACTGGGGTGTCAGACCTTAGCTGGGCACACAGGGATGGTGGAAATGCTGGACATGCATTCAGGATTGACCAGTGAAATGGTGATTTTTGCCTTAAAAAAACCAACAAAAAACAACAAGCATAATTTCCTGGGCTTTAACCAATTTCCCCTTCCAGTCCAAGTGAAGAGGAGAACCAGGGCAGAAGAGGGCTACTGGACAAGGCGTGTGTCCGTCTCTGCTGGTTCTGGGGGGTCATTTAATGCAGGCCTCTTCTTTCCTTGCCTGTGGAGGGGCCTAAAAGCGCAGTCCAGGTGGTAAGCTGCAGTTTGGGGCCACCACTGTGAAAGGAACATTCTTGAACTGTAGTAGAGAGAAATAAGCCAAGTTGTTGGTGCCCCAATGGCAAGGATCCTGCATAGGGGGCAGTGACACCGTTTCTAGGTCTTTCCCAGGCTTCTTGCATGGAGAGATCGGCAGAGCTGCCTCAGTTTCCCCCTTTTCCCCCCTTGCAAAGCTGCCCCTCCCACTGGGAGCCTCTTGCAACGTTGCAGCTGAGAAGTCGTCCGACTGTAACTTCTGAAATTCCCTCTTCATTGCAGCCTCCTTGCTGACCGCTTCCCTCCCTCCCTCCCTTTCTCCTGGTGCCTATGATGGAAGTGTGGCACACAGGTCATTAAAGTTCCACCGGAGCAATTGCACCGGTGGCTCCACCTTCCTCCTGGCTGGGGGTCTTCACAGGGCCCCTTCTTCTTATCTGGTCAGCCATTTCAGAGCTACATGAAGACTTCCAGAATCAATTTTCAGCTGATTTTGTGCTACAAAAAATGGCCGTGGCTGGATCTGTGCTGCTAATTGAACACAAGCAATTGATGTTTTAGCAGTAATTAGAGATGGTAATTATTACCAAATCTCCCCTCCCCCCCCCAACTAAGTGCTGCTCTGGACCTGTCAAAATGACATGCGAGCCAAGTCAATCTTAATAACGTTGATATTCCAGAGCTGCTCCTTGCGACCTCCCTCCCCACGGCCAGCGGAGAGGCACAGGGTGGGCGGGGGCCTTGGCCTCCTCGGAGCTGGCTCCGGGCAGGGGTCCAGCACCCATGGCCCACCCTAGGACACGCGGGGCTGCAGCCGGAAGAACCTGGGCCTCCCTGAGCTCAGGAGCAATTAAGGGGCCAGAATCCCAACAGCAGAAGGGGGAGAATGCGTGCTGGACATGGGCAGGTGGATATCTACAGGTGGCCACGCACACCTGCTCCTGAGGCCCCTTGGCCTTGCCCAGACAGCCCTGGTGCCTGCAAACCACCCCAGCCTTGCAGGATGCCCACGGAAGAGGCTCCAGCCCCCATGCCCTGTTCCCATGGAAATGGAGGCCAGGATGCAGGGGGTGGGGGGAGAGGGTCTGGCTCCCTGGGGCTATTCAAATGGGCAGAAATGAAAGAAAGGAGCAGACCGGAGCCCACGGCCGCATCCAGAAATCCATCTCGGCTGCACAAAGAAGAGCCGGGCTGTTTTCCTGGAGCCCCCCCCCACAACACACAGCCTCCCGCCTGCCTGTCCCCCCCCCTTTCTTCAGGGAGAAATGGAAATGTAATCAGATCAGTTTGGGGAGTGCAAAGAGAAAATCAGTTTTAATAAAGCCAAAGGAAATGCAAAGCAGCTGTTTGAGATGGAAATGGTGCTAAATAGGCCCCTCTTTAGGAAGGGGAGGCCCAGGGAGGTTTGTCAAGGGGGGGGGGCGGAGGGGTCGGCCTTCCTCCTGTCTCAGCGGCAGCTTCTCAAGCACAGGGGGGGGGGAGGGGGAGGCCGGCCCAGAAGGACGCAGGGGGGACGGTGGGGGAGGGGGGGAGATCGGACTTCCAGGGCCGAGATGGGGGCTGCTGCTTTTGAGGAGGACCAGGGGGCTCTGGTCTCCCTCCCACAGGTGGTCCCTCCTGGTCTGCAGGGGGCAGCTGCCAGCAAGGCCTTCATTTCACACTCTTTTGTTTTTCCACTCGTCTATTTTTGTTTCCATGTTTTTTTTAAAAAGGAAAATTCAATAGCAATTATTTTAAAAAAGGAACTGCTCGGAACTGACCCCACGCGCCGTTCTTGGTTCTTTGGGCCTGGCACAAAATATACTGAATCCTAAGAAAACCCAAGGCTGGGCCGGCATAGCCCACTACATCTCAGCTAAGCAGCCTTAACTCTAAGCAGGCTTAATTTAGCCCATGTTTGAGCGGAAGTTGAGACCTCCGATTGGGAGACGTTCTCCAAGGCAGAGCTTTGCAAAGCTCCCCGAATAAGGTCCGTCCTGCCTTCCTTCCTTCTCGTGACAGCAAAGGCCTCCCTCTGGGCTTCCTGGCTGCGCTGAGAGCCTCCCTCCTGCAGAAGGGCTGCGTGGCCCCAACAGGCCTTCCAGGCAGAGGGGGGCTGCTAAGGTGGAAGGGTGACGTGTGCTCGCCCCCCTGGCTCTGCGTGCTAGTGGAGTCCAGCACAATTACGCTACCACACCTGGGCAGGTAGCCTGCGGGCACCCCTGCGTGTCCATGCATGATTTTGCTACCTGCCCAGGTGCAGTAGCGTAATTGTGCTGGACTCCACTAGCACGCAAAGCCAGGGGTCGAGCACACCTCACTGTCCCATCTTAGCAGCCCCCCCTGCTTCCAGGGTCTCCCCTCGAGGAGGAGAAGGGACGGGAGGGAGGGAGGGAGGGCTCCATTGTCCAGAAAGCGATCCTCAGTTTCATTTGAAGCCCAGTTGGGCAAACTGGTGGCAGCAGCGGTGGGAGGCTCCGGCCACCTGCCCAGACGTCATCATCACCCACGATCTCTGACCCCATAGCAAAGGGAAGTGAAACCCACTCCTGGTCCAGAAGCCCTGGGCCAAGGGAGGTCTCCTCCCTTCCTCCCCCTTCGTCTGGCCCCACACCGGCTTTCATTAGTGGTCAAAACTAGTGTCTGTGTGGAGAGGACCTGGTGAGTCAATGCTGCAAGGACTCCATTTCATCTCCAACTTGACATTAAACCTTAATAGCCTCAAGGACAAGAAGCCAGCAGACAGAAGACGTAATGAGTTAAAGCAAAGTTTCTCTGACAGCAAATTTGATCACAAAACGGGCTCCGAGATTGCTTCTCGGCTAGAAATGAAACATAATTCATCTTCCGCTGCCCTGGATGGTCTTTCAGGCCTCCTCTAATGTGACAAGTGCCCGAGTGGCAAGTGGGAACGGCCACTCGGAGGCCTCCGCCTGCCCATCTGGTGGGGCATGAAGGGTGGGGAAGGCGGCAGGGAGCTGACAAGGCTGCAGCTTTTGTCCCAGGACTTCAGCCCCAGCCGGCGGGAGGGCTACCAAGCCCCGCGAGGCGGCGGTTGCGCCTTGAATGGCTACCAAGAGTTGCAGTGACCCCGTGGCACTTCCAGGCCCGGCACCAATCACAGCGGCTGCCCTTGTGGGCTTTCCCAAGGCCTCGAGTTGGCCAGAGGGAAGACGAAGCAGGAGCAGTTGTTCCCTGACGTCCTTCAGCCACTGCGAAGACACAAGAAGAATCTCAGGGTGGGATAAGACCAGTGCTGCTTCAATCGTGGTTTCTATGCTCCCTGACACCTTTGGCCCATGCAGCCACGTGGCCTGGGAGGAACCGAACTGGCGGCGAGGTAGGTTAAAAGCCCCCCCGTCCCCCAAAGCTACCCCGAAGCCCAAGACATTGGTGGACCCCAGGTTGAGACCCCCCCCTGCCAAAGCCTGTGCCCCCCCGGGCTGACTGACTCACAGGAGCCCCCCATGCAGCCGGGTCTCAATCGAGGCATGTGGGCTTCCAGGCATGGAGCCCCCTCGACTCAGAGCCCCCAGGAGGAGGAGGCCTGAGACCCCGTGCCCTGACATGGTAATGATAATGGATTCGTTTGGCAACTGCTTCCTGAACTTCTGATTATCTTTGTCATCAGAATTAATGTAATGCCATGTTATGCCTCCCTCCTTCCCTCCCTCCCCCCTGGCCTCCCCCTCCCCGCTCCTCTTTCTCATTACGGCCTCTTGCCAAGGGGTGACAGCCTCTAATGGCCAGCATGCCACGGGAATGACAATAATCTTTCATAATCGCTTGACCTTTTCACAGAGCTCCTTGCGCCCGGCGGAGATGGGCTCGCCTCCTGGTTCTGGGGTGGGCAGTGGGTGGCCTCGTGCCAGGCAGGAGCATGCGGGGGGGGGGGGGGGCTCTCACCCCCCCCTGGATGGCCGGTGTCCAGATGCCAATCGGGGTGGGGAATGGCTCACAGGCACAAAACTCTTTGCAGGGCCCCTCGGAGGATTATTTTTACTGAAGGAGGGGAAAGGGGCATTTTGATAAAAGGGGGGAGGGGGCAGAATTTGGGGTGTGTGTGAGGGGGGAGAGAGGGTGGGACAATGGCACATTTATGGCTTAACAAAAAGTGCAGAGTATCAAATGTAACTCCAAATTATGTGAGGATGTCAAAAGCAAAGTTAATGTGGATTTTAAGAATAATTGTCAAAAGTTTGGTGAGAGAGAGAAAGAGCCATTACTGCCACCTTCTAAACACTGGCGGAGGGGAGGGAACTGCAGCCCCCCAAGAGCCAGGCAGGAGAAGGTCCAGTTCTGCCCCTGGCAGTGGGGCTGGCTTCCCCCCCAGCAGCAGGAAGCACAGGGCAGGGAGGGGAAAGGTCAGTGCCAGCCCTACCTGGAGGGCAGTTGGCCAGGAGACTTTGGCCTAACCCATTCCGTTTTCACCACATCGTCTTTCAAGGTGATGGCCCATCGCAGGAGAGCAGGTGAGCCCCCACGAAGGCTGAGTCACAGAACCACCACTGACCCACTGTGCCCCCCAATTTCTTTTGTGGGCAGCTAGGGGTCAGTCAGGAGAGAGGAGGGCCCCTCCAGCCCCAACTCTTAGTCACGGGCAACGGCAGCATTAATGTCGGAGGGACGGGCTGGACACTCAATAAGTCCAAGATGCGTCCAGCCCAGCTGACGGACAGCTTCTCGTCTCCTCCCCCCACCTTCGCCTTCCCTGCTCCTGAAATACCCCCCGGGCAAGACCCCCACATTTAGAATTGGATTACGGCTCTCCCCTCCCTTTGAGGCCACCGGGAGGGTCTTCTCTTTGCCCGGGCAATTTCAATGGACGGCATTATCTGCAGGCAGAATGGCTGCGTCTCTCAATTGGGTCATTGATTTTCTCATCCGAAAGTTTTCTTGATATGGTGGTTGTTTTTTCTGTGTGGACTTTCGTGTTTGTTTAACCCAGGCAACCTACCCTGGTATCCCCTCTAAGAGAAAGTGGTAAATTGTTTGTGAATTTTAACATAAAAACTACAATGTATTAATTAGCTGACTCCACTTCAAGGCACAGTGAGATGTAAGCTGTCCAGATAAATTAATTGAAGATGAGAACTACATCTTAATAAACCAACAACAGAGAGCGGAGGTGCAGCTAGGCAGGTAATGACACACCCAAGGCGGGATTCGACCCTTGGCTAGATTCTTGAACACCTCATGAGGCCGAGCATGGCGTAAGGTCCAGGGGGTCATTGTTGCAACAGGCCTCCCGCTGGTTGAGCCAGAGCAGCCGCCCCTCGCATGGAGCCCAACTCCCACAGCAAGTCCCAGCCCCTGGTGAGGCAACCCGTCCCTTTCCAAGACCCTGTAGCGCATCCTCAGGGGAGGTTCAAGGCCTCCTGAGCAGGTTCCCCACAAACCCTACGAGAAGCCACATCTCCTAACCAGTGGGCACCAGTTAGAGGCCAAAATGCCAGACTCCCAATTTTGACCCCATGACCGTATGGAGTGGGGTGATAGTCGTAAGTGCAAGGGGTCGTTGCAAGTGGATTTTTCACTGCCATTGGGACTTTGAATGATTGTTAATAGCAACAACATTCAGCACTTAGACTTATACACAGCTTCACTGCTTTCACAGCTCTCTCTAAGCGGTTCACAGAGCATCAGCCTCTTGGAAACCCCAACAATCTGGGACCTCATTTGAGCCACCTGGGAAGGATGGAAGAAGGATGAGTCCACCTGGAGCCTGCTGAGATTCGATCTGCCAAACTGCTGGCAGCCGGTGGTCAGCAGAAGTGGCTTGTGGTACTGCACTCTAACCATTACGCCACCAAGGCTCTCTGAGTGGTTTTGTTTGTTTGTTTGTTTGTTTATTTATTTATTTAGTTAGTTAGTTAGTTAGTCCAATACACAATGAGGGTTTTAGTGTGTATACATCTATAGACACATAGTAAAATACATAATGAAGGTTATAGAGGAGATACTCATAGTAAAATATATCTATGAAAGAATAGAAGAAGAGATATAGGAATATTATTATTTATTGGATTTGTATGCCGCCCCTCTCCACAGACTCGAAGAAAGGTATAGGAGATATAGGAGAGCAATAGGACAGGGGACGGAAGGCACTCGAGTGCACTTGTACTCGCCCCTTACTGACCTCTTAGGAATCTGGATAGGTCAACCATAAATAATCTAAGGGTAAAGCCAAGGGCTACCCACAATCCAGCTAACTAACCCACTCAGCATTTGCCAACCTTGGCACAGCAGGAGCACAAGTGGAGAGAACTACTTAGCTAAGACAAACAACGTGTTGGGTCCCGGGGCTAAACATTGTGACTGGACACCACAGTAAGAATCTTGAAAAGACGGCGACCCTTTGAGTCCAATCCTACTCAGAGGTTCTCAGGCTTAGTGGGAGTCCAAGGCCTGGAAGGGACCTTGCTTGGACCCAGAGACAGTCAGCCACCCAGGAAAACCCTGACAGTTCTGCTGCCAGTTCTGCTTTCTGGGCCTGGGGGAAGAGACCGAAGCCCCCTGGCCATTCGCCTCCTTCCTGCTAACCAGGCGGTGGACTTCTGCTTCCAGATGGTCTTTTCTGTCACAAACACCGTCAGAGCCAGGCAGCATCTGGAGAGCTCTGGAAAGGGTCCCTTCCTCAAGCAGCTGCTGTGGACTCTCCCGCCACGGTCTCATTCAAACGCAGGCCGGACGATGTAGCTTTGTTTGCTGAGAGGTTGCAGAGTGTGGACAACTAGAGTCTGTTTCCGGATACGGGAGGGCAGGAAAATAACGCAAATTTCAGGCAAGTGAACAGGAAGCACAACTCCATTATTATGCTTTATAGGAACGGAAGAGGCAGGGCCCGAGGGGGTCGAGTCCTGACTCGGACATCCTCCTTCGTTCCGGCCCAGCATTCCTCCTCTTTCCTTTGCAGCATCTTCAGAAAAAACGGTACCCAGAGTTTGACTGTCTGCCGAGAAGGTGGAGAGCCCCGTTCTTGTTAGACGAAGTTGAATCAATGGGCGGGGCTCCTTTTGCCCTCCCCAAAGGCCACTGGCCCCCCCTGCCAGGATGGAACGCCTTGCTTGTTTGTATCCTTAAGATTTTTTATTCATAGCGATTGTTTCCTCATTGCTTATTTGACCCCTGTGACAATCATTCAGTGTCATACCACATGATTCTTGACAAATGTATATTTTATTTTATGTACACTGAGAGCATCTGCACCAAGACAAATTCCTTGTGTGTCCAATCACACTTGGCTCATAAAGAATCCTATTCTATTCCGTTTGTCTCTCTCCCTCCCTTCTGCCTTCCTCCATCGCAGCCCAACAGCCGGTCAACCCATCCATCCTGTATAGAGAGGGCCCAGCCTCCTCCTCCTCCTCCCTCCTCCCCCCTCCTCCCCCCCTCTCCCCCTCCTCCTCTTCCTCCTCCTCCTCCTCCTCCCCCTCCTCCTCCCCCCCTCCTCCTTCCCCTCCTCCTCCCCCCTCCTCCTCCTCCTCCTCTTTCAGGGCCCCCAGGCAAGGAGCAAACTGCACCAGCAGAGACTTCCATCTGCAAGCAAGACCCCCAGCTGTTTCTTTTATTACAGAAATCAGGCTGGCATCTCACACACAAAAGTGGGCATTCTTCAGCAAAAACTGCCATTGTCAGCCCCCTCCCCCAGCTACTCCCCCCTGTGAACAGGCAGGAGAGGGCAAGGAGATGGCTAGGAAGGGGAGGGGGGTCTTTCTGGTTCTGTGGGGCCTGGCAGAGGCTTTGGAGCCATGTGCTTCCTGGCTTTCCCCAGACTTTCTGCAGACTGACCAGTGGTCTCCTTGGACCAGCTCATGGGGCTAAGATCACATGATTCATGGCTGATCAATGGAAATGGACAGGCAGCTTGATCTGCTCCAAAGGAAGAACGGCTGGAGGCCAAGGTACAGGTTGTGTTGGTGTCTGTTTCCTTAGGGGCGACCACACGTGTCGCTCTGGGGCCATTCGGGGCTCTCTCGTCCTTCAGCCTTGACAGGTGTTGTGGGAGGCTCTTCCTCCAAAATCTCCGACTGACCTCCGAGACGTGGGAGGCCTTGCAATCCGACACCTGCCCCTCCCCAAACTCACAATGCCTTGGAATGTCAGGTGTTTGCTTTCAACCAGGTGCTTAAAATGCAAAGAAAGGGACAGAAGTTTGACCAAAATAAACTTTTACTTCAAAACAATATTGAAACCTTTCCTCCCAGCCAGAGCCAATCCGCCTGCCAATCATCCCTCTGCATAAACCCAGCCATCTCATCACACATGTGTCTTTGTTAATTAACTAATAAATCAAGCCTGTCTTGCTAATTAGGAAAATGCACCGACTGTTACATCCATTCCAAGGTGGGCTTGTTTTCTGCTCCACCCAGCTCACCTCCGGGGCTCTGAGCAGAGGTAAATAACAAAAAATACAAAATAACAAAAAACCCAGAAAAAAATAATTAAAAAAGAGAGATGGCAGCACCCATGGACCAGCACTGACCGGTCCAGTCCAGTGACATCATTGTGACATCACTAGCGGGTCGCTATCGGTTTGGGCAGCCATTCCAACGCTCCCATGTCAATGGATGTGCCAGGAAGGAAGAGCAGGAAGGGAGAATTGGAATCTGCTATTCCTTGAAATATTTCTCCACCCAGAGGGTCCTTGGCTTATGGAATTCCCTTCCAGACAAGGTTGTGACAGCTGTCAGCCTGGAGAGCTTCAAGGCAGGATGAGACAGATTCAGGGATGTCAAGTGTATTGGTGGTTATTGAAACGGATGTCCATTTGCCGCCTCTGTGTTGGTTGAGGTAGACAGGATTCCCTTGGGTCCCATTCGTTGGGGGTCCAGGGAAGGGGAGGGTCTTGCCTTCTCTTTCTGCTCAAGACCCCCATGGACAATTGGGGGGGCACTAGGTGACACAGAATGCTGGACTCGGTGGGCTTTGGCCTGATTCAGCAGGACTCTTCTTAGGTCCTTATGTTCTTGACCTCCTGCAGGCATTTTAGAAGAGGAATCTTCTTCCGTTGCTGCTGGCGTTGAATGCACGAAGCTCCCCAAACCTCTAGGGCTTCTCCAAGTGGGCCCCGCTGCCTCCTTCCACTCCTTTCACTCTCTCCCATCTTGGCTGCAGCTCCTGCCTATTCCCCCCCATTTCACTGGGGCAGATGTCTTGCCCCCTCTGCTGCAATTCAACCACCGTGTCCCTCTGCGAGCACTCCTGTTTGAAGGGCCCCCCCTCCAGCCCTTTCCGAAAGAAAAGAATTCCGTCAGGAGAAGTCTTCCCTCCCTTGGCTTCCTCTCCTCATCAGTGGCTTTATGTGTCCCTGGCGAGGGCAGCTTCTCCTCGGCTTCATGGAGCTCTCAAGGCAGAGCACAAGCACATCAACCCCCCCGGGCCCTTCAGCAGTTGTGGCTCTGTGTGGGGAGCCTGGACGACCAAGCCCCCCCCATAAAGCACCAAGGGATGGCTTAGGCTTGGTCATCCTTCTGTTAAGGAGAGCCAAACTCAGGGGAAAACCTCCCAAAGAAAGGGGTGCAAAAAATCTCAATACCCAAACTTTGCATTCTCTGCAGGGCTAAAGTGTATGCTGGGCCTCTGCCCCGAAGCTTTTGTGTGACTAGAACCCAGAGAGCGTTGCTGGTGAAAGGGAGCCTGATGTCCAGTTTGAGTGGATCGGGCTGGGTTGCCCCATGGAGGCCTCCGGGGATCTACTCGGGGTGGGGAGGGGTCCTTCTAGGGCCTGCAGGGGCATCTCCCACAGCTGGTAGGAACCCAGGAGCAGCCCCTCCAGGCACGAGCCTCTTTCTAAGGGAAGAGGGCACATCTGGGTAAACATCTGGCACTGTTAGGTTACAAAACATTTGGTGAATTGACATTACGCTATAATTCTATTGTTTGCTTGTGTGAACTGAGCTGAGGTGCTGAATGGAAAGGCTGCAGTGGCCGCCCCAGGAGGAGCCCCCTGGCGGGAGGGTGAGTGGACAGAGCTTTTTGCCCAAAGGGGCCGCCCTGCCTTTCTGGGTGGGCTCTTCACACGGGGCAGCTGGGGTGGGGGGGTGGGGGGGCGGCAGGCCACTAGGGAAGACTGCCTGCTTTGGGGGAGGCTTTGTAGAGGGCTCGGTCCTTCTTCCTCTGCCTCCTCCGGCTTCTTTGCAAGCTGCTGAAATGACGGCAGACGGCAAAGCATATTTAGCTGCTATTTACATTCAACAATGTCTCCGTGTGGTTCTGTTTTCTTTCCCAAACACTGTAATTTCTCCAGGCATCTGGCTGGTGGGACTTGGAAGCAGGCGGCAGCGAACAGATGAGGTGAAGCCGGACGCATTCGGCACTTGGCCACTGCCGGCTCCCAGGCCCAGTGGAGCCCCGGCCAGGCTGTGCATCATGGGCCTCCTGGTCTCAGGGAGGAACTTCCTTCATCTTCAGACATGTTGGGTAACGGGCTTCTTGCTGTTCCCGGCTCCACCACAGCCTCGTTTCTGGTAAATCTGGAGAAATCTTAAATGGAAGCTCCACAAAGGAGCCCGGAGTATAGCGTGGCCAGTTAGGGCTCTGAGAAGCCAGGCAAGACGAGCCAAGGTCACTCCAAACCAGGAGTGCCATCACGCTACTAAGTGACCACGTGTGGCCGCACGAGAGAGGCCATCATGACAGGATGACAGGAAGGAACCGGTGCTTATGACACGCTGCCCTTTGGGGCCCCAGGCAGTCGGTGACCAGGTGGCATTTTGGCCGCTGTGGGCTGGGTGGCTTTAATTCTGGTGGCCACAGGCAGGGCCACTACCTGGACTCTTTAGCTGGCCTCTCTGTGCAAGAGCCATTGTGGTGCAGTGGCTGGAATGCAGGATTGCAGCTGGCTAACTTTGCCCACAGCCTGGAGTTCAATCCTGATCGGCTCAAGGTGGACGCAGCCTTCCAAGGTGGGAAGGACCCAGATTGGTGGGGCAAGAGGCTGACTCTGTAAGCCATTCAGAGAGGGCTGGAAAAGCAGTAGATATAAATCTGAGCCCTAACATGCTCTGGAAAGGCCTCCTGGGTGGGAGGCTGCCGCTGCCTTTCCAAGCTCAGGGATTCTGGAGTTCTGATATTCCAGTGTCGCCTCCAGCTCCGACTTCTCAGCCTCCCCGGCAGGTGCTGCCTTGCCATTGTTATTCCAAACACCGAGGCACCGTAATTGCCCATAATTACTGGTAGGCTTTGGTCCAGTGACTATCTATACTTAACGCCCCCAATGAAATTCCCATGGAGGAATGCAAGACCTGCTTCATAAACACCCCCAGCCGTTCAGCAGGCTTTGCTCATTAGAAGGACCCCTGCTCCTCATTAAGGTCTCGGCCTCCCAAGAGGCCGTTCTGGGCTCTGCGCATGGGGCCCTGCTGAAGGGGTGGCCTTTGGGCATGTGCAGAGGGCCCTTCCAGGAAAGCTGTGGTGACCCCTGAAGTAGGATCCGCAACACAAAGTCCAAGGAGAGAAGCAGCAAGAACCACTGGTGGTGCTTTGAACAGCGGCTCTCCTCTTTCAGCTGGTCCTGCTGTGGCCAGGAGGCCTCTCCCATGCCATAGTCCAAGACTGGGCTGGTTGAGCTGCTAACGTGCCCAGCCTGATTCACCAGGGGAGCCTCTGGTCTGGGAGTGGCCAGAGATGGTGGAGAAACATGTGTTCCAAGCCCGAGTTGCATCTCCACTGGCGCACTCGCTTTTTAATGACCGATTTGGGCTCCAGATCAGGCCTCTTGTGCTTCTCCCAAAGACGCCACTCTGCACCAATGGGCCAGGTTTGCGCAAGGCCATTAGAGAGCCCACCCGGGGCCTCTCTGTCTTTTCCAGCTCCCTTCAATCTCTGGTGTGGGCAGAAGGCTGGTGTGCTCCACGCTTCCTCCCCAGCCCCTCCCCAGCTGAGCCGGTCATGTTGGCCTCGGCTTGAGCTGTGCACACATGGGCAGGATGCTGCTATCCATCTGCCGGTCATCTCCAGGGAAGAGACTGGCAGGACACTCAGGAAGGGCCTCGCGTCAACACGGGCACTGCGTTTTCTAAATTTCTGGTCTAAATCACCTTCTGACATTTGTGGTGGGACCCTCCGCAGAGGAGAGGGGAACTCCATGACCGAATTCCCTCTAAGGGTGCAGGGATCGCTCCCCCCCTTTCTGCAGAGACTCCACTAACTGGTCTGTTTTTGCATGGCATGGGCGACCCTAGTTCCCTCCACTGACCGACTGTCCTGAAGATCTTTGTGAAGGGACTTTTGCCCTTGGGGTGAGTTTGATCCCCGCCTGGGCTGCTCAAACCCTTTTGTGGATCCTGCACCTGACTACAGAGGGAGCCAAACCATTAACATTGCTCATTTCTTAAACAGAGAGCGAGCCAGGAAGATGTTGTGTCATGCATCTACAAATGCCATTCAATGCAGGAGGCAGCATTTCTTCAGGCTACACGGAGCTTTCCCGGATCCCCTTCAAATAGCAAGAAGGCCCACATCCCTTTGCCTTCCGAAGGGGTCCTTTGGAGCAAACATCCCTCCAGAGGGAGGAGGCTTCCCTGGCAGTTGCATCTCCCAAAGTCCAGGTGGACCACAGAGGAGGGTGGGCCAGGGTCTCCCCTGCCTCCAGGTGGGACGGGAGAAGGAGCATGACCCCAGGGGCCAAAACCAGCTACCAGAAATGTCGCAGAGGGTCAGCCTGTCAGAGGAGGAAGCAAATACTGGAAGGGTGCTCAAAAACAGGTGGCAAGGAAAGCAGAGAGGGGCACTTGAAGGTTTTTGTGGCGTGTGTGTGTGTGTATAAGCTTGGCAACTATTGGATCCTTCTGAAAGAATGGCCCCCTGTCTTCTCATTCCCCGTGGCTGCCTTTGGCAATACAAGGGGAGTCTGATGGAGCTGAGAGATAGGCAGAGACAGATACTATATATTGTGTGTGTGTGTGTGTGTGTGTGTGAGAGAGACAGAGAGAGCGGAGGCAAAGACATCAGAGTGATTTCTTCTTTCTTCTGCATTATCTCAGTTTTCCATTGAAAAAAACGAGTGGAAAACAGGCGTTAACGTTGTTGGGTCGTCCGTCCTGAGAGCGTTGTGCTCTCCAGGCAGGGGAACTTTCATCCACTGATTTCATCAAGATTCGCCTTGTAGGTCTTTCTTAAAAAATTATATGTATTTTTGCCGTCTCTCTCCTGCCTGAATTGGAGGCTTTTAAGAAAACATCCTCTCCCCCTTGTCTGCTGCTCCGTGATTGCTACGCTGCACATGTCTGTACTTCCCATTCTCCTTTGGTGACATCTCTTTGTAAGTCAGTTTTCAGAGAGGAGACCCTCCCTCCGCCACCAGCCTCCCCCTTTGAAGGCTGGCATGAAACTTTAATTATAGTGGTGCTATCTAACAAAGGGAAGAAAGGGAGGGATCATTCCACCTTGGGGAAAACGGGAAACAAAATGTTCCGGTAAAATACCGGGTTGGTGGAATTTCTGTCAACACTGCAGTGCCAGCTGGTGGGCTCAAGGAGTGGCAAGGCGCCCTGGGCAAAGGGGCCACCCAGGAAGGGCCCTTTCCCTCCAGCACCCCCCACCTCCCTTCTCCCAAGAGGTGGACCAGGCCGGCACCCCCAGGCCAGCACTCCACGCCCCCTCACTCACTCTGGTCAGCCCAGGGTGAGAAGAAAGGCTAGAGAGGCCACCACCTTTGAGGGGGGGGTCACACCTCTGGACAGCAACTTCTGTGACCTTCCTGGTGACCTGGAAGCCACTTGGTCAGACTAGAAGACCTTCAAGGTCCCTCCCAGCCCTGTGACTCCATTCTGGGGTTGGGGCAGATCTGGGTGTGGGGTCCAGGTGCGGTCATGGTTTCTCAGCTTCATCAGGTATCACGAGCGGCCATGAAAACAAGAACGTATTTGTATGCAGGCCAAACCAACTTGCGAAGAAAGGGGAGAGCAGCGGATCCTCTCAGCTTTCTGCCGTTTCTCGCTTTGTTCTTGGGGCTGCAGCAGCTTCTGCCTTGTCACAGGGCGGAGAAAGAGAGTTGTGGCCATTGGACGACACGCCTGGCAGCTCATGTCCCAGAGACGGAGGGAAATAATTGCAGGCTGGCTGGTGGTGTGGTCCAGGGTGTTGGCTCGGTGGGTCGTGGAACGGACAAAGAAGTCCATACGCACGGGATGGATGAGCCCCAGAAGAGGCTAGAGCTAGGAGGGAAGGAACCCCACAAAACGGGGGTGAGAAGAAGCAGGTCGCTTGCAAAGTGAATTATGTTCTTAATGCTGGGATTTTTTTAAAAAAATCAAGAGGTTGAAATCTCATGTAGATGCCAAAAATATGCACAGTGAATCAAAAGTATGACTTAGAAATGAGTTTGGGCCTGGACCTTCTGCCCCCCCCAGGCACGTATTCCTGAATTGGGGGGGCCTACATCAGTGATTCCCAATGTGGGGCACACGCCCCACAGGGGGGCAATTTGATTTTTAATGTGGGGCAATTGGGACCGTGTTTAAACCAAGTGAATGGCCTTTTAGGCCTCCTCTGCGTGAGTAGGGGGTCACTTTCTGAGTACTAAGACTTATATGTCCCCAGGGGTGGGGGGCCTGATAACTTTAGAGACGCTTAGGTGGGGCATGGCCCAAAGAAGGTGGGGCTGAATGAAAGATGGCTTTGTCGGGAGCCCTGGTGCAGAAATGCAGAAGCGGAGAAGTTCTGGCCAAGTGTCTTCCACCTCCTCTGGGCGACACTCAGGCAGAATTGTGGCTTGGTAATCACCATAGAAACCTCACTTCGTTTCCAAGGATGGGGATTAAAAAAGGGAAGACAAAAACCAGAGATAAAGTGTCCCTTGCGCTGCCAGTGAGTGGAGGGGGGGCAGTCAATCCGTTTCCTTGACCCCCACCTCCTTTCTCCGCTGCCCTGCCCGTCCCTGTTTCTGAGCCGATTCGGTCTTACTCTGCCTGCCTGACCCACAGCAGAGAAATGAAGCAGCCCCCTCGTGTTCCACGCTTGCCTAGAGAACCTCCAGCAACCCACAGCAGCCACGCCGAGGGCCAGGCAGGCTCCGGCCCTCTGATTTGCCGCCTGCGTCCTTTGAAGTCCTCCTCTGTTCAGCCGGCTTTGTGTTCCAGCCAGGTCAAGAGGGCAGCGGGCGAATGGGAAGCGCTTCTGAGGAGCGCTAAGCGGCTTAGCGAGTGGGCAGGGATGCTCGGCCCCGAGGCAAGAAGGCAGGCCAGCCGCCCTCCCAGCCCCCAACGCCATCGTTTCAAGCTGGGCCTCTTTCCAACACAAGAACCTGCTTTGGATTCCAGCCCGTAGGAGAAACGCTGGCAGGGTTCTGTACATATCATCTTTTTTCAAAGGTCTTACAAAAAGGGAGAAGAAAAGCTATTTGCAATGGCGAGTGTTTTGAACAGCAGAGGAAAATGCATATGAATGGGCACCTGCGGAAGACCTCGCGTAAGGCCAGCTGCACAATATTATGTCGCTGCTGCGTGTCTGGGGTAGAATATTGTACCTGTCCTTCCTTTGAAGCCGGCATTCCTTTATCTTAGCAAATGCCCTGGGAAGAACAGATAATACAGCTACGGTGATAATGATGAAAAGAGATGGAGAATAAGGCTATCAATAATCAGGAGTCGCCGTGGTTGTATTTTATCTTCCGGTAATAGAGTCAATAGACCTCTCAAAGCAAACAGAGGGGAGTGTGCGTGTGTGTGTGTGAGAGAGAGGATGTTACAACTGCACACTCACTTCCTGCCGGCCGGCCAGTGGGTCTTTCAAAGCATCAGATCCTCTCGTGTATCTTCTTGGCATCTTCTGAACGTGGACATCCCAAGCAGAGAAGCGCCACGTTCAAAGCAGCGTCTTCTGGAGACATTTTGTGGTCCTTCTGGGAAACAGGGCAGGAGATGGTCCCCAATTGACTAGTTCAGACCCTAGATTTGCCACCTGGGAGGGGCAGCCGGGAGACCAGGAGCCAAGGCCAGGGTGGGGGCTGGGGCCTCACACTGCCATCCTCCCATCTGCTGGTTTCTAATTAGTAGAAGCTCCTGGTGCCATTGGCTTCATTGGCCGGCTTGGCCCTTCCGTGGGTTTCAAGCCTTCGCCCTTCTGCCATATGGGGCCGTGATGACGAGAGGGTTCAAGGCGCCATGTCTACGCTGTCCTCCTGCTGACGCTCCGGTTGTTTTGCTCCAAAGCATGAAATCTGATTACTGCTTCCACAGATCCACCAGCATCTGTTGGGTTGTGGTGAGGAAGGCAACGGATTTAAGGCTGGTCGAGACAAACAGAAGCCCCTGCCTCTCGTGCCAGGCACTTGGGAAGAGGCTCAGGGTCCAGAAGGGTCTCTTTTGACTGGAGGAAACGCTCTCCTTGGGCAACCTGGGCCTCATCCTGCACCGGGCGGTGGAGAAAGCATCTTTCCCCTTGATGCTGTCATCCTTATGACCTTCACTTGGGTCTTGGACTTCCATGTGGATGCTAGGTCCAAACAGGCAGCTGATGGGTTACGACCTCCACACATGGGCTTGGATGGCAGCTGGAGGGGAAAACGCCAGAACTCCTCTTCTGTTGGTTTCCCTCCCAGTCTGTGAAGCCACATTCCCAATATCCTTTTGGCGCCTCCAACAATGAAAGAGGAACCACAACAAGCCTATGAGTTGTGTCCTGTAGGATTGGCAGCTGTGTCTTTTCCTTGGGGGTCTCTGAGCCGAGGTCCCCCTGGGTCAAGCATTGGCTGCCTTGCGAACTGGCTTGTAGAGTTGGGCATCAATGTGGGTGGGTGGAGGGAGTGATAAGTCTTTGACCACAGGTGGATTTGGGCACTGAAAACCGCCTGGACCAGGATGGGTCCAGCCTGGCCGCCTGCCTTGGCTGCCTCCCTGCCCGGCTGTCGCTCTGTCCCTTGAGACCAAAGGCGCTTGGCCACAGCCGGCCGGTGGGTGGTGAGCAGCAGGTGGTGGCAAAGCTCCTCCTGTCACTCTGGACTGCAGCCGTTCTTTGACAGACGGCTTGAGCCCCTCTTGTGTCTGTTGCTCGCCTGAGCCCCGGCTTTATCTGGCTCCGTTCAGGGGTTTGTGGAAAGATTGCAATCAGGAGGGGGGCTTTTATCAGGGCTTTAGAAGCTTCCTCCGCCTTTGAAGGGGCAGCTGGGGGCTTATCTTTCCCGGGGAAGAAGCAGAGGTGGGCAGGGAGGGCTGAAGGGTTGCCGGGCCGGTTCGGCTTCGGAGACGGTGGGCAAAGGGAGAAGCGGCACCATTGGCCAGGAGGCTCCGGGCGGCTCTGACGCTGCACCTGCCCCCTGCGGACTCCTTCCACGGGGGGCCTTGTTGCCATGCGATTAGCTGGCGCTTTCATCCGGGCAGACTTCCCCTGATCAAATGCAATTGTGACTTCCAAAGTACGTTGTGCCGTTGCGACCCGACCTTCCAGGCAGAGGGATGTGAATGCAGAGCCGGGAGTTATAATGGGAGTTGGGGGGAAATGGAGAGCGTCCTTCCCTGATTGCCCTCCTGCCTCCCCAGCGCAGCCCCTGCCCCCCTCCAAGTCTCTCTGCATTATCTCCCCATAAATTGTTTATGAAAGCCAGTGCTGGCTCCTCAAGGTGAGGCGGGCGATGCGGAAGACAAATATATAAATCTAAGCAGCTCTCGGAGCCCAGAGAAACGGGGTGGGGGGAGAGTTCCTGCGCCCCCCCACAGACCGTAGAGGCCTGGCAATCTCCTCTTGGTGTCTCTCTCCTGCCTGATGTACTTTGATGGGAGCTTACATTAACCGAGGTGGCCGGTAAGTCTATTTACAGCAGGCGACGCCTTCGGTGTGTTTGTGTGAGATGTTGCAGCCCGAGATTAGTTAAATTGGAAATAAATTGGTTGTTAAATAAAAAACCTCTCCAGATGTGACAGTGATGAATGAGGGAGGCAAAGGGGAGGGAGGGGGGGCTCAATCCTTCTGCTACTGCAAAAACCTGGCTCCACCGGCAGGAGAGCCACCCCAAGGCCCTCTGTGCCCACCAGGGGTGCAGAGGAGGGGCTGGGAATTGGGGGCCCTGGTGCTCCAAGATCTCCGGGGACTGGGACTCGCCTCTGCCCCACGGCCCAGGCCCAACGGGTCTCCCAGCATCCTTGCCCCATCTTGACTCATGTGGGGCAGCACCAGTGAAGGGCTACCAACATTTTTACTACCCCACTGTGGGCGTGGCTTATGCATTTTCTTCCAACATCTTTCAGTGCCAATTGGGGGCTCGGGGGTGGAGCTCCATTTTTGCTACCCCACTGCGTCTCCCCCCCCATCCAGGCAGTATCCCACCCCTGGGCAGCACTGCTTTCTGCCGCTCGCCCAAAGGAAGAGAACAAAGTCCTTCCCTGCTCCACCCAGAGCTGTTCCCGAAGATGGAGGGGTCACTCTGGTTCTCCCCCTGCAGAGAAGCTCCCCTGCCCCCCCAGGCAGAGGCTGGCTCAGGAGGGGCTCCAGCAACGCCAAGGCCCTCACCACCCCCTGCCCAAGCAGCCTTCTCCATCCCCACCCAGCCCCCCAGTTGCCCTACACGGACTGTCGAGGACCCGGGTGGATTCTGACCCTCCTCACTGTCGGTTCGCTTCCACCTGTGCTACGTGGGCAGGTGCTGTGCAGCCGTGCATACATGCAGAGTCCTGTGCATGTGCAGAAGTGGAAAACAAGATAGCGGCGCCTATGGCACCACCGAGAGAACCGGTTCTGGGACGTGTCCAGATGGCCATTGCTGTTGATTCGGCGAGCAGGGGGAGATTACCGCTATTGGTTCTATACAGCCGGTCCGAACGGGCAGGAACCCACCTCTGGTCGAGGATGAGGGGCTAGGCGGAGGTCCTGTAGCTGGGAGTCCTGAGGCCAAAGAATGACCCGGGGGCTCTGGACCCCCTCCAGCCAGAATCCCAGCAGGGCTTCGGACCCCCTGGGAAGACGGAGGTCCAGATCGGTCTTTCCATGTGGCAACCTCACTTCCTTGTGCAGCGAAGCTCCCTGAAGGCTTCCAGAAGGGAGGATGTGGGGCAGGACCTCCAGATTGTGCTCCCTGTTTTCCTGCCACCATCTGTGGTGTAGAACCTTCTCTGGGTGGCCTCCTGGGTTGCTCTTAGTTTTAGAGAGGAAGAAGGAGGAGGTCTAATCTGAGGTAGTTGGGGGAAAGATCAGAAGCAGCGTGAGAAAATTTTATTTGAATGAGAGAGGAGTAGATGCTTGGAACAAACTTCCAGCAGACGTGGTTGATAAATCCACAGGAACTGAATTGAAACATGCCTGCGATAAACATAGATCCATCCTAAGATAAAATACAGGAAATAGTACAAGGGCAGACTAGATGGACCAATTTTTCTGCCGTCAATCTCCTATGTTTCTATGTTTCTAGTCATTTCCTTCTAAATCACTTTCTCCATGTTGCTTTTCCTGCCCCTCGTAAAGTGCTGGAAACCACAGAAGAAGAAGAAGAAGAAGAAGAAGAAGAAGAAGAAGAAGAAGAAGAAGAAGAAGAAGAAGAAGAAGAAGAAGAAGGAGAAGAGAAAGTTTCCTTCCAGAAAAGCAAAGAGATGGTAGAAGTCCCAATCTGGAGTCTTCTGTGCCACCACCACAAGATGGGAGATTTCGAACCCCATGCTGGCCAGCCAGAGGCGGTCAGACTGCCAAAGCCCTCCAAGTCCCTGCTGGGGCCTCCTTCTCGGGGGGGGGGAGCAGTTGGCATCCCAGTTGAAGACCCTCTCCTTCCCTCCCCCCCGGCTCCTCTCCCCTCCCTGGGCTTATTTATATAATACCCTGTAATTATATCAGAATAACTGGTTCCCACTAATTAGAGGGTGATTATGTTTCATAACAACAAAATGAATACTTCCCAATTAACTCTTTGAGTTTATAATATGGAAGGCAAAAAACCTTGTTTTCCCTCTTGTATTTTTTAAAGAGAATTAAATCACTCTAACGAAGCCCTCGTTGTCTTGCATGCAAACAAAATCATTAATTGGTTAATGTTTACTATGCCAGTGAAAAAGCTTCCTCCAGAACGGGGATGGTTTGGCTGCCCTGCCAGCTGAACTACTAGGGAGTGTGCTCCTGTTCTGTTTCGGAGCAGTCAGAATAATGAAAGGCAGCCCTCGAACTCTTCATGCGCGACTGGCTGTCCTGACTGCAAAAAGTGCGCTGGACGCCATCATGTCAGGACCGGCACAGCCATTAATCCAGCTCCATTTCTTGTGTTGGGGCCATTTTCGGAAAGGTTGAGAGGTCTCCCAGCTGACCATGTTCAGGTCCCCTTTCCAGGGCCTTGTGGTTTAAGTGCCTGCCAGCCAGAGTGGGCAACGACCAGGGTGTAGCTGGCCAAGAGCTGGATCAGGGACCGGCAGCTTCGTCTCCTGGGCAGCAGATGCCCTGAGTCGTCCTTAAAGCTTAAAACCTTTTTCTTTCTCTTGATATTTATATTCAGCTCAACCGCAAAGATTTTCTTAGTAGTTGCAGGAGCACAGAAAAAAGAAAGGAGAGAGTGAGAGAGAGAGAGAGAGAGAGAGAGAGAGAGAGAGAGAGAGAGAGAGAGAGAGAGGTATACTCAAAGGCTACTTATTGATATTAGAGGTTTGTGTGAATTCAAATATTTGTAGATATTCATTCCATTTCTGGTCCAAAGTCATGATGGAATTGCACTCAGTGATTCCACTGGGCACCTCCAAGAAGGAAAGACTGAGAGACTGATGCTCTTTGAGGTTCCTCATGAAAAGCCACTTGACCCGTGACAAATACAACCAGCCCACCAGCACAGGTGTGTACCACTATCTAATACTCTATATAACTACCTGTAACTATTACTATACCTGCCCAAGGAATACCCGCTTCCTGGGATTGGCTGTCAGGTGCAGTGGTGAGCGAAAGGCACCCTTCCATGCTCACCTTGCCTGGAATGATGACCAGTCTGGAGGCAAGAGGGAGTTCTGTCGTGGCCAGGGGGTCTGAGCCCTGGAGAAGCTCTGAGCCTCCTTTGCACATGAACTGGCCCCCATTTTGGAGAAGAGAACGAAGGAACAAAACCTCTTTGGTCCATTATGGGGATGGAATGAACGATGCACCCACTGACCTTTGCTTGGCAAACTTTAGATTTGGACTCTCTCTGGGCTGGGGAGCAAGTTTTATCTCTCAAAGGGATCTTTTATTCCCCTTCTCCTTCTTTTTATACCTTGCTTAAAGGAGAGGACTCCAGCAGTTCTCGGTGGCTGCGAGCTTTTCAGCCGCTCTTATTAAAAGCCTCGTCCCATTCTGACAAGAACTTCAGGGCTCTCTTAGAACTGGGAAGGTCAAACACCGATTGAAAAGCAGAAGTCGGCTCATTAAATTAGAACAGGTGGTGTGGATGGAGTAGTTTGTCTTCAGCCCTTCTTCCGTCTCATTAAATGGTGCTTGCGAAAGGGTCACTACTCACGTGTTGGGGCAGCTCTGGGATGGGGGAGGGGGGGCTCCCTTTAGCTTCTGTCCAGGGGAAGGCAGGGACAGGATGCTTCCATAGGTTTCGTCAGCTAGGCCTAGGCTGAATGTCAATGTTGGTCCGAATGAATATTAGATTTATGGTTTATGGACTCTCTCTCTCTCTCTTTCTCTCCCTCCCTACCCCCATCTCTCTCTCTCTCTCTCTCTCTCTGTCTCAGTCTCTGTCCACCCACCCACCCATCCATCCACCCACCCACCCACCCACCCATCCATCCATCCATCCATCCATCCACCCACCCAATCTGCCAATCAAGGTGGATTTGCCTGCTTCCAGAGCCTGGGGCATTTGTGGGGAGTGGGTTGAAAAATCAAGATGATGGCCCCCATTATGTGACTGAGCCCTTTTATTGCTCATGATTCAGGCACATAAAGTCTAAACAAAACAAGAGATAAACTGGTCACAGCCCATGAAATCATGGACCGTCCTCAGTGTCACAGCTTTCTGGAGCAATCTCCCCCCGAAGGCCTTTTTTAGTAGCGCTAAACAGCATTTTGAAAAACACTCTTTTAATCTCATCCCGGGGGTGGGCTTCTTCCTCACATGGAGGGGGCGACGGGGGGGGGGGGTTTAAACTGATAGAGAAACCCAGCCAGAATTGATGAACAACAATAATTTCTTCTCATTCTGCCTTGCCCAGAATTTTAGACCACTCTTACTTGAATGGATTTCTCTCTGCGTCCTTTTAAATCTCCCTTTGTTTCAACTGTTTTAATAGAGTACAGTGGATTATTTGTTGTTTCTTCCTTCACTCAGAATTGATGGAGAAGCAGCGATTTCTTCAATTAAATACTGAAATGAAAAGCCGTAGATCTCCTTCAGTGTTGTACTAAGCAGTGCATTTCATTTCCCCCGGCCATTTAAGAGGGGGAGGGGAGGGGGGCCAGGAAGGGGCTTTGGGGCCACCAGGAGAGGCAAGATCTGGGCTCAGCCACATCCCCCGCTTCGTGCTGACCAAGATCAGACCCTGGAGAGCTCAGTTCGCTGTCCTTAGTCCTGATCTAAGAACAATCTGTCTCTGGACATAATGGAAGGGAATCACTGCTGCAGACACCTATTGAGGCCGTGTGTGTGTGTGTGTGTGTGTGTCTGTCTGTCTGTCTACCTACCAACCTACCTATCCATCTCTCTCTAATCTATCCCTCATCAATCTAAATATTATCTCTCCCTCTCTCCCTCCCTCCCTCTCTCTCTCAAGAAAGAAATCTGAAAAGTCATTGATGCTCACTGGTCCCTCTTTCTACAGCTGTGGGGAAGATTTGCAGGAGAGGCTGCCTGTCTCTTGGCCTCCCTCCAGAGGCTCAACTTTCATTAAAACACTGACCACCAGCCATTCCTTTTATTTTGGGTCCCAGGACCACAGGATGAGGTTGATCCACAGGCCCATTAAATGGAAACATGACGCAATCCTGCAGTTCCCTAAGCGCTTATGGAGTGAATCATTTCCCCAGCATCCTCGATGTGGCCTTTGAGCCTGTGGGCCCTTCTTAGTGGAGCAGGCGGGAGAAGGGGGGGGGCTTTGGTGGCATGGCTTTCGAGAGGGGAGGGGAGGAGCAGGAGGAGGCGGCTATTCTGCACCCAGAAGGATTCCTGGGGCAAGTCAGGCCATTGGCCAGCAATGTGGTCTGCTCCGCCGGGAATCGCCAGCCTTCTCTCAACTACGTTGGAAGCCCAGCCCAGAAGGTCACGGAGAGAGCGATCTTAGGTGGTGATAGTCACAGCTAGTGCCCCGTGGCTAGCGGTTCAAGCCCCAGGCGTCTGGAAGGAAGGGGCTGCCTCCCCTCTTTGGATGGGTTGCTGGGCACGAAGGGTGGTCTTCTACTGTCTCCAAAGAAGATTTGAGGTGAAGATGGACCTTTGGCCCCTGCATCCATCAAAGGCCTATTTTGCTTCCTGAAAGGAAAGATGAAGCTCCCCTTCCCCCACCCCCACAAGCCCCGTGGCCAAAGTTCGGTCTTCACTGGAGAAGCCAACACCGCGTGGGTGGGCATGAATCTCCTCCAGGGATCACCCCAAAAGGAAGGGAGGGCAGGCAGAGCATAGGGGCACTGGGTGGGGATTTGATAGGCAATGGCCCTGAATGGTGGCCCTTTCTGGTGGTCCGTCTGGGACGCCACGTGAGCCTGAGCTGTGGAAATGCTCAGATCAGATTTCGGGGAGTCCCCGGAGAGCCGCCATGGACCCCACCGGGTCTGCCTGCATCTCAGTGACAGCTGTCACAAGCCCTCAGCAGCCCCACTGGAGGCCTCTGTCCCTTCCACGTGGACAGGACAGGGGCTGTTCCTCGTTGATAACACAGCTGCTATTATTGCACGACACAACAAAACTGACAATGGGCACAGCAAACATTCTTCAAATACATGTGGTGTTTGCTTTATTTTTGCAGTTTACCCTGAAACGCAGCCAAGAGACGCCGCTTGCTGGCTCTCGTTTTCTCCCTGCCTGCCTTTGTCCACAAAAGCACACGGGGCCTCTCACGCCCTCCCCGCTTTGCCAGGGGACGATTGCAAAAGGTTTGTGGATTGTTGCAAGAGGTGGTCCTCCCTCTTAGGTCCTTGCGCTCCTGTTGTCCAGGTGGCCTCCTGCCATCCAGAGCCTTCGGAGGCTGCCCCCCTCCTTCCCTGGGAAATAGCCTGACCGTCTCCCTCCTCTGGAAGCTTTGCTCCAAGATGGCAGGCACGCTGCCAGGGCCGAGTGAAGGAAGGGCCTGACCTCCGCCAGACCCCTTGGGGCCCCCACTGCTAAGGCTGAAGAGCTAAGGGTCACCACGTGGGCAGGCCTGTTCCCACTTTAGCTGGAGGTGCACTAGAAGAATGACCGAGAGAGAAATTGATGTGTGGATGAATAGGCTGCAGAAAGCAACCCTGCTGGCCGATGGGTTGCATGAGAAGGGCCAGGGCGGAAGAGCAAGGGGAGGGGGCTTCTCTGTCTCACTCAAAAGCTGCACGTAGGCTCCAGGAAGAGGAAGGCCATTGCAAAAGGATTCAGCACCTTGAGTAAATCTGACCTTGGTCCCTGTCTCTATCAGAGAAACGGGGCCACTGCTTCTTGGGCCAGAGGGAGGAAGAACATCTTCTGGGTTGGGGGGCTCCTACCCGTGCTGAGCTTCACTCTTGCCTTTCTCCGTCATCAAGAAGACTGGGGGTGGAGCGGAAGCTTGGCTTAGTGGCAGGCCACCCACCCAATGGGGAGGCTAGGAGCAGAACGTCCCTCCCCCAATAGTGCCAGGGAGGCCTCGGCTGACCGGCTCCCTTCCGGGCCCCGGAGGAGTCACCCCCTCCTCGCCTGGTTTGCAGATGACAAATGGGAACCCTGCCGGAGTCAGGCCTGATTGCGTCTCTCTGGCTCCCGGGGCTCTCCGGATTCGCAGCCTGGCCACGTTGCCACAGAGCTCCCATCGATCATGCTTAAGCAGGCTCCGGTTATTGGCTGTGGCCCCTCTGGCAGTCGAGCATTTAGTGGGATAAATAGATAGACTCCCGGTGACATGCACACCCAGGGAAAGACAAAGAAGGCAGCTGGGAGGGAGGGGGGGTCGGGGGGTCGGCCACCAGAAACACGACCCCAAAGTTGCAGGGGCGGCCATTGCCGGCTCTCCTCCAGCAAGGATCAGGGCCAAGGGGGCTGCCGGTGGGGCCCCCTTCTTTTTCCCTGGCCTGGCTCCTTCCCAGTCCAGCAGCACCCTCTGGGGCTTCCCCAGGGCTAGATTGGAGGCAAGACTCTGGGGCTCCGAAGGGCTGGAGGAGCCCCCCCCCACCAGCAGCGTCAGCAGCCTTCGGGCCTGGCCATGTGGGGGAGTCGGAGCAGGGCCTGCTCCAGGCAGCCACCAAGGCACGTTTTCCACGCACTGATGTCATGGAGGAGCTCAGCTGGAATGCTGTGATTCTCACACGTTTCCCTGTTTTCTTTAGCTGAGAGTTTATGCTGCTCCACTGCTTGTTGGATCTGATCGGAGCATCTGGTGGGCATTGGGCCTCCATCCTGAGCCACAGCTGGGCCAGGAAGATCTTTGGGATGGGCAAGGAATGAGCGAGAGCCCCTCTGTGCCAAGGGAGAAGGCTGTGGGGTCTTTGGGGCTCCCCCAGCCCCCACCCGAGAGATAAGCCACTGAGCCCTGCCTTGGAAAGGGGGGGGGCTGAGGATTGGCCATCAATGGCCCTTGGGTAAACCTGTGGAGGGGGCAGGTGCCCCATCCGTCATAGGTGGCTGTCCCCCTATTGGCTCCCGCATGCCTGTGTGTGAGTTGTGTGTGTGGGTCCTCCCAAAGCCTCATTTGGAGGTCCTGAATGCCTCCAGCACCTGTCCCGGAAACGCCAGTGCCTGAGTGGTCAATTGAAAAAGGCGCCTGCCACAGCTAACATGACAGCCGATGTGCATAACTGCCTGTAATCTTCCCCCGACGTTCAATTGCTCCAATCCGACTCCATTGAGTACAAAGAGGCTGCGATTATCCAGAGATCCGTCTGTCACCAACATTACAAATGGAGGCTGACACGCTGCTCGGGGACGGAGCCGCCTGCGTATTAAAGCCCATCTTTTGTTGTCTCCAGCGAAGGCTTCGGGGGGCGTGCGGGGAAGGATTGCGGGCATTTGGGGAGAAGGGAGGGGGGAAGGGGGGCTGGGGCTCAGATCCACCTGGGATAAAAAGAGGGCTGGTCCCATCAGGAGCAGAAAGGTGGGGGCTCTCGGTCAGCCCTCCCAGGTTGGTAGCACAAGCGACTCCAGAATCCCCCTTTATTGGTTGGGCTCCAACAGCGAATCTCTTTCCCTCCCACTTACACCCAAGAGAGTCAAGGTGAGTCTCTTTCTCACGTGTCCTCCTATTCCCAGGCTCAACTGAAGTTTCGTAACAGCTGCTGACTGACTTACACTCTTCTACCTGCCCCCCCCCGAAGAAGAAAGCCAGTAGAAGAGAATACCCAGACAGTAGGAGGGGAGGGGAGGGGAGGGGAGGGGAAAGGCTGCCTTGGACCCTACAAGGATCCCAGGCTCCACCGCAGAGCCGGGGGTTTCTGGTCCCTTTCTGAAGCCTTTCCGTGGAGGCTCCTACTGCCAATTTGCCACTGGCTGTAAGAGGAACTGGAAGCTGGAATAATTTATCCACGGGGAACCGCAGGAGCACACTTGGGTCTAGCAGTAGGTAGGGTTTTTTAAAAATAATTCTCTGATGTCTCCTCTTTCTCTCTTACTTAAAACGATTCTGTCTTTCTCTGTCCCTTAGATATAATTCTGAAATAACTGATTCAAAGTTACATCAAAAGGATTTAACTCCTCTCTCCTCACCCCTGCCTGCTCCAACCCAGATCTTGTGCAAATCTAAATACCCATGGTTTATCCTTCCAGTGTATTTCTAGGTAATCCTTTTTTTTCAGAGGGACCAAAGGGAAGAAAGAAAGAAAATGAATAAATGCCACCTGCTTTTCTCTGCTCTTTCATCTCGGAGAAACTGCTGGGCCCAGGGAGTCCTGAAGACGAGACACTTTCTGCAAAGCAGGCTGGGTGGTTGGTGCCCCATCCTGCAAAGAAGAGAGACCTCTTCAATGGGCCAGGAGGCATCTCGCCAAAGGCATGGACGACGGATGAGCAAGAGGTTCTCCAACGCACTTCCTGCTGCTCCAAATCAGACCAGGCTGCTCCCTTGAGTGAGGTTTGATGGCTCCATCCTTCCGTCAAAGGGTCTTGCTGTTATGGTGGGGGTCCCTGCTTGCCACTCCCAATTCCAGGGCAGATGGCCCCAGTAGTTGGTCAGTCAACTAGTGTGAAGTTCTGGCCTCAGCACGGACATAATATCCCTATCCTTGGGAATCACCTGAATGCCTGGCCGGCATCTGTTCTCAAGGTCATGCTAGGCATGAAGAGGGAACCCAAGAAGGTGATCCAGTTGGGTTCCACCTTCCAAAGTGCCACCGTCTAGTGGCACAACATAGACTTGGGGAGGATGCCACGTTCCACCCAGGGAAGATGCAGCTGTGTTGGTGACCAGTGATGTAGAGAGACAGTTCGCTCATCCTGGCACCTTCTCTGCACTAACAGGCTGCTGTGAAAGAGATTTCCAGCAACACGTGTGGGACTTTCCACTTAATTAGGATCAAGTGAATTAGGCCACCCCAGAAGACCGCGTGGAATTTATTACGTGACCTCGGAGCAAGCGTGAAAGAGCAACTGCCTGTGATTAAGTTTACCTCACAACGTATTAACTGGTGTGTCCCATTTAGCTTGCAAGCAAAGTTTTAAATCTGTTTATTCACCCGTAAGAGATGCGTTTAAGGAATGTTTTCAAGACCAAAGGCTGAAAGCATATTTTGATAGGCCACCTTCATCAATAAGAATTCAAACATTGACATGTAAGACATCACTTTCTTGCAAAAATGGAGACATTATTAGGGTTGCAAAAGTAAACTGGGATTCTAAAATTATTCCAAAATCCCCAATTAAGGAACACACTCTCAGAATCTGAGTCTAACTTTGGATGAGTGAACTAGAAATGGCCCCGAATCACATCTGGATGGGAGCTGTAACTGCAGAAGAGCCCAAAGACCTTTTCTGCCAGAAGAACTCGGAGATAGCCCCCCCCTCAGTGACTTCTCCTGTTAGCTTTAAGGGAGGGGGGGAAGAGCCCCCATCTTGGACTGAACTTCTGCTCTGCTTCTCATCCAATGAGCCTTTCAACAAGCACTGCGCTTTCTGGTTTGATCACCAACATGGTTTGGCTCCAACCTAGTTTCCCTGACTCCCTTCCTTCCAGGTTTATTTGTGGCCGGTCTTTAATTCACTTGCATTCCTTGTCACGTCCCATCACCCAGGGCCTGTGGCCCAAGACCCACAACTCACAGCGGCCCTTGTTAAGGCAGCATTCATGCAGGAGGAGGAGCCTCGATTCCTCAGGTCTCCCCCTAGTAGCCCCCCACGGACGTGCATGGGAGTGGAGGCAGGTCCGTGCAGTTTGGCCCTCCACGTTCCTCCAGGTTGAGGATGGCGGAAAGCTCACCTGGACAGGAAGGAGCTTGGGGTCCTGGGTCATTAAAACAGAGTCCCCCCGACCAGCCACCCTGCAGAGAATGGTGAGCAAAGCCACACTAAGTGCTTTTCTCAGGTCGGGTCAAGAAAAGAAGGGAGACATTAGCAGGGTAACATCCATGTTTTAACTTAAACCCTTTGAGGGCAAAATTAATGTTGGTGCCTCCTCTGGGCTTCTTGCCTACGCGTCTCTTGTCCTTGCGTCTCCAAAATGAGTTTCTGCAAACATGATATTATTCATTAGGCATCTAAGAAAGGGATAAATAAGTGTCTCTTTCCATTGAGGATCTTCCGTTCTTCATTTAGCCAAAGATGCTGTTTATTTCTCTGGAGGACAAGGTGCTAATCAGATCTTGTAATGCAGACAGGTAAGCAGGGCTCCCTGGGCGCAGGGAGGAGAAGGCAGCTGAAGGCCGAGGGGAGTCCTCGGACAGGTCCCAGTGGCCCTGGAGGCAGCCTGCTCCACGAGGGCCAAAGGGCTCATGGAGGACAATTAAAGATGGGGCAGCCCCACTTCACTAAAGGGTTGGCACCAGTCAGTTGAGGGGGAGCAGAATCTGTGGGAGGGCTGCGGCATTGTGGTTCTGACCCAGCCACACCAGGAAGCTCTTTGCCACCCAAGAAGCAGCCCTTTGTTTGGGAGGTGGGGTGGGGGCCTGCATGGGTCAGTGCAGGAAGGACAAATGGCCACTTCAGTGGCTTCGGTGATTCTAGATCTTCAGGAATCTTTCTGGAGCTGATCCAAAGGAAATCTGTGCTTCTGTCTGAGGCCAGGCAAGTGATGGTCCCATGTTGGTACTTTGATATCAAAACAGGATCTTTCACGGATTCTTCTTGTCCATCGTTTGCCCACTTTCAAATCATCAGCATGAGAAACTCTGGGACCCATTTTGGAGACGCGCTGACCACCGTTTGTGCCTGCTAGTATCTTGGCTGCTCCTCCAGGGTGTTGTGGAGATGAAAGGGTTGGAGTTGGATCAACTCTGGGCAGAGAGCAGCCTCCGTCAGCACAGAACCTGGTGGCTGGGTCTGGACCGGTCCTTCTTCCTCAGCCCAACCTCAGGGCCTCCCCTGGCACCGTTGAAGGGGAAAGAGAAATCTAGCTGCGAATCAATGCACACCTGATACAGGAGCTCATCTTCAGCCACGGGGCTGACAAAATACTTCCTGTTCCTATGGAGATATGAATTGGTAGCACACAATGAATTTTGTAATATTCTGTAATTTTCCATTCTGAAAGTAAAAGCCTGTACGACCTTAAAAGCGAGTGAAATTATGCATTCCACACACCAAGCAGAGAGAAAACGGATTCAGAATGGCTAAACAATGCACAGCCTCTAGGTTCTGTTCTGTTCCGTTCCGTTCTACTCTCTGTTCTATGCTCTGTTCTGTTTTTTTGAATATCTGTATCTATACTTACATCTAGAGGTATAAAAAAAAAATAACCAGGGAAAGCAAATGAAATAATCAGCAACATATTCAAAGGAATAAAATTCACTGCCCTTCCGGAATAGCCTCCCCAGCAGAGGCACATTAGAAATGCAACACTATTGAAACCCCCCCCCCCCCCTTCGCAAGGGCTCCACTACTAAAGCCACAGCTCAACCTCCCACAAGAGGAGCTGGGTAAGAACAGGACTCAGGTGACCCAAAGGTGCTTTTTCAACAGGCAACTGGACTCTCCTGGTTTTGCTTTGAAGGCGTTTCGCTTCTCATCCAAGGAGCTTTTTCAGCTCTGACCGGAAGGTGTGGGAGGGACCTGGAGAAGTTCCCTGGATGAGAAGCGAAAGGTCCTCAAAGCAAAACCAGAAGAGTCCAGTGGCCTGTTGAAAAAGCACCTTTGCGACGGACGTGACCTGGAGGATGGACAATCTCCATGGACATTATTCAGATGAGCAGAAAAGCACCGCGGTGACCCAGAACACCGGGAAGAAAAGGCAAGAGATGGTCTCTGTAACACCTTCCAACAAAATGGGCATCCACACAACATTTTCAAAAGGTGCCACTTACAGGATTGCGTAGATGTATTGCGCAGACATCTGAGACTTTTATTTGGTGCATGATGACCTGGTAAATAGGTGGGCCTTAATTCTGAGTAAACATGCGTGATGCTTCTGACCAAAGCACTTGTTCAGATATATAAATAAACATCCCTCCCTCCCTTCCTCTCTCCTCCCTTCCTCCTTCCCTTCCTTCCTTCCTCTCTCCTTCCTTCCTTCCTTCTTTCCTTCCTCCCTCCCTCCCTTCCTCTTTCCTTCCTTCCTTCTTCCTTCCTTCCCTCCCTCCCTCTGCAGTGACTGGGACAGTCATAGCCTCGTGAATGAGCCTCAGGGCCAGGATTGCCAATTCTCCCAGAGTATAAAGTGCAATTAGCGCATCAAGGCTGTGACCTTGTCAGGCAGGAAGGCTTGATTTACAGGGCCAGAGGGACCGGGGAACAGCTCCAACATTGTGCAAAGGTCCACACCAGAGTATAGGTCACCCACTTTGTGCAAATTAAGGGAGACCCCTAAGATCAGGATTGTCATGGTGAGCTGGATTTATGATGGCAAATGTAAAAAAATCTCTAATAAGGGAAAGGGGTGAGGAGGGGGTGCTAAATCACACCAAAGTGGAGATGTTGAGAAGCCAAGGCCTGGCGCTCCAATGGCAGTGAGCCAGGGGAGACCACTCGGGAGGCAGAAACGATGGCACATTCTCTGCTTCAACGTGGCTTGCACGAGTCAAGGCCGTGCTTGTTCTTGGAGGGGTGGGCTTTGGTTAGATGGTGGCGCCCCTTCCCCTTGGAGGCCTCACCTGGGCCAGAAGGTTGGCTTGTGAGTTGCCATGTTCTGAGCAACTTCAGTACACCCTGGGCCCAATTTTTATATTCTTGCTGCTCTCTTGGTATCAGGCAAGTGGCCCAAAGATAAGAAGTGTTGCAACTTCTCTAACATCGGCTATGTCCAGAGAGCAAGGGAAACGAGGCCTCTTTCTGGAAGAACTTCTTGGCAGTGCAGTGGTTAGAGCAGTGGTTCCCAACCTTGGCAACTTGAAGATATCTGGACTTCAACTCCCAGAATTCCCCAGCCATTTGCTGGCTGGGGAATTCTGGGAGTTGAAGCCCAGATATCTTCAAATTGCCAAGGTTGGGAAACACTGGGTTAAAGTACAGAACTGTGAGCTGCTTCTGCTGACCGTTGGCTGTAGTTCAGCAGTTCAAATCTCACCACTAGCTCAAGGTTGACTCAGCCTTCCGTCCTTCCGAGGTGGGTCAAATGAGAACCCGGATTGTTGGGGTCAAGAGGCTGGCTCTGCAAACTGCTTAGAGAGGGCTGTAAAAGCACTGTGAAGTGGTATATAAGTCTAAGGGCCATTGCTATGTTGCGATTCTTGTGTCTGGCCCACCGCTTGAGCTTGGCTGCTCCTGGTGCTTCCTTTCTCCGTGATATCTGAAGCCCTTTCATCTCTGGCAGGGAAACCCAGGGGGTGGCAATGGGTGACAGGCCCTGAATCCCACAGGGACAATGAACTAGGCAAGAGAAAAGAGGGCGGGTGTGTTTGAAATTTCTCTTAGTTGAACGCTGTCAATCTTCCCTCTATGGATGTTTTACAGGGATGACAAGATGATTAAGTATGTAAATAGGAATGAGTCACCCGCTCCGTTTTCATCATATCTGGCTAGAAGCCTCTCGCGGTCAATGCCAGCCCTTTCAGGTGGGCCTCCCAACATAAGGGGCCAACCTCTAGGTACAGCCGGGGTGGTGACAGAAAGTGAAGAGGGTCCAACTCACATGCACATAAAAAGGGCAGGTTTCCATCCAACAGGCGACCCTGGCCACCACCACTGGTTGTTTAGCCCTCTCTCTGCCCCTCCCTGCAGCTGGACCCCTGGCCTGCCCCTCTTGCCACCCACGCCAGCGCTAACATGGCTCTGGTGTCTTCGGGCGGTGGGCAGAAGGGGGTGCCGAGAGACCCTTGCTCTGGGTCCTAGGGAACTCCACGCCAGCCTCTGTTTCTCTGAGCACTTGCACAGCTGTGGAGGTGGCCAGTTCCTTTCCAGGGATGTAGATCTACTGCAGATCCCTCTTTGGCTGTGGGGGATCCAGAGGCTTCTCTTGCTCTGATGCGCAGGAGGACCTCATCGGACCAATCAGCCTTTTCCCAAGGCTTACGTTGAGCGTCCAATTTCCTTACCATCCCAGGTGGGTTGAGCTTTACCCACCTATTTGACCGCCACTCAAGTGGGCTGGCAGCCTTCTAGAAGCGCAGAGGCTTGTTTTGGAAAGAGGCAGAGGCAGAGCTAATTTCCAACGCCCCAGTGTGGTAGATACGCACAAACAGGGTGTGTGTGTGCCACAAAGGCTATTTTGTTCTTTGCCGTCGCTGTGGCTTTCAGATGGCCATCACCTTCTCTTCCTTCAAAGTGCAACAAATGAAGACCTTGGCAAGGAAATGAAATAAATGATTTATGGTAGCCTTATGTATCAAATGACAACGTTAATATCATGGTGACTTTTTCTAGCCGTGAGTTCAAAGCTAAAGTAGAGAGGGAAGCCATTAGCAGAGCACCGACTGCAGCATCTGGAAGTAGGGCCCCCCCAAAACGTCTCCCTTTGTGCATAACTCTGGTTGCCTCCCCCGGCACTGAGGCCAATCCCTGCCCTAAATCCACAAGATCTACCACTCGTAGCAGTTACTTAGTGGCAACGAGAGGAGTAGGGCAGTAGTTGGCGTTCACACTCGGGTGAAATCCACAGAGTTCTTCCCAAGTGTACTTTATTTTTTTTAAATTGTATTTTGGACCATTCTGGAAAATGTACCTACTTTAATTTTTTTTTAAAGAAAAAGGGAGCTAATTAATTGGAGGAGTGACACATTTATTCCTAATGATGTATAATTGCTCTCCTGCTGTGCTTCTCCATTGGGGTTGCAGCCCTGAGAAACGGGGAGAGAGAAAGCAGACTGGAAGAGAAGCTGGGGCGGCCCCAGGAACCCCTGGATCATCAGCACCGCCTCCTCTTTGGCCAACCCCGCCTTGCTGCCGTCTTCCAGATGTTCTACTGAGCATCAGCAGCATCAGCAGCCCTTAGAGAAGAGCTGGGGGTTGAGCTGTCCAGTGGCCATCTTTGGCTTCTCCGGCTGTCCTCCTGCTTCCTTTCAGGCCAGGACCCGATTCCTCCCGTCCGCCCAGCTACTCTGGGGTTGCCTGGAGCAGGAGGAGGATGAAGGCCACCAAGCCTCAGCCTCTCCCTCCTCTTTCGGGAGAGCTTCCTGCTTTGGCCTTGGGGCCTGGCCTGGCCTGCAGGAATCCTCTGGGTCTTGCAATGGCTTCTAAGCCTTGGAAGGATGTTTGGGGAAGGCTGACTCTCCCTTTCTCCAACAACCCCCCCCGGATGCAACGGGGGCAAATCTGGCAAGTCCACACTGCCACGTTTGAACCTTGAAGGTGGCGTGAGCCCAGCTTGAAGCATTTGTGTCCTGGAGAAAACCGAGAGGAGTAAACTGTGGGTAACTGAAGCTCCCCAGAATGTTTGAGCTCACCAGCTCTTTTAAAGGATTTCCTGGTCTGCCTCCCTTGGCTACACTCTGCCTACACCTAAGTGAAAATCCTAAGAACATAGATTTTACTTCAACAGCTGCACAGGACTATTTTAAGCAGTGAGTGAGATCATCTGTGTTTGGAAAATGGCTGAGCAAAAGAAGGAAGAAAAACGATGCTAAATAATTGGGAAGCCTGGAATTTTTTGCTTCCGAGAAGAAGGACGCTTTGCCCTTTTGACCTGGAAGAGGGACGAAATCTTATATTTGGGTGTGAATCCCAAATAGTAAAAATCACACCAGGGAAGGGCTGGGGTCTTTGGCCCAAGGTCGGTCTTTCTTTAAAGAAGCCGAGGCAGAGCAACTCCTGATGAGGAGCCCTCTGGCCAGGGAGCCCCCCTCCCTCACCTGTGGTAAGGCTAAGCGGGAATTAACTTTTCTCTCCCCCCCCAGTGTCCTTGTGAGTTTGCATGGTTGTGTAACCGGGAGGCAGCAGAAAGAGAGCGGAAGGGCCCTGCCCAACTCCTCCGCCGTTGGCTGTAATCAGGGCCTCCCAGCTTGGATGCTTTCTGGAAGAGGATCAGCAGAAGTGGTTATAAATCAGCCTCTTCCAAGCCTCCGCTACACATTGTCATGATGAAAATTCTCCAGATGGCCCTGGAATCCTTGTGCAGCCACCGCCGGCATCCGGGGCCCGTTCGGCTTCCTAGAGAAGTGAAAAATGTGACAGAGCGGCTGAAGTGCATGGCTGCTCCCGACGGTGCTGCATGCAACAGCGCTTAGTGTTTTATGGCACGGGACTGTGAACAAGGAACAGCAGTTAGGACCCGACAATATTTGATAGATGGCATCGGCGCCGTTTATTACACATTATCTTTTCCAGAAGAAGTTACAATAGGGCTGTGGGGAAAAAAACCTCTGAAAAAATAAACTCTAGGCCAGTGTTTCCCCAACCTTGGCAACTTGAAAGTATCTGGACTTCAACTGCCAGAAGTCCCCAGCCATCACTGCTCTAGACCACCCGGTGTAACAAAGCAGCAGGCAAATAAAGAACAGGTAGAGTCATTAACTTCAGAAAGCTTCTCACGCGGAAGAAATCAATGAGGTTGTGTGCAATTAATATGCACAGGGGAAAAACACCCTAAAATGTTAAAAGGATCATATCCACCTATTCCAGGAGAGCTAAAAATAAGAGTGATTCCTCTGATCTTTGCAACTGACCATGCACGAACTGAGAATTGGCCTTGATGGGTTGCTACCCTATTGGTTTTCCCTCTGCCTCCCCTTCTCCGTCCCTCGGTCTCCGTCTCTCCCTCACCCTGTCTCCCCCTCCCTCTGCATCTCTCTCTCCCCTCCCTCCCCCTCCCTCCCCCTCCCTCTCTCCCTCTCCCTCTCCCTCCATTTCTTTCTCTCTGTCTCTCTGTCTGTGATAGGAGCACCGTGGGGAAGGAGGGCTGGGGGGCCGGGCTGTTTGGGACTTGGAGGGCCAGAGGCAGTCCTGGGGCTGATCTTGTGTGTGAGTGGGGGCATCACGGGCCTTTCCAGGAGAAGAGGCAGCGCTTGCCCACCCTAGCAATTCTTGCCCACCACCAAGAACATCTGCTTGTGTTTTGGCCCTGGGCAATGAGCTCGCTATGGCAACTACTTCTGCTGTCCTAACAGCTGCCTGGGGTCTCCTCAGTGTTGTGACAGGCGGGGCAGATGCTCAAGTCAGCTCTTGGATAACTGCATCCCATGGCAGGGACAAAAAAGCCCCCCCCTTCCCGTGCCTTTGCTGACCAGGGTGACAGGCATCCCCTCCTGATGGTCCTTGCAGGTCTCTGGTCAGCCTTAAGCCAGGAGCACACCGGACAATCCTCCAGCGTTCCTCCTGCAGGCCCTGCAACACTCGACTGCAGCTCAGAATCTCCGAGGGCGTTTGCTCATTCAGTAAAAAGTAAGAAAGTAGTAAAACGCAAATAGGTAAACAAGAGATCTTGGGCTCTCCAAATCTACAGTTTTCTAAAGTATCATTACTTACCTGTGAATTATAAAATATGTTATTTGAAAAGCCAGGAATCACTATTAAGGCTCAGGGCCTTTTGCACGTAAATAAAATTGATTGATTGATTGATACTATTAAGCTTTAAACATATGCATTAGAAACCGTGTCAAGATAACATAAATCACCGACTGAAATTATATGCTATAATAAATGGAATCAGTAGGGAGAAAAGGTGTTTGTCTCGGATTGCCCCAAGAAGCTAGACTACTGTAGGGACTCTTGCAAAAAGCAGAGACCTCACCCTGGCCACGAAAGGCCGTGGAGTCGGGTCTGTGGTTTTCCCACTTGCAATCTATGGCTGTGAAGGTTGGGTCATAAGAAAGGCTGAGCGCCAAAGAATGGAGGCCCTTGAACCGGCCGTCTGTTCTAAAACCCTTGACTACTGGTTCACGCACGCACGACACTTCTGCGCATGAGTAGAAGCATCCCAGGCATCTAGGCTGAACCTCCCGCCACCGGTGCTACTGGTTCTTAGAACCAGGCCAAATCGGGAACAACCCACCACTACTTTGAACTGTGGTGCTGGAGAAGACCCCTGCGAGTCCCTTGGACAACAAGGCAATCCAACTGGTCAGTCCTAGAGGAGATCAACCTCAGCTGCTCTTTAGAAGGCCAGATCCTGAAGAGGAGACTCAAAGACTTTGGCCACCGAATGCGAAGGAAGGACTCGCTGGAGAGGAGCCCGATACTGGGAACGATGGAGGGCAAAAGAGGAAGACGGCGACTTTTCAAAATTTGTTGTATATATTTGTATATCTTGGTTATTTTTACATCAATAAAAATTTTTTTGCTCTACCTCTTATCTAAATTATAATATTTCTCCTTTTTTGGGGTGAGTTCTTGGTGTTTTTGGATTTGTTTGTTTCATTTCCTTTAATTTTCACTGCATCTGAATCTTTTTACCCATTTGTACCATTGATCCCAAGCGTTGTAGGTCTGTTCCGTCTCTGTCTTGAATTTCATAGGTCATCTTGGTCAGCTCCGCACTTTCGTGAGCCTTGTTTATAAAATGTACAGTGGATGGGACTGTGTCTTTCTTCCAGTATTGGGCATATAATATTCTGGACATGACTTCACAACTAACAACAACAACAACAACGGACTCCACGTGTGGAAAAACCCAGATTTTGGATGAGGGTTCAAGGGGGATTTCCAGTTAGAGGTCCAACCCACTTTTAAGATTGGAAGCTCTTCCCACCATCGAGGCCTCCTCCCTCCCCTCCCACGGAAGGAATCAAGACCCATCTCGCAGGAAGAAGACTGTAACGTTGGAGTCAGCACGTACGGAACTACTTCAGAATTTATGTTTTAATAATAATGCAACAAAAATATTTCAGGTTGAATTGGGAATTCAACTTTTAAAATTTATTTCATTCTAATACAAATCGTTTCCCAAAATTATTGAGCAGTACATTTCCAGCAACTTTTAGGAAACAAACTGTCCATTTTAGCAATAGAAACTGAACCAATATACCAAGGGTGAGTATTTTGTACTGGTTTTTCTAATGTGTGTAATAAATTTAGTGCTCTCCCATCAACATTCCCGCTGTTGCATCTGAGAAGAGGATCCCATCTGAATCCGGGCTCTTGGTTTTGACCTTCGGAGTCTTGTGGTGGCTTGGCCTTCTCCCAGATTGGATGGTGCATAAATGGACCTCCTGCCGTCCACTCCACCCACCCACCTTTGCGATAGTTTTAGACACCCAGCCAGGTGGGCTTTGAGCACAACAAGCTGCTTTTGTCGTGATGGCTTAGAAGGCTTCGCACGGCCACTTCAGAGGCCCAATCGATTCAGGTGGAGGTGGGCGGCAAACCAGGTGTTATGAGACTCTGAGGAGGCTCTCGGTTCCTGGGAGGGGCTGCTGGAGGTTGACAGCTGGTAGGACAAGCAGGAGGGACCCCCACTGGTTGCCTTCACCAGACCCTGTGGCACATTGAGCTATATGACCCGCCTCAGTGGTCAGCTCTGGCACCTCTTGGTCCAGCGGGCAGCTGTGCTCCCTTTTCAGACCCCATTGCTTGCCGGAAGTGGGACCTGGGCCTAGGGCTTTGCGCACGGGTGCATCTACGGAAATGCTAACAGATCCATAGAAATTGTGTCCCGCAGTTTACCAGCTCCTCTCTGGTTTCCTACGGGGTCTTTGAAATTTAGAATCAATTCAATTATTCAGGTCCCCAAACAACATCATAAAAACAACATCAATTTGCACCAAAAGGCACTGCATTAATGTGCTGAAATAATGATGTACATTTGCAACATAAACTTACAATCAATCTTGTTTCTTTTAGCCGAGCAGAACAGCGGGCGGGAGGAGCACCATTGATGGTCTTGATTGAGGCAGCTTGAAATGGAGGGAGGTTTATTTCTGGGGAGCTTAAAGGGAAGGGGCTCTAGAGCAATGGGGGCGTCCTCCACCACGCCTGGCAAAGCCTCCCTGGCAAGTGCTTTGAGCCGCTCTAGTTTTCTCCCCTGCACCCATCTCAGAGCAAGAGAAGACCCTGAGAGAGAGGGAGGGGGAGAGAGAGGGAGGGGGAGAGAGAGAGAGAGAGAGGGGTCATCCAGGGCCTCTGGCCTAAATGCAGGAGGGGAGAAGTGGACAGAACTACAGGGAGCTCCCAGCTTGATTCCAGAGAATGAGAGCAATCACCCGCCTTGGCCAGCTCCCTGCTTTGGCCACACCACCAGAGTTCAGGAAGGTCTCAGCTGGACTTTCAATACATGCATGGGATGGGGCTGGATGGGGGGGGGGGGCTGCCCTGGCTTTCCGTCCATGGAACAGACAGGATCCACCCAAACCTAGAAGGATCCCACAGTGCACGGACGTAGCCGGTGAAGGACTGCAAAAGTTTTTACTACCACACTGTGGGCGTGGTATATTTTGTGGGTGTGGCTTGCTGGCCATGTGACCAGGTGGGAGTGACTTAAAAGTTATGTGACTGGCTTAAAGGTGGCCAAATTGATGCCACTCATGTCAAGGGTTAGGATGCCTGGACTCTCCCCACCTCCCTCTCTATTTATTATGAATGAACATCCAAAATATACTCTTTAATTCTGTGTATATATGCCATATGTGTACATACATATACCACACGGGCAGATAAAAATATACATTATCTACTATATAAACTGTACAGTATGTGTATGTACACACACGCACAGCTCTTCTAAAATTATACACATTCAACTTCATTTACTGCATTTACTCATTTACGGAGAGGGGCGGCATACAAATCTAATAAATGTATTATTATTATTATTATACCCAGAGCCCAGATGGGGGAAAAAGAAAAAAAATCAAAATTTTTCTACCGGTTCTGTGTTCTTGACCATACCTGAAGGAGCCCATCCCTGGACGTGGCCCAAGCTATTATATGGCTGCTTTATTTTTTGACTGTCTTGACTGGCACCAATGATTCCCCCAAGGACTTTCCCATCACCTGCCATTCAGACCTTTGAACGGGGACCCCAGGAATTGGAGGGCACTCAAGCACAATGGGGGTGGAGGTGGGGTCCCGATAACCCTCCTCCTTCTACATGCCTGCTCTGTTTCCACTTGGCTCCAGTGTCCATGACCTCCCCAACCACCCTCACCTGGAGGGGAGGCCACCCAGGGGCAGAAGCAGGGGAAGGAGCCCCATCCTGTGTGTGTGTGTGTGTGGGGAGGCAAAGCTGCTGGCAGGGGGAGGCTCGGTTCAGTGCAGGATCCTTCCAAGAGATGCGCTCAACACGAGGCGGCCTCTCTCTTCTGCATCGGAGCGTCATTGATCTTCCCACGCGTCCCGTCACATCTTACAAGAGGCCCCAGCCAGGGCTTCATAAATATTGAATGGGGATGTATTTACATGCCCGCCTTTGGTTTATAAATAGCCGAGACCAGGGCTCTTCCCCAGGAGACATCTTGGCAGATAAAAACCAGAATGGGGGCAGCGTTCCGGGCTCTGAGCCCAGCCTGGCTCTACAAGGTGCAGGCTGAGCCCTCCAACGCAGGAGCTGAGAGGCCCCCAGGCAAAGGAGGGGCTTGAAGGGGGGAGTTCGAGGAGAGGGTGGCCAACCTTCCCCGGCAACATTTATTTGCTGCCAGCCGAAATAACAGCAGAGTCCAAAGAGAAGCAGCCTTTTCAAACGCGGCGAGTCCAGGCGAAGAGCCACATGGGAAACACCAGCCTGGATGAAGGAGCCATGGGATATAAGACCGTGGGGGCTTCTGATGCTCAGAGGAGACCCAACTTCTCCAGGGCAGCCAGGAGGGCTGAATCCTGATCTTCTGATAAGGGTCCTAAGGTGTTAAGGCAGTGAGCCCCTTCTCGGTCAACCCAACTCTTCGCATCCCCCTCCCATGGAAGCTCTCGGACTGCTTCTCTCTAAGAATTCCTTCAAGATTCCCCTGCTTGGGTTTAGCTGGAGCTTTGCTTATTTGTTTGTCTGTCTGTCTGTCCGTCCGTCCATCCATCCATCCATCCATCCATCCATCCATCCATCCATCCATCAATCCATCCATCCTTCGTTTGTTTGTTTATGGGATCTACCTGCTGCCCAACTCCAGTTGGGCTCTGTGTGGCCTTCTCGTAATGACTGTTGATTAAAACAACCCAGGATCCTGTGATGCCTTCATCAACCCTTAGGTGGGACTTTTCCTCAAGAGATGCTCCGGTTGAAATACGTCCTGCTCTGTCAAAGCTTCCAGGGCCATAAACTGGACAGTCTTCCAAATGCCACACAAAATTCCAGCACTGGCTAAAAGTCTCCTGAAGAGCTTTGGCTGTGAGAGTTGGGTTGTCTGGCAGTTCATCCCACCCCTGTGACGTCTCATTCTGACAGGCTTATCCGGTTGTCTTGAGAAGAAGACCCTGCGAGGGGAACCAGCGGCTTTAAGGAGGAAGGCGGAGAGGAAAGATGGGGGGGCTGTGCTGGGCTTAGGTTATGCAAGGGAGCTCCTTTGGATGCCTGAAAGTTTAATTCCAGTGGTTCCTGACTAACCTTCTTCCATCCAGACGGATGCGTAGCTGGTCCTGACAGGTACACGGCTGTCCTTGTACGCCCAGATTAAAGGACTCAGCAAGTACAAAAGTGGTGGGAAGGCTAATTATATTCCTAAAAGCCCCCAAGAACCGGAGACAAATTCAATACTTTTTAAAAAATTATGCAGCTAAAGTCACGGGTGCCAAAGAAACTCAGAAGAGTCATAAATGTTTCAGCAGTGAACATGTGTGTCAGCGGATGAAAGCAAGCGCACCAAAGACGAGTGGAAGCAATGGCAGAGAGGACAAGAGGGCAACCGGCAGAAACACCCTCTCGCTTTCTGCCGGGCACTAGAGCTGCATCCTCTCCAAACCTCCAGGTACTCTGCACATGCTCAAGCATTGACTCGCAACATCAAGTGCTACAAGTTGAGTTTTAATTCATCTCATTCTATGTTATTCATGTTCACAATGTCTATGTCCTTTGTTCTAAAGAGGTCGGGCTTGGCCAGCAATGAGCAACTCAGTCTCACTTAGGACAGATTTGCAGTCCGAGGTTTCTAAGCGCTTCCTCCAGTGCAGATTCAGGGAATGGGGTGGAGGGGGAGAGACCCCCTTACAGCTGGCAGCTTCTTTAAAGAGGGAGCTTTCTTGTAAGAGGGCCAGGACCAACCATTACAACCCAGCCCTGCTTGAGGGAGACGGCCAGTTCTGAGTGCTTTTCCAAAAATGTTTATGGGAGTGTTGAGAAGGTGAAGTTGCATGGGGCAGAGCTCAATCACTGGACGAAGGAGGGTCAAGGGAGGCAGGTGGACATGCGGGGTGCACCCTGGGTGAAAGCTATTGAGATGCCCGTTTCTTGTTGTGCCGCAGTCGGAATCCGGTGACCCTCTGACAGAAGCCTCCCTCACCCTCCTGATTGAGGTGGCAGGAGGTGGCCCAATCTGCCAGAGAGACCACCTGTGAGGCAGGAGGTGAAGGCTGAGAGGTAGACCACCTCTGCACTCAATGCCCATCAAGAGCAGCCCCACTGCAGCTTCATTCATTCATTGTGAGCTGCCCCGAGTCTTTGGAGAGGGGTGGCATACAAATCTAATTATTAATAATAATAATAATAATAATAATAATAATAATAATCATCATCATCATCATTATTATTAATGCAGGGCTGCTTACTGGAATTGCCAGGTCGCCCTCCCACTCTTTTGGAGATGGACACTCTGCCCTCGGGGCAGCTCCATTCTGAAGGTTTCTATGCCCCCACCTGAGGTCATCATGGTGATGGGACCCCCTTTTGTCCAGTCAGCTCCCCTGGTCCTCGGTCTTTCGGCTGCCTCTGCACAAGGATACCATGATCGATGGTATCGAAAGGCGCTGAGAGGTCAAGAAGCACCAGGACAGAGGATAACCTCCTGTCCCAGGCCCACCAGAGATCATCCATCAGCGCGACCAAAGCAGTCTGAGGCCCTTCCAGTTCAGGCAAGGCCAAATGGGCAGAAAGGGCTGGTCCCCCCTTCTTGACCAGCCCAGTGACCCATCTGAGGAGCCTTTGAGATGGACGGGGTGTTGGGCAACCTTCCTGGTCAACAAAGCTGGCAGGTGCTGGGCTCAGCAAGGCAGGCGAGGGGATTAGGCCTTCTTGTTCCTAACCTGGCCCCACATGACCTCTCCTTCAGGGAGAAGGGGGAGGTCAGTGTGCCCTCCCCTGGGTCAGCAGCTGGGTCCCTTGACAGCCGAGAGGCAGTTTTGCTTCCCGTCCTCTTGCCTTACTTATTTGTTGGGCGGGAGGAGGGAGGGATGCCAGTTTTGCAAAATTTCCTACTCAATATTTAATCTGGCCTCCGCCACTCCACCTGATACCCGTGTGATCCAAGGGACGGGCGCACGATTCACCCAACGGTCAGCCTGGGACAATGTGCTGATCGGGCCGCCCCGCCCGCTGTCATCCGGCCTTCGAGGGCACCGAGGGAGGAGCAGCGTTAACGAAGAGCCGTGGATCCCGTTGCTGCTTCTTTTAATGGCAACATGTGCAGGCAGACAATGGAGGCACCGTCAATTATCTTCAAAGCGGCTGGAAGGAAGGAAATCAGCCTCAGATGTGGTAAATAAACTCCACCAACTCTGGACCGAAGCAGGCGGAGGGGAACACGAGGGAGTAGCGGCTGTTTGCTGCTTTTCAGAAATCTGATTGAAATTCGCTCGTTTTCCTATCGGTGGGGGGGGAGGGGGCGTGTTGCAAAGCCACTTTCAGGAATCCACCGAGGACGGGACGGGGGAGGCGATCAATTCGGTTGCCAGAACGGAGGAAAACGGTGAAAACCGTTGATCAAAACGCTTCCTTTGTGTGGAGCTGCGAGACAAACAATCCAACCTTGATCGACTCTCCCAAACGGGGACCCATGAAAGTGTGCAGAGCGACAACCGTGGCCAAATGTTTGCTTTTGTGTGACAAGGAGATGAGAAGTGGGGTCCAGAGGAGCCTGTGACGGTTGCCATCCACACAACAAAAGCCCCCAGAAGCCCCCACTCTCCAGGAGCTGCAGTCCAGGCACAGTCCAGGCCGCCCAGTTCTCCCTGAGGTGGGTGTCACCCCCAGGGACTCAGGTTTTAAATGTTTACAAATAGGCCTCAATTCTCTTTTAGAGTTTGGATAACATAGAAACATAGAAACATAGAAGATTGACGGCAGAAAAAGACCTCCTGGTCCATCTAGTCTGCCCTTATACTATTTCCTGTGTTTTATCTTAGGATGGATCTAGGTTTATCCCATTACATTCAGTGACGGTGGATTGACCAACCACGTCTGCTGGAAGTTTGTTCCAAGCATCTACAACTCTTTAAGCCAAATAATATTTTCTCACGTTGCTTCTGATCTTTCCCCCAACTCACCTCCGATTGTGTCCCCTTGTTCTTGTGTTCACTTTCCTATTAAAAACACTTCCCTCCTGAACCTTATTTAACCCTTTCACATATTTAAATGTTTCGATCATGTCCCTCCTTTCCCTTCTGTCCTCCAGACTCTACAGATGGAGTTCATTAAGTCTTTCCTGATACATTTTATGCTGAAGACCTTCCGCCATTCTTGTAGCCTGTCTTTGGACCCGTTCAATTTTATCCATCTCTTTTTGTAGGTGAGGTCTCCAGAACAAACTCTAACAACCCCCCCACCATCACAAGTGGCAAATTCATTTTTACTGGCAATATAACCTACTGGAAGCTGCAGAGAGGAACATTTCGTGTGCTGCTGGAGGAGATCTCAATTCTAGACTGTCCTTGATCCCTTGTGCAGCTCTTGGGTCTCTTTTGTGAAGAGCAGGGAAGGCAACGCTGGGTCCAGGTCTCAGCCCTTCCCTTAGGGCAGTGTTTCCCACCCTTGGAAACTGGACTTCAACTCACAGAATTCCCCAGCCAGTGAGACCTCCGTGAGCCAAAGAAAAGGAGCCCAAGAGCTTGGGCTTTGGGCACATTTGCATAAGAACCTAAGAAGATCCATACTGAATCAGGCCAAAGCCCATTGAGTCCAGCCTTCTGTGTCCCACAGGGCTCACCAATTGTCCATGGGGATCTTGAGCAGAAAGAGAAGGCAAGACCCTCTCTTTCCTTTGACCCCCAACAAATGGGACCCAAAGGAACCCTGCCTGCCTCAACCAACATAGAGGCAGCACTTGGACATCCTTTTCAATAACCACCGACTTGGCATCCATGAATCTGTCTGATCCTGCCTTGAAGCTCTCCAGACTGATAGCTGTCACGTCCTCTTCTGGAAGGGAATCCCATCAACCAAGGACCCTCTGGGTGAAGAAATATTTCCCTTGATTTGTCCTCACTTTCTCACCTGTGAGCTTTAGGGAGGGCTCCCTTGTCCTAGTATTGTGCGATAGAAAAAAGAATTTTTCTCTATCCCCCTTTTCTATCCCATACATGATTTTATACACTTCGATCAAGTCCCCCCTTCAACGCCATCTTTCAAGGCTGAAGAGACCGAGGCGTTGAACCTGGTTTCCTGAGG